>NC_066342.1:6361563-6392816 GCF_022539315.1 Serinus canaria | reverse complement strand
GGGTATTTTCTAGGATTTGGTAAAGATCATGTCCCAAGGTAGTCTGGGTTTTGGAGGCAAATTTGCATGTCTCCTGAGATTCAAATATCCCCCTCTCCCCACCGTCCGAGGGGGGGTTGTCATCCTCCTGGCAACAGGCTAGGGTGTTGCTGGAAAACAACAATCCTCCACAATAGAGAGTCAAATGGCGATACTTAAGGATACTTAACTGGGGGTTACAACATTTCACTAACAAAGAACTCCTGGCCAACGGTCAACTCTCAGATCAGCTCAAAAACTCCTCTGCTGCTCCTTCTCTTAAAAAAAAGTCAACTTTTTTTGTTCATAACACACACTTAGTTCCTTAAAAAAAGTCACACAAAGCCTGAGTATCCCACTGGACTTTTTGATACATGTCTTTTCCTGTTCCCTAGTAAGCATTTTATTATCTAATTGTCTTCCATCAAGATGTTTCCATTTCCCCAATTTATCTTGTTCATCACCTATCTTAATTCTTTCTTTTACTTTGGAATTTCCAATTTTTCCTCATTTGGAGTTAATATTAATTCTTTCAGCTCTATTTTCTGCTGCTTCTTTAGCTTCCTGATCTGCCAAAATATTTCCTCTTATTTCTAGGGTATTTACCTTTTGGTGTCCCTTAATATGTACTATAGCTATCTCTCCCTGTTTATTTCAGGAAGAAGTTCCTTTCTTCTGATAAGAGGGCAATAAATTCTTTTTCTCTGAAAGAATTAGGTGTCCTGTGGCTGCTATCTTGCTGCAAGTCCTTTCTTTAAAAAACAGTATCCTACATAGCATAGTTTCTATTTTAACATTTTGCTTTAACCTAAAACTATATTTAACACACTACTGAAGAAAATTAAGACAGCATTACTTTCTAACACAACACATATAATATTCATTTCAATATTTGCAAAAAGCCAATCATAAAATACACATTTTTCACATAACCTGATATCAATATAACCTAAATCATAGTTTTTAGACCTGTATAACCTGAATCATAACTTTTATACCTGTATAAACCTGATATAAATAACTTTCTTTGCAATGTAATGTCTAGTATATGGTTAACTAGTTGCTTAATGCTGAATAGACAAAAAAGAAGAAAAAAACTCACCAGGAGGATAGCTTTAGAGATAGATAAGTATAGTACTAATGAGAAATTGGCAAATGTAAAGCCAATAGCCATAAAATAAAGAATTTAGGCCGGTTAGGACCAGACAGACCAAGGAACACTGTAACTGCACATGCTCCGAAGACAAAGTTGAAAAGTTCAGATGCGAAGAAGACCTTGGAAGCCTTTATCAAAAACCCCCAAAGACCCCCAAATTGGGGAGGTGCAAGTGCAAAAGAACTATCTAATAACCATGAGATCATACTATCTAAATTAGTTCCAGTGTGTATGTGATTATGTTATAGTGACATGGTGATACTAAGCAATACTTACTGTATAAATATACCACAGCACTTGACAAAGGTGGGTGAGTTAAGAAGACAAATCGCCCTCACATCCAGCACTGCAATAAACAAATACCTGCTCCATAGACACCAGTCTATGGGATCTTATTTCCAGCCTAGCTTTTGGGTATCAGAGGCCATGGGGCATTTCCCCTGCAGTCTCTCAAAATTTTTGGAGGATGCAACCTCTTTTTTATCCTAATTTCCCAGTTGCATTTCATTCTCTCTTTCCCTTTTGGCTGAGGTACTTGAGAGGAACAGACTTCCCAAATCGCCTAATACCTAAGACCCCCTTCTAATGTATATCCCCCCCATTTTTCTTTTTCCTTGTGTCACTTAGTGGAATTCCTATGGAATTTATGGTTCTTCCCATTGTTTCTTTCATCTCTCAGTGCCCAATTTTATTTAGCAGCAGACCTACCATTTGTTTTTAAAGACAAATCTCTCTCATTCCATTCATCAATCAGTGGAATCCTTCCCATCATTTCTTTTATCTTTCAGTGCTAGTTTTATCTACCAGCAGACCCACAGTTTGTTTGTAAAGACAAGTCCTTCATTCCTTTCACCAGGATAGTATCCACCCCTTATTCTATACCATTTACATCATGCCAGGTCCAACACTATCCAAAACCTCATCACCTTTCCTGTTTTTGGTTGATATACACAGAGATATGGAACTAATAAACTTTGTGTTGAAGTATGTGGTGGTATTTAGAGGAGAATTTGAAAGGAGTGATTGAAACAGAATGTGGATTGATATGGTTGAAACAAACATCAGGAGAGGTTTATGTCTTAAGAAAGAAGGAGGAAGAGGAAAAAAGGGAGGAAGAGAAAAACGGTGAGGATTGATATGTTTTTCAGCACCTTCCCCCATCTTGTCCTCTAGGTTTGCCAGCTGACCCAGGGCCAGCTGCAGGTCCCCTGTATCCTCAACTTCTGGAGCAAAGGGATCAGGGAAATGCTGTTCCTATAACCCCACCTGATGATAATGACAGTGCAGGGGGATGAGGGCAGCATATCATATCAATCCATAGAACTAGAAGAGGAACTCAGTATAGGACATCAGAAGCCCCCTGGACCCAAGAATCAGGGGTACGCCAGATGCCACTATGCCAAGTTCCCTTGAGGGGTCAAGGGGGAGGGTTTGGGTTTGTAATTGTATGTACCACTTACTACCCAGGATATAAGAGGGTTGAAAAATAAATTATTTGGATGATCCAGTTAAATCAGCCGCTCCCAGAACTAACAACATAGCTATGTCATTGGAACAGGAAAAGCAGGAAAGCCCCTCTCATTGGTTGGAGAGGATTAGGGATGCCTTGTGAAAGCATGGGGGGATGGATCGTAAGGGGCCAGCTTTTGACACATTGCTGAAGGTACAATTTGTTACTAAGGCCTGGCCTGATATAAGAAAAGAAGTACAGAAAGATGAAGAGTGGCAGAATGAGCCTCTAGAGAAATTGGTTAGAAAAGCACAGCAGATATATATGTAAGAAGGGATGAGGAAAAGGCAAAGACAAAGATGATGGCAGTTTTTACAGCCCCAGAGGAATAAGACACAGGGTCTAAGGGGTCCTCTGGGACAGAGGGGATGAGGTTGGCCACAAGGAAGTGGCAGAAGCATTCCCTCCCCAGCAGGGGAGAGCCAACCCAAACAGTGGTTGGGGAGAAATCCGTGTGCTGTCTGCTGGGCAGAGGGACACTGGTAACGGGACTGTCTGCAAAACCAGCTGGACCCTCAGGAGGAGGAAGTCCAGAGGATAATGGAAATTATTGCTAAGGGTGTCAGAGGCTCCCATTATACCAGGGACCCACCACTCTGGAGCCCTTGAGAACTTTTAAGGTGGGTCTATATCAAGAGGAGATGTGTTTCCTGGTAGACACAGGGGCCTCTCGATCCACCTTAAATTTTATCCCAAAGGGGGAAAAATTGTCAAAAATATCTTTGATTATTCAAGGGGTGAGTGGAAAGGATGAGCAGGTGCATTTTATTCAACCACTATTAGTAGCTGTGGGGGATAGGTTTGAAATGCAGGAATAACTGTTTGTTCCTAATTGTGATTGTAATTTACTAGGAAGGGATTTGATGGCTAAAGTGGGAATGCAAATTAGTGTTGTAAAAAATGATAGAGTCTAACACTGTGGTAACTTAGTGTACAATTTTTGAGAAGGCTTATGCTGAAATAAACCCAGAAATGTGGGCAGCTCCAGGGAAATACAGAAAACTAGACATAGAGCCTCTCCAAATTACTTTGAAGCAACCAGGACAAGTGGTGTCTAAAAAGCAATCTTCTATTTCAAGGGAGAGAAAGAAGGAGCTACAGCCTGTCATTGAGTCCCTGCTAAAGGCAGGTCTTTTGGAGCCATATATCTCTCCCTATAACACTCCTGTCCTGCCTGTTAAGAAACCAGATGGAACCTACAGAATGGTGCAGGATATAAGAATAATAAATTAAATTGTCAGACCAAGGCATCCCACAGTCCCGGATCCCTATACCATCCTGATTCAGATCCCTTCTTCACATCAGTGTTATTCAGTAATTTTATAGATGCATATTATAATATTGGCTTTTAGCAAATATTAAAATGGATTTATATGTGTAGTGTTAAAGTAACTTTGATATAGTTTTTATTTCTGTTGCTAATTAAGCTTAGACATAGTTGTGAAATAGCTATGCTTGTGTTAAAATGCCTGCTTGGGTGGGATAACATCCAATGAACATAGGATGAGGACACCTGCTGCAGATGTGCCAACTATCAGCACTCACCGTCTGAAGAAAGTATGGACCAAGGCCCAGACTGGAAGTGATAAAGAGAAGGAGCCAAGAAACACGCATGCTCTAAAAAGGCAGACCCAAGGAGAGGCCATGTAAAATAGGTCCTGGAATATGTAAATTAGTTTATGGATATGCATAAGGGTCTATGAATATGCAACAGGATGATGTAAGGGAAAAGGTATTTAAGGAGTATCCCCAAAGGTAATGGTGTGTTCTTGGCTAAGTGCCAAGATGCACCTGGCCCTAATAACCTTTGCTCTATGGTCTTTGTCTCCTATTGTCTTTTATTAAACTTTTAAAATTTTCACAGGAGAGTGAATGTGTTTTTCACAAACGGACACTCGTCCTGGGATGTAACACCTCGCTTCTGAGACCACCGGGAGATCCCGAGTGGGGCAGGTGCACCCTGCCAGGTCTCGCTCTGTCTCTCCTGGCGTGATCAGCAGTTGCAGGTAGAACACCCAGTGGACAAAAGGAGACACATAAAGCAAAGGAAAAGGGGAAAAAAAGGCTCCCTAAGAATCGCGGTAGCCCCAAAATTCTTGTGCACAAAGACTCAAAGAAAAAAAGAGGATTAGTAAAGTATTCTTTAAGAGGGGCAAATACAGGGGGTGAATGTGCGTGTGAATGAGATGCGGGCTGGTTATTCCAGACCTGCTAAGTGTGTGAGTGAGGAGTCTCCCACCCTGCGGTTCTGTTCTTTCACGAGAAAAACGGCCAGTAAAGAGACGAAGCAAGAGATAAAAGGGGTGAGAGAATCCCCTGGGGTAATTGGGACTGGGTCTCAGGGAAGGGGTGGGACCCCTTGGAGAGAGGGAATCGAGGGTTTTTCTGGCACAATCCACTGGGAATGCGGGATAAAAAGTGGAGGGGGCCCCTAAAAATTCTGCTGGATTGAGGGATAAGACACCCAAGAACATCCAGAGTTGAACAAAATTGCTGGATTGAGAGATACCCAACAACATCCAGGGCTGGACAACACTTCTGGATTGAGGGATAAGATGCCCAAGAGCAGCCGGGGTTGTGCAACACTGCTGGATTGAGGGACACCCAAGAAAATCCAGGGTGGGACAATAACATTTGAGATTTTATAATACCTGTGGGTGGATATTAACAAAGTGACTTGAAAGTAAAAGGTACCTTGTTGTTGTCTTGTGAGTGAGAATGAGTGAGATATTAAAGAAATAAAAGTGAGTGAGTGTGAATGAATGAAAGTATATGTGATATGGATTATTGTATTAAAGTTTAACCTTATTTTCTGGAGAAAGATGGATTGTATTATACTGTTGGAAAGGAAGGATTTTTCTGTGCTGTGAAAAGTGGGAGGTGTTCGAGCTGTCAGGGGAATGGATTGGAGCAGGGAGACAGAAGCCAGGGATGTGCGGGCAGGGCCCTGGGAAAATAAGACTGGTAACCAGAGAAAGGGGCTGGGACCCCCTGGAAATGTTGCCTCTCCCTGTCTCCAGTTTCTCTGCTCATGCCAGGAGCTCGACTCCCTACCCGTATCAGCTTCTCTGCCTGTGGCAGGAGCTCCAGCCCTCCCCACCCGCTCCTGTCCTCACCATGACTCTGGACCCGCCTGCTCCTGCTCCTGCCTCTGCTTCTTTGTTGATTCCGGCTTTCCTGCTGACTTCCGCTCCTAATTCTGTACCTTTATTGGTTCCAGCCTCACTGCTGACCCCCGATCTTTTTTTCTGCTCCCTTGGTGATTTCAGCTCCCGCTGTATCTATGAGAGGGGTTCAGGAGGGGGGCAGACCCCCAGTGTGATCAGGGTCCTGGGAAGGGACTAGGGATGCCTCTTTCTGCTGTAGCAGGGGAGGGCACCCTCACTTAGAGGGAGACTTGGAGGTGCTTCAGGGGATGTGCCTGGTGAAGGAGTGGGAAGGACATGGGTGTCACCGACATGTTTTATGAAAAAACCTTTACTTAGGATTTTTCCTCTCCTGGGAGCTGAGAGGCCTCAGGAACAAATGTAAACAATTCTTATCTGCTACTGCGGAATGCAACGGGGAGGTCTGTGATTGGCCCCGTCAGACTGTTTGCAATTAAGAGCCTATCACAGAACACTTGTCCGGCCATCTCGGTCTGAGAAGACTTTTTGTTTACAGATTCTTTTCTATTCTTAGCTTAGCCTTGGTAGTGAAATCTTTCTCTCTATTCATTTAGTATAGTTTTTATATCTAATATATCATATAATAATAAATCAAGCCTTCTGATGCATGGAGTCAACTTTGGCGTCTCTTCCCTCATCATTGGAACCCCAGAAAACGAGGTAACATATGGTGACCCTGAGTGAAAAAAGGGACATTCACCACAGAAGTGGCTTCTAGCCAGGAGCTGAAGAACTGCAGATCCTGAAATTGGACAGAGTTCACAGCCAAGGCTGGCCACAGAGAGAACCTTTGAAAAGTCTCCGAGACAAGAGGTCCGGGAGTCTTCGCAGCACAATGCAGTCTGCTGACGCCCAGAGGACACTGTCACAAGGTACTGTTTCAGTTCCCTTCCTGAAAATGCTGCCCTTCGTGTGAGGCAGATTCGGTTGTGGACGAGAGTACCGACGGAGACAGAGGTTCCATTCTCTCCCTCAGAGGAGAAACTTATCGGCCTCTGGAGGAGATGGGGTCAGGAGGACTGCATTCCTATGCTAACGACACATTTCTATGAGTTTTTCCGGTGGGCAAAGCACCATGGTTTTTTCTCTGATGTGCTGTATGCCTTTGATTCGTATGTTTGGGAATGCATGGAATTCATTATCCGAGATCTTTTTTACCGGGGACTCGGTTTCCCTCAGATCTATCTGCATTTCAGAACTCTCTTCCCAGTTTTGAGACAGAAGGCATTGGCATATCAGTGGATTGCGAATGCAGGGGCATGTCTCCCTTCTCGCTGGAGCTGGAAAAAGGCGAGCCTGTCCCAATCCGCTGCCTGGAAGTCTCCAGCCCCCCCGAATCGGCGCAGGGTGGCGAAGCTTTGCCCGCGGCAGAAGACAAGTTTTTTTCTCCGTGTTTGGAGCGTGCTCCGACGAAACCGCCTCCCCCCCTTCGCTGCTCTCAGGGGGGAGGTGGGTTGGCTCTGTCACCTGAACCGGAGCCAAGGGCCCCGCCCCTGCCCGCCCTGGAGGACGGGCCGGTCCCTGCACCCCTCCCGCGGGTCCGCCTGCGGCGGGGGTGGACCCATTGCCTCCAGCAGAGTTTGTCGGCGTTTCCGGGGCAAAAGTACCGCCCCCCTGCGGCTGGGCCGCCGTCTTCCGTGTCGGCTCCACCGGCGTTGCTGTCTGCACATGCGCTGCAGCTTCCAGTACCCGGAGAAGACGCGGCGAATGTCCCCAGCCCCGTGGGGGCCGCGCTCCCCTCGGCTTTGCAGCCCCCGCCGACCCCCGCGGTGGCCTCGCCTCCGGCTGGCGCGCCGGGGGAGGGGGCGGAAATTGAGAGTCACCCAGCGGAACCGTCATCGGACCCGACCGCAGCAGCCGCCGCAGCGCCGGCAATCAGCCGGGACCCCCCCCCGAGCTTTTCGGGCTGTCCCGAGGCTGCCCCTGCAAGGGGGGCTGGGACAGGGGAAGGGGATTCCGGCTTCCCCTTCCGTGGGAGGGGTGCGGCTCGACAGCTGATCGCAGGCTCAGCCCGTCTGCTTGCTTTCAAACTCGGTGTTTTTCGTGGGCTGACCCGGGTCTGGTTCCGGGTTTCCCGTTGGGGGTTGGAATGCCTGACTCCCCCTGCGCGTCCTTGCGGCGTGGGGGAGGGGGCTCCTGAGCCTTCTGCCTCCGGTCCCCAGCCCGCAGGGGGTGGTGCTGAGGGGCAGAAAGAGGGAACACCTTCTGCATTTGCGATGCAGAGGCAGGAGACACAGTGGAATGTGCGCATCGCTCATCTGCTGTGGGGACGAAGCACCCCCACATCTGGGGTGTTGTTCCCTTGGAAAGCTATTCTTCCCCAGCTGCTGGTCTGCACCGGTTCAGCGGGGATGAAGCGTTCGGTCACTCGGGCTGCCCGGATATCGGCAGCTGTGTGCCGGGTTGAGAGAACACAGAGCCCGCTCCGCGAGCCGGGTCTGGGCCGTTTGGCTCGGTTCCCTGGGCCTGGGCCTCCCGGCCAGCGCCTGTTGGGTTTGGGGGCTTTGTTTCCCCCGCCGGGACCTGGCCCACCGTTCTGTGAGCCGGGTCTGGGGTCCCTATTTCTTCCACGGGGTGCAGGGCCCCCTGCAAACGGTGGCTGGTGGACCAGCGTGTTTGGGGTCTCGGTGGCCCCTTTCCTCTCTGCTGCTGCTCTTTCAAAAAAAAAAAAAAAAAAAAAATTAAAATTAAATAAAAAGGGTTGAAAGAGCTAGCAGCTCAAAAAATTTTTGCAAGCCTGTTTCATAACAAAAGGGACTTTCCACACTGTCAAAGAAGAACATCTTCAGTTTGGACTTTTTCCTGAAACTCAGCTGTTTGGACTTGAAGCCATGAACTTTCCTTGGACTGTTTTTGCATTTTCTTCTATTTTAAGATTGTTTTGGTGATGTGATGGGAATTTGGTGTTCTGCAGGTGAAGAATTTCCCTGATGGTTCCACACCAGCATTTGATTGATATTTTGATTTGTAACACATAACAAAAAATGCCTCTCAGATGTTTGTTCTTTCCTCTGCTTGGTCCAGCAGATGAAATTGCAAACATTTTTCTTTTTAATTGCTTTTTAAAATAAAAAGGGTGAGATGTCACCGACATGTTTTATGAAAAATCCTTTACTTAGGATTTTTCCTCTCCTGGGAGCTGAGAGGCCTCAGGAACAAACTGTAAACAATTCTTATCTGCTACTGTGGAATGCAATGGGGAGGTCTGTGATTGGCCCCGTCAGACTGTTTGCAATTAAGAGCCTATCACAGTTTACCTGTCCGGCCGTCTCGGTCTGAGAAGACTTTTCGTTTACAGATTCTTTTCTATTCTTAGCTTAGCCTTGGTAGTGAAATCTTTCTCTCTATTCATTTAGTATAGTTTTTATATCTAATATATCATATAATAATAAATCAAGCCTTCTGATGCATGGAGTCAACTTTGGCGTCTCTTCCCTCATCATTGGAACCCCAGAAAACGAAGTAACACATGAGCTCTGTTTTCTGGAGGAGGAATGCTGTCTGGAGCCTTTGATAACTTGGGAAGCAAGCCCCCAAGAGGAAGTATTGGAATTTGTGGTTGATTCTGGGCCAGAGAGAACTTGTGTGGTGGAGATTCCAGGGAGATGTGATATGGGTGATGACACGGTGGAAGTGGCAGGGTGTCATGGTCTGCTAGTACAAGCGGGGGTCATGATGGTTCGTTTTACTGATCTCAGAGTGCAAAAGACACACAGCAGGGGACTTTCAGTATTAATCAAAACAAATGCACCTTTTATTGAGTGCCTACAGCAAATGCAATAGAAGGATTAGAAAGGAGATAAAAGAGAGAGAGAGAACATGGCGGGGGAATAGCTACCAACAGAAAGACAAAATCCTTGTGGTCCAGCCAATAGATCCGTCTTGTCATGTCGGGGAGAATATCAAAGTCTTTGGTTAACTCAGGGGTCTTTTATATTCCTCCACTGGGAGGGGAACAGGTACAGGACAGTGGAGAATAAGTCTGTTGAGAACAAGTACAGACAGTCCAGTTCTGAACAGGACAAACCAATCCCAGCAGTGAGCAGGACCCACTGTTTCAGGACTGGTTTTCATAGGAAACCAGTCTTGGTCCAGTGAACACACCTGCAGTCAACACTCAGTTGGCAGACATCTCACTTCAGTCAGCCCAGCGCCCCTGTGTTAGAATTTTAAGGGTCTCAGTCTCAGTCCTTGGGGGGGGGGGGGGGGGGGGGGCTTCAATCTCTGTCCTTGACGGTGGTCGTGAGGCAGATGAGGGATCTTCCATGGGGGATCACCAAAGTTCTCTAAAGCAAGTGGCATCTGGCTGAGAGGTGGGGAAATTCATGGGCTATTGTGATGAGTGGGTATTGCGAATGTGAAAAATGCCAATCACTTGTTTTTAAAATTTTAAAAGTTTAATAGTAATAAAAGGGTTATAAAAATAGTAATATACTTAGAATAATAAAAATTCGGACAATTAGGATTTAGGACAATACGAGACAATAAGAACAAAGAGTTACGGACTGTCCAGGTACCTTTTTCTGGGCAAAATAAGCCCAAAAAAGGACACACGTTATCAGAGGATTAACCCTTAAAAACAATAGCCTATTGCATATTCATACATGTCATACATGATGCATAAATTCCATTCAAACAAAGGATTCTGTCTGGTCAGTGTCAACCTCTTCCTTTTAATCCTGATGGCATCTTCAGGGCTGAGTGAGGTGGTAAGAAGTTAGTTTCTTCTGATAAGACAGCAATAAATTCTTTTCTTTTTCTTTGAAAGATTTAGGTGTCCTGTGGCTGCTATCTTGGTGCGAGTACCTCATTCCTTTCTTTAAAAAAATATCCCACATACGTAGTTTCTATTTTAACTACAAAAGCTACATTTACCATACTACTAAAATGTTAATACAGCACTACGAATCAATACAACATAATACATATAGTAAATATCTGCGTAGAGCCATACAATATGCACTTTTCACAAGAAGCAATTTACAGGATACTCTATCATTAATGGAAGGGAGTTAAAGAAGGGGGGAAGTTACTGCCGACATGGTCAGCTCAAACAGTGGAACTGTATGTGCTTGTGAGAGCCTGTAAATTATTGGAGGTGGTGAATTTACCAAAAGGGGTGGCAATAATACACGTTAGGGGACACCAGGCAGGGTGCTCAGAGGAGGTAACCAGCTGGCTGATGAAGAAGCTTGGAAAGCTGCGTTGTTTCCAAAAATCTCTAAGATGCTCCGTTTGCTCCCAGTAACCCCACCGCTGCCAGAGAAACTGTCTTTTCCACCAGAGGAACTTGAGATATTTAAAAAAAGTGGGGCAGAAGAGGGGATAATTGGTTTACAAGGGATGGTAAGCAGTAGATACCAAAAGCTCTGGCCTTACAGATATTAAAACAACTCCATGAAGGGAGTCATTGGGCCTGTCAAGGACTGGCAAAAGCCTTCCTCAAGATATATGTTGCTGTGTGTCGTTTTACTTTGTCAAAGCGAGCTATTGAGGGTTGTTTGATTTGCACTAAAACCAATAACAGGGTTACAAAGAAACTTGCCAGGGGAGGGAGGCCTTGGGCTGTACATCCCTTCCAAAGATGCCAGGTGGATTTTACTGAAATGCCCTGTACTCAGGTTTAAATTTCTTCTGGTAATAGAATGTCAGGTAACAGGGTGGGCAGAAGTATATCCAACTGTTTCAGCAACTATGGTGTGGATATGACAGTCTGGTCAGAGAAAGAGAAAGCCAGATAAGCTTTCCCATTAATTGGCCTGGGAAGTTTTAGGGAGGCAGAGAGAAAGAATGGTAAACAAATGGTAAGCTATCTGCAGGTTGTGTTTGTAATAAATTGTTTTTCTCATAAGATGTTTACCAAAGGGTGTCTTCTTAATTAGCCAATCATGTGAAATGTGTTGATTAAATGACCAATCAGGTCCACCTGTATAGGACCAGTGTATAAAATAAGGGGTTCCAATAAACTGGGGGCTTCTAGCCTCTTAGCCTTCTTATCTGAATCTGTGTAATTTATTAGCCGTTCCTGACTCAACAGTGATGCTATGGGATCAGTTATTAAAGTATTTTTGGGGCAAATAATTCCAAGATATGGGATTGTGGAAGCAATAGACTCAGATAGGGGAACTCATTTTACAGGAAAAATCCTTCAAGGGGTTATGACTGCTTTAGGAATACAATGGAACCGCCATACCCCCTGGCACCCCCAGAGCTCAGGCCAGGTTGAAAGAATGAATGGAGAAATAAACAACTTTTGAAGTGGGTGATAGAAACTAAGATGCCATGGGTGCGACTTTTACCATTGGCTTTGGCAAGAATAAGGGCCAGACCCAGAGGAGATATTATCTCTCTTTGAATTGAGGTTTGGAATTCCTTGCCCTTGTAATTCTCAATGCAGTGAGGGGAAGGGGGGGTGTGTGTGTGGAAATAAGTGATGTATGTTTAAAACAATATGTGGCCAGGATACTGTGTCTTGTGAATTCTCTTTGACAGAAAGCCCAGTTAGCACAGTCCCTGCCTTTGGACTTTTCTGTTCACAACATCCAACCAGGATATTGGGTCCTAGTTAAGGAGTGGAAAAAAGCACCACTAGTGGCAAAGTGGCATGGACCTTTCCAAGTGTTGCTGACCACAGAAACAGCCATCAAGCCAGCTGAACACAGGTGGACCCATCACACTCAGGTCATGGTCTCTAAAGCCCCGGAAATTTGGACATCTCAGCTGGAGGAGAAGGATGGGAAGCCATGACTGACACTCCACAGGAGTGCACCGGAGCAGTAGCCAGTGCGTCATTGGGGCACACCCTGTGTGCCTACCCACAGACTGCCTGCTGAAATAGTCTGTGTGGGCATCCCTCCTTTTGCTCTCCAATCATTAAGGGTCTAATCCTTGCTGTCACTGTTTTCTTTATGTTGAGTTGCCTTTGTGCCTTCACTCGCCACAGGTGGTGTGGAAGACAACATGAAAATTAGATTAGGAGATTAGATTATACCATTTTAATGTTTTTCCTAATGATCTTACCTTTATATTGTCAGTTTGGTTTGGGCCAGAGATGGAAGAATCATTTTTTGGTCCTAGGAGAAGAGATAGCAAAAACCTTTAACCTTATAAATGTTGGGTCTGTGGAGGGCCAGGAGGATTTGAAGAGTGGCCATGGGTGACCAGCCCAGTTGAGCCTAAATGGTGGGCCAGCACCCTGAGTGAGGTTCATAATGGAATGGGATTTTAGGATGAGGAAGGAAGTCCATGGCAGCTTCATTCTTCTGAAAGAGGCATTTATTGTCTAAATAAAACAGGCGGTGTATATGTGGGAAAAAGTGTTTGTGACCGGACTTTATCTTTGGGTTTAGACTGTTGGACCTCAACTGTCCTCCTTATGATTGTTCTAAATATCAAGGCAGATGGAATCAAACACATGTTAAGCTCACTAATGGCAGCTGGGTAAGGTGTTCCTACCATAGTTACCAAAGGGATTTTGAAGGCTGTAAAGCAGTGGGGAAGGACAGTTTTTTTGACCCCTTATTTTTAAGCTGCCCCTGTGATAATTCCACAAGTAAGACACGTTGTCCGTGACTATCAGTGGTAGTGACAACACCAGAATGGAACTCGAACCCTTTTTAATAAGTTCTGGTCCTGATCCAACAAAACAGATCTGGGATGTACCTGCGGGTGGAAACCTCATGTGGGAGCTTGGAAATGCAAATATTGTGATTCATATGGTGGGGCAATTATTGGAGGACCATTAGGCCCAGGAAGCAAGCTGTATTTTGACCCTCCAATTGATGATGAAAATTAGGAAGGCCCCTTTACCAAGAGGACCTGGGCTTTGAAAGGGCATTATTGGATTTGTGGCCAACATGCCTATCACAGATTACCCCCACGCTGGTCAGGGATATGTTATGTTGGGTATATTGGACTGTTGTTCTTTCTGCTACCACAACTTCAGGGAAATCAGTTAGGAATCAAGGTATATGATGATCCAATTAGAGAAAAGCGGTCAGTTGATGCAGCCTTGGCTGGAGGGAGCACCCAAAAGTGGGGAGAAGATGAATGGCCACCTGAGCAAATCACACAACACTACAGACCAGCCATATGGAATCCTAATGATTTAATATCAGGTGCCAGAGAACCCATTTATAATTTAAATCAGATAATTAGGTTACAAGCTGTCTTTGAAATAATAAGCAGCCAGACAGCTACAGCCCTTGACCTTCTTGCTGACCAATCCACTCAGATGAAGAATGCAATATTTCAACATTGGATGGTATTAGATCATCTATTAGCAGAAGGGGGAGTGTGTGGCAAAGTAAATGACTCTAACTGCTGCTTGCAAATAGATGACAATGGAAGAGTGGTGAAACAAATAACAAAGGGATTAAGAAAGTTAGCTCATTAACCAATCCAAACATAGAATGGGAATGGGACATGTTTTCATGGTTACTTGGTGAACTATGGGTTAAACAAATGTTTTTTTCCCTCTTAAGTGCTGTAGTAACTCTCATCTTTTTACCATGTATGATCTCTTGCTTAGTGCAACTTATTCAACATGTGATCAAAGGGATGCAGGTAATAGCCATGCCTACTGACCCAGAAATGGCTACAAAAGGACAGAAAATGATGTCACTACAAATAATTGCAAAACCAAAAAGGACCCAGGAACAGAAAATTAAGTCAATGATAACTGTTTGTAAAGACAATTATTGAGAAAATAAGAAAAGGAGGGATTGAAAGGAATAAGAAGGATGTGTCTTAACAACCAAACTGTGGGCCTGATGGTAGATAAGGACAGATACAGAGAGGTGAAAGAAGCAATGGGGGAAACGGTAAATTCCCTAGAAATTCCACTAATTGAAACAGACTTACTCACTCAAGACTGTGCTAAATCTCTGGATTTAGAGAAAAAGAACAGAGACACAGGGAAAAAGAAAAACGTGGGGGTGGGGGCGGGTATACATTAGAAAGGGGATCTTAGGTATTAGGCGTTTCGGAGAGTCTGTACCTCTCAAGTACCTCAGCCAATGGGGAAAGAAAGAGGGAACTGTGGCCGGGAAATTAGAATAAAAAGGAGGCTGCATCACCCATAAATTTCGAGAGACCCCATAGGAAATGCCCCATGGCCTCTCCCGTTATTTGAATAAAGTTACAGGACTCCTCTGTCTCCTTTTTGGACATAAACATCTAGTGTTTGTGGATTAATTTTCTTGACAGGAACTTGCAGGGTAACATCCCAGGATGCCCACAGAAGCTGTGACTGTCCCATCCCTGCAAATTTTCAGGGCAAGATTGGATGGGGTTCTGAGCAACTTGGTCCAGTGGGAAGGTGTCCCTGTCCATGGCAGAGGGGTTGGAACTTATATAACATTATATATAGCAATACATCTAGCAATTGCATCATACAATTTAATACATTTTCTGTTCTCACCCAAAACCAAATCCCCTTGAGGCATACACCAGGTGTCCCCACCCTCCCACATTACCCACCAAGCGCCCCTGAGTCCTTGTGCAAAAGCCATCCCAGGAATGGGTTTGCCTTTGCGTGAGGCAGGAATAACCCAGACTGTTTTCCCTAGCATGTTTTTTAATGTGCAGGACAGGAACTTTATCCCCTTCTACAATACTGTTAAAAATGACCAGATAATATTGGCTTTCACATTTATGTATTAGTTTTTGCATGCTGTTATTGATCATAAGTATTTAGATATAGTACAAATTATAACTCTTTTTAGCTGCTTGTTGATATAACATAATCTATCCGTTTAAGTATGCACTGTATTGCTCATAGAAATAGTAGTTTAATTATTATGATATTTATGTATAGCTTATAGAAATAGTATTGTGATTAACGTATTGTACTATAGACTGTAGCAAAACATAAGATGTGAAAAGGCTTTTGTGTAACTAAGAAGAGCAGTGTCAGGCCATCCACTGACTGACGTCTCCAAGTGATAAGACAACAGTAACACAAGACAGAGCACTGGAGGAGACTGGGGAAGAACTCGTTAACTCCTATGAAAAATGGAGTTCAGGATAAAGAATTTTTGTAAAGTTTAATAAAGGATAAAATAAGAGACAAAAGTCCAGCACTGGGGCGTCACCGACATGTTTTATGAAAAATCCTTTCCTTAGGATATTTTCCCTCCTGAGAAGCTGAGAGGCCTCAAGAACAAAATGCAAACAATTCTTATCTGCTGCTGTGGAATGCAACAGGTGCATCTGTGATTGGTCTCATCTGGTTGTTTCTAATTAATAGCCAATCGCAGTCCAGCTGTCCAGACTGTCTCGGTCAGAGACAAACCTTTGTTATTCATTCCTTTTCTATTCTTAGCAAGCCTTCCGCAGAAATCCTTTCTTCTATTCTTTTAGTATAGTTTTAATATATTATATATCATGAAATAATAAATCAAGCCTTCTGAAACATGGAGTCAACTTTCTCATCTCTTCCCTCATCCTAAGACCTCTGTGAACATTGTCACACTGGGGTGCTCCTGGCAGACAGCCAAAGAACACACCGGTATATACAGGTATATGCAGACAGTGTTATCTTTATAGGTTACATCCTGAGGTACATGCATATTCATGTGTTTCATACGTTATTCAAGCATTCTTTTGAACTTTCTGATGTTTTCAGGAACTCCCTTCTTTGGCTTCTTCACACTCTGGCTTATCTGCATGACATCCTGTGTGTCAGGTCAATATATTTTATTTCTTCTTGTGTCTCCATCCTGCTGTTTCCTCTGATAAGGATTTCGCATGGCCTCCTTAAATTTAACATGGTATTCTCTAATTGTCCTGCGGTGCTCTGGTTTGTGTCAGGGTTATCTTATCACTTGGAGGATTCAGTCAGGGGAAAGGGGAACAACAACATGATCACTTTACACACATTTGTTTTGTTACATACAGGTATTTTAACACCTAGTGTTCAGCTAAGGCCTATAATATAGTATATTCGCCCCACTACTATTTCTATAAACTATGCAGTACATACTTAAACTTATAGATTTTGTTATACTGACAAACAGCTAAATAAAGGCATACATGATATCTGAATACTCATGATCAGTGCAAAAACTAATATATAAATGCGAAAGCCAATATCATATTGCAGTCCTCTTTTTTAACACTCCTCTTATCAGAAAAGTGTGAAACAGGGATGAAATCACGGGAAAGAACACAATTTATTGACTTGATCTCAGGATGTCATACAGAGAAGTCAGGAGGGGAAACCTAAACAGGAGTCCCTGCAACATCAAAAGCTCTTGGGAATGTTTAAATAATGTATAAGGTAATGAATATGCATGTAACCCCAGCAACGTAACCTATATAGAGAACACGATTTTAAGCTTTTTGGGTGCTCTTTGGCCATTCATCAACAGCACCCCAGTGCTGGAAATATTGTCCTTCTTTTATCATATTATTAAACTTTAAAATATTCTAAGGAGTGAACTCCATTTTTCACAATACATAAAAGTTTTGATTGGGCAAGGCCAGCCTGATTGGCAAATCCTTTGGTGTTGACTAACCAGGTGCCCTTCGCTAAATGTGTATCCCACTTAGTCATCCACAGTCCATTACATCATTTGATCTTTACAGAGGCTAGTGCATAATAGGGAATGTGATACACCCACTCAATACCATGGTCTTTGGCCCAGGTGTCTAAGACATTGTTTCAGAAATGAGTACCATTGTCTCATTGTGAAAAACAAGGTTCACTTTCCTGGTAAAATTTAAAAAGTGTAATAAAAACAGTAGGAGACAGAACTAAAGCAAAGGGTTAAAAACAGCCGGGGGGGGGGGGGGGGGGGTGCTTGGCATTCAGCCAAGAGCACACTTATCTTCGGGGATACCCCTTAAATACCTTTTCTCTTACGTCAGCCTGTTGCATATTCATAGACCCTTTTGAGTAGTAAACTTTTCCCCCAAGCTAGTTTGCATGTTCCAAGAACTGTTAAGCATATCTTCTTGGGTCCACCTTTTTAGAGCATGTATATTCCTTGGTTGTGGTTTTAGTCCTTTTTTATCACCTCCAGTTTTTGGGCCTTGGTCCACGCTGTCTTCAGACGGTAAGTGCTGATAGTTGGCATATCTGTAGCAGGCGTCCTCATCCTATGTTCATTGGATGTTATCCCATCCAAGCAGGTATTTTAACACAAGCATACTTATATCAGCTATTTCACTAAGCTTAATTAACAACAGAAATAAAAACTATATCTTTATAACAAAGTTATTTTAACATCAGACATATAAAATCCATTGTAATATTTGAGAAAAGCCAATATTATAATATGTATCTATAACAATCCTCCCTCTTATTCTTTATAAATCATTTGGCTTGAACAATATTTCTTGTCCACTTGCATTCTGTGAACTATGCTGGTAATTAGTCGAATAAAACAGGGGATTAAACAAGGAAGAAATATCAAAATAGTTGTAACACATAAAAGGAAGAAGCCTAATTTCTTCCACCAATCTATCTCCAATACATTACCCCACCAGCTAGGTTTTTAACATTGGTTCCCACTCTTGGACCAGTACCTGGGTTATTTTTTTGATAGCTTTTGCTTTTTCCAGGATGACATCCCTGTTGTCATCTATTTTCAACAATCTGATATATTAAACTTTCCACAAACACCCCCTTCTTTAGCCAATAAATAATCTAAAGCAAACCTATTCTGATGCACTACAGTTTTTGTTCAGCTTTTGGTGACTTGATATTAATTCCAATGCCTGAGCACCTTTGTTTGTTATCATCTCTATAACTGCTTGGAGTCTTATAATATGATTCAGCATATAACTTGGGGCTAATACAGAGTTAGATTGTTGTGCTGGTTTTACCTTTTTCTTTACCAATTGTTCTTTTACCGAACCTTGGACTATATCCCTGAGGTCAAATGTGAAACAAATCCATCTCTCTTCTTTTGGACATTCAATTCCCAGTCTATTACCACTTTTTCCTAGGTTTCTTGCAATCCAATATTTTTTCCCATTTTGCCTACAGGTACTTAGTTTGGATGGGTTATGACAGTGACTGTTGACATGGGTATGTGTAATAAAAGAGGAACTTTGGTTTCTTTCCATGTAATGCTTTTGGTAGCATTTGTGGCACGATTTTACCAGTATCCCGAAAGGGAAAAGACAACAAATGAGTGATAGAAAAAGAAATAACAGAGGTCCGGCATGGGTTATATCCCCACCTCCCCTGCCTTATGAATTTGCAACCCATAGCAGGTGTATATGATCTTCTCAGTGGCGAGTACAGTGGCCAACCTAAGCTTGCCCTCTATATTCTTGTCCCTTCCTTTTTACTAATTTCCAGGCAAATAGTTTTTGACACTCCTTAACTGTAGTATCCCACTGTGAGAAATGACTGCTCACTTAAAATTTTTTAAAAGGTTTATTAAACCTCAACAAAAATACAACAGATAGACTAAATAAGGAAAAACAGGCCTGGGAGCCTCCCTCATAACTGCCTACCACGTGTCTGGCTCCTCTTCAAGATGAATGCTTTGCCTTTTATTTCTCTAGCCCCTCCTAGAGCCTTGTCTGTCAACTCCTTCCTTGCTGTCCAGTGGTAGAGGTAGAGGTCACTTTCTTGCATTCTGATTGGAGGTCAGGAGCTGCCATAGTAACAACCCACCTTTCCAAATGCCCGGATTACCAAGACCATCCCATGATAACACATACTGGGGGGGAGCACATTGTAATAACATAATTATACATTTATAAAACTCCTTTTTAACAGAGATATAATGTTCACCCCTTAATTGTGAGAGCCAAACATTTACTCATCGGTAACAAACCCCCCTTTTTTTCTTTTTATAAGTCATTCGGCTTGAACAATTAACCCGTTTCTTCAATTCTGATTATTTACTCTCACTTCTCAGAAATAAAAAATTTGAATGAGTCATGGTAGCATCCCTGGATGTGGGTAAGGACAGAGGGAACAGTGACAATCTCAGGTTCTCTTAAGGCCCACATTGATTAATTGGTTGAAGCAGAGAAAAAGGATTCTTAGCAGTCCGGTATAGCTTTTTACTCCCATCTACCATGTCTATGGGGTTGCTACCCATAGCAGGCATATCTTAGTGGCGAGTAGAGAGGCCAATTCGGTCTTGCCCTCCAGTCCTTGTTGTTAATTACACCAGTATTGGGTGTTGAATGGAAAAGATAGCTGAGGAATGATAGAGGTCTGGTATGGCCTTTTTGCCCCCACCTTACCATGCCTACGGGATTGTTGCCTGCAGCAGGGCTGTAGAATCTTCTCAGTGATGAACACAGGGATCAACCCAGTCTTGCCCTCTACTTCTTGTCTTTCCAAGCATACCACCCCAGCACCTCTTAAGGTTCTCTGTGTACGTCCCCTCAACAGATGCTTGCGAGCAAGACTGTTGTGTTGTGTTAAGTTGTTCTGTTCCCCTCTCAGTTTGTATGTTGGATTGTTCTGTTTCCCCCCCTTAGTTGCAATGGTTCAAGCCTGGTTCATTCTGCCCTCCTCCCCACTGCCTGTCATCCCTGCTCCCCCCCCCCCGCCCCAGCCTTATGAATCCTTTCTTTGATCCCTCCTTGGTGCCCTGCCTGTCACTTGGCACTCCCTCCCTTCCCTCTACAAACTTCTAGCTGGAGCGTCGAGTGATTGGATCAGGGACCAGGACCCCTCCCTCAATGTATTCCCGTTGGTCTGTTCCTAATGTCAATCCCCTGCGTCCCACTCCCCTCTGGTTTCCCATTCATCCAGAGGTGGTTTCCTCCCCTGTTTCCCCTGCCCCCTTAAAAGCTGCTGCATTTCTGGGGTCGGGGCTCCAACCGGGAAAATTTATTAGAGCCATTAAAGCCTGATTGTACCCTTGGCTGGAGTCAGCTCTCTTTTTCTGTTGGCTGTTGCTGCGAGCCCCGTCCGATGCAGGAAGCTGCCTTCACAATAGCGTGGGGCTGTATTCCTAGGTGCTGTCTCGGGTGTGACCCGAGAGTGCTTCTGCTGCAAGCAGTGTGCTGGTTGCTTGCCGGGCGAAAGGGGAGGACAAGCCTCCCCCCGACAGCTTGCTGCTTCACAAGACAATTACATCAGTGGCAGGTATGGTTCAAATTCCCCAGCTAAAGAATAAAACAGTCCTTAAGCTGGCTGGTGGGAGCTTGATTTCATTTTTTTTTTCTTCAAACTTTTTGGTTATCTCTCAGTCTCTGCTTGAGAGTTGCACAGCCAATTCAGTGGTTGACAGTACCTGAAAGGGACCTCCCCATTGAGGGGTTGAAAGCTGGTCTTTCTATAAAGCTTTAAACCCTTCCCCTTTTGCACCCGCTACCTGCATGGTATTTTGACTCTTCCCATATCCCTGTGGATGTGACAGCCTGGTCAGAGAGCGAGAAAGCGAGATAAGTTTTCTTACAGCGGACTTGTGAGACTTCTAGGGACTTGTAGAGAAACAATGATAACTTGTTATTATAAACAACCTGCAGGTGGTGTTTTCCTATTCTCTGTTTTTCTGTTCTTCTCAAGGATTGTTTGTGAGAAAGGTGTTTTTGTTAATTAGCCAGTCAAGTGGAATGTATTGGAACTATCTATAAAAAGAGAAGAGTTTTTTGCATTAAAGCAGCTGTTGTGCAAACCAGCCTTCTTGGAGTCTGTGCCGCTTTCTTACTCAACAGCGACATATCCCCTTTTAATCCTATAAACAGAAGTTGTTTGTTCTTTTTTTTTTTGGTTGATTTTTTTTTAAATTCCCATTCTTCTTCTTGAGGACTTATTTTATTAAGGGTTACTGATGATATTTTGTCCTCAGGAGGTAGAGCCCTTGACATATATAGTCTTCTATCTCCCCTCTTTGCTCGTTCTTAAAAATCCTCAGGTCCTCTTCCCCTTGAGGGCAATTCCTTTTGAAATGTCCATTTTCCTTACAATAAAAACAAATTTGTCCTTCTCCAACGGCAGTTAACATTACTTTGGCTTTTTCCTTTGCTTTCTCTTCATCTCTCCTGACATATACTTTCTGTGCTTAAGAGATCTTCCAATTCCCTTTCTTGCCAATTGTCTAATTTCTCCAATTTTCTCCGTATGTCTAGCCACACATGGGTGACAAAACATGTTTTTAGTAAGATCTGTCCGGCTGTTGTTTCAGGGTTGATACCTGAATATTGCCTCATATTTTTCCTCATTCTTTCTAGCCACTCTTTTGGGGTTTCTGCTCTCTTTTGTTGTTCATCAAATGCTTTGTGAACATTTTGGCCCCGTGGGGCCAGTTCTTTAATATCCCTTATAATTAATGTTCTATACTCCTCCATGTTTTGCCTTCCCCCAGTGCTGTTGTGGATACAACTAGGGCACGCTGTGGGCATTTTCAGATCCCCAGGAAGTTCTTGTATTTGTTGTCTTGCCCATATCTGTATCCCAGCCGCCCCGATCATCTGTCTTTCCTCTGGTGTAAATGACATGGCCATTATTGATTGCATTTCTTCCCACGTATATTGTAAATCAACAGCAACTCTGACATTGGCGAGGGAGAGAGAATGATGCACCTGACTTCATCATCAGAAAGCTAATGAATTACTTTATTATACTATACTGTGTACATTGTATCTAAACTGAATCTGCCAAGCACTCACTCTTGCTCACAACTGCACAGAACTGCACTCATCTCTGATTGTCTCGTGACTGTCCCGTGACAGTCCCACACACATGCACTTCTTGGCCCTGATAGGCCAAGGGAACAAAACATCCTCACTTTGGGTAAACAATCTCCATATTGCATTCTACTTTAGCACAACACAGGCACAGCAAGCGAGATAAGAATTGTGTTTTCCTTCTTCTCTGCTTGTCTCACAGTTTCTCTCTGTTCAGAGGGCATGTGAATACCACACATGTATAAATATTGGGGCCTTGAAATTGGTCTAATTGTTCTGCCAGTCCAATGGGGTCCTCTAATAATCCTTTAAATTCCTTTTTGAACATTCTCACATCAGAGGAACTGAGAGGTACGGTTACAAATTCAATTCCTCCCTGCACACCATGAGGGGTACTTCCCTCATGGGATATAATCCTGTGGCTTGGTTCCCATCCCCTGATCTGCTTTCCTCCCATTGTGTCACTGTTTCTGGTGTTTTGGCTAGACCAATCAGAGGGTAGGGGACATGCCGTTTAGGCTACTGGAGGTGCAGGGGTCAAGTGTTCTAATGATTCCCATTATTTATTTTCTGACACCTTTAACACGCTCGCCCTCGAGGGTAAAATCTCCACTTCCCAGCAGGTAGCATAGTCACTCTCTTCCTGATTAAATGCTTTCTTACATACATGTTGAATCCCTGTCATATCCATCCTTCATCTGATCCATATCTTGGCCAGTATACATGATCACTCCTAATTTCCCTTCTAGTCCATTCTACCATGCAGTACTGAATAATTTTGCTCGTGTCCTTATCTCTAGTTTTGGGGTCATATTTCCACCGGGCTAATTTCCTTCCTAGTGGACTATCTGGGGGTATGCCCATTGGTTCCTCTTCAATTTCTGCCTCTTCCTTTGGGGATTTGCTACTCACCCATAGTCCCATCCTGACCGGCAGATCACAGGTCTTCCCCTCACAGAGCCTGCCTCTACAACCACAGTCCCTCCCGACAGAGCCTGCCTCTCCCAACCAGCCAATCATACAATCTCCCAGCAGGGCCCACCTCTCTAAGAAGGGAGAGGGAAATAGAAACAAGAAAGGAGGCTAGAGAAGTGTCTTGGTTCAGGGCAAATTTGCAAGAGAACCCCCAGAGGGTTTACAATAGAAAAAGCAGATTAAATTGGCCCCTGTCTCAACTGGTTTGGGGAAAAATACCTCTTTGGAGAAAAGTGGAAAAACTGTTTATGAAACAACAAAATCTAAACAATGTTAAACAATAAAACCTCTTGCTGCTCCAAAAGAGATGACAAACTCAGAAAAGTCCTCTTCTTGGGTTGCAGCTCAGCTCACTCAGTCTCTTATCAGTCCTTCTGGAGCTGGAAGTGTCATGGCCCAGGCCTGGCCCGGTGGGCCACAGGTGTGAGCTGCCGGTGCTCTTCTGGGTGTTCAGTCTTGAGCAGGTTTAAACAGGTCCAAAGAAAAGGGGAAAAAAACCTCCTACAGTCTAGGGAACTTCTTTGCCTCAGCTAGCTAAAAGTAACTAAAACAAAGGAGAGCTCTCTCCCGCTGTCTGTCTATCTGCAGACAACACAGTCCAGTGTTGTAGTGTGTTTTTATACTTTGTAATACTTTGAAGTAGTTTTGTTTTATGTATCCCCATAGTTTTCCCAAATAGCTTACCCCAAATTGTACCTCCTTCCCTTTACCTATGTAATTCCTCTTCTTTGATGAGATTATCCCCTAATCCCCACCCTGGCTCTCTGTCAATCACCCAGCATCCCATCCCCTTCATCTAGAAGCTTTGGTCCAAGACATTGAGCGATTAGCCAGCGGCCAGGGGTCAGCCCGCCGAGACTTGCCCTATACGCTGTCCTAAGTGTCTATCCCGCAGTACCCATCCCTTAGGGTCATTTATTGGTTAGTAAAATGTTATCTACTTTTGGTTTCCACCTCCCTTTATATGTAACCTTGGCACAACTCCCGGGGCTCTCAGCAGGAGGCCCCCTGAGGTGTAGGAGCTCCCCAGAGCTCCTGAATAAAACCTTGGATTAACCCCTGCTAAGAGTCAGCCCTTTTCTTCCACCGATGTCTCTGGTGTCCCCTCTGCTGCAAAGGCAACTGGCCTAGCTGCCCTCAGCACCCTCAGGGCACGAGAGAGTGTCTCCCAGCAGTCGGCAGTGTCAGGGTCGCTCCCCCCGGTGTCTGCTGACTCGGGCCTGACCGGGGGTTCCTGAGAGGCTCTCAGGGGGACAGAGACAGTCCAGGAGCAGGAATCTGGAGGAGTGAGTGCAGTGTCTGAAAACAAACTGCGCGCTTCTTCTCTCCCCCCTTTCACTCTCTGGAACAAGTCTTAAAGGTGCAAAACTTATTATTCAGCATAAACAGAACAGATGATTGGGTATAAAAGCATGTCCTAGGGTGACGTTAGGATGCTTGTATCCTCATTCATGTGTGTTATTTATGCTGGATATTATGTTCTGTGCCTTCAAGACTGGCTTTGCAGAGTGAAAGTTTTGTTTTGGGCCTCATATCAGCCACTCCCCCACAGCCAGCGGGACATACAGACAACAGGACAATACATAGTGCTGTTTTTGCTTTTTGCCCTGCTTTTCGCTTTGCTCTTGCTTCTGCTTGCTCTTGCTTTCTGCTTCTTCTCATTAGTTAGTTTAGCTAAACAGTCCAAATTTCTTCCTGGACTGTTTCTGCTTTCTTTTTTGGATCTACCCGAACCTGCTCCGGACTGGGATCTGGGAAACACCGAGAGTTTGCACCTTGAGGCTGCAGCAGCTGCCCCAGCACCGGAGGGACTGATAACAGAGCAACCACCCCAGGAGAGACTTTCTGAATTTATCAAATTTTTCAGAGCAGTGGAAGAGTGGTGTAATCCGGTATCGTTCCTTTTGTGTGCTGGGGGATTCTGTGCCTGTTAAATAAACAGGTTCTTTCCACCTCTCTCCGAGGAATTCTTCCCGAACCAGTTGGGGGGAGGCGCCGTGGGGGTTTGCTTTCTGGAGGGGCCCCCTTTTTGGGGATTCTCTCCCAATTTTGCCCTAAACCAGGACAAAGCATCATATAGTCAGCCCAGGACAAGAAGGAAAGTAGAGAGAGAAGAAAAAAAGAAAATGAAAGAGAAAAAAGAGAGAAGGAGAAGAAGAAAAGAAAAAATCCCCCAACATTTTACCTCTCTTCCGAAAAGTAAAAACTCGCCTGCGATCCAGGGACCTCCGTATAACCGGATTGGTCCCTGCCGTTCCTCTCCTCCTCGGCTCTTTGTTTTGGTCCCACAGCCTTGCGCCGGCGGGTGTCCTAGGGAAGCCGGTCCGCGACCGGCCCGGCCCGCCCCCGACTCAGAAAGAGAAAAACAAAAAGTAAAAAGAGAGAAAGAAGAGGAAAAAAACCCCTTGCTTTCCCCCTGGCAGGCTGGAACAAATAAAAAACCACTCCATCTGCAGTCTAGAAACCCCCGCGCGACTGGGTCTGCCCTTCTACTCTTTTTCCAGCCGGGGTCTCGCACCCCGGTGCTTTTCGGCACCCATGGGCAACCGCCGAAAGACCTCCCTCCCTTGGGCTCCGACGGCCCTTCTCTGCCGACCCGGGCCGCACCGCGCCCCTTCCCCGCCCCGCCCCCCCCAGGGCCGCTGCCGCTCCCTATGAACCTCCCCCACGCGGGCTCCTGCGACCCCACTCCGCCGACCCGGGCCGCACCAAGACCTCGGCGCCGCCGCCGCTCCCGGCCCTCCCGCGCTTGGGCTCACACCGAAACCGAGCTGCGCCGAGACGCCGAAAAACTTCCCCCACGTGGGCTCCCTTGGCCCCGCTCTGCCGAGTTTGAGCCGCGTAGGGACCTCGGCGCTACCGCAGCTAGCACCCACGTGGCCTCCTGAGGCCGCCTCCGAGACGCTGCCGTCCATACCAGCGCAGTGAACCACCCCCCCGCCCCAAATCCAGTGGCTCTCGACCTGGCACCCCGAGATGTTCTTGAGTACCCCAAGTCCCGCAACTCTTACACACACTCCAAGCACACTCTCGGACTCTCACACGCATCCAAATATTCACGTTTTTTGTCTGTTTTTTCTTCCCCCTTTTCTTTTTCGTTATTTAGTCCTCTGCTGTCCCCAGGGAGGAAAACTGCACTCACCGGTGGTCACAGGAGAACTCGAATGAGCTGCCGAAATTGGCAGGGTGCACCTCTCTTTTGAAATCTCCTACGGGCATGGAGAGAAGGTTCTTATCCTGGTTTACGAGGATTCAAATTGTGAGAAAGGACTGCTCACTGTGAAAAGTGTTTTTGTGATTCATGTCAACTGGCAATGGAATCAGCAAATACTTATATCTGCTGTGTCAAAAGTAGATGCATTCTCTGGGATAACTACAAAGAACAGTTTTGAAATTTTCTGACCAAATAGCCAAATAAAGCATTGAAATAGAAAAAGTATAACAGAGTAAAAGAAATGAGGTAGCAAGACAACTGATGCTTAGAATAAAATAGAGGAAGTTGTGGTAAAGCTAAGAGATATTGCAACAAAATGACTAAATGCTTATGTATAATAAAAAGTGTGAAAAATGCGTATTTTATGATTGGCTTTTCACAAATATTGAAATGAATATTATATGTGTTGTGTTAGAAAGTAATGCTGTATTAATTCTCTTCAGTAGTGTGTTAAATATAGTTTTAGGTTATAACAATTGTTAAAATAGAAACTATGCTATGTAGGATACTTTTTTTAAAGAAAGGATTTGCAGCGAGATAGCAGCCACAGGACACCTAAATCTTTCAGAGAAAAAGAATTTATTGCTCCCTTATCAGAAGAAACAAACTTCTTCCTGCCTCGAAGGCGCTGTGTTAGGATTAGGAGGAAGAAGTTGACGATGACCAGGCCGAATCCTGTGTTTGAATGGAATTTATGCATCATGCATGAAGTGTATGAATATGCAACAGGCTGTTGTTTTTAAGGGTTAATCCTTAGTTAACGGGTGTCTCTTTTAGGGCTTGTGCTGCCCGGAAAAAGGTACCCGGATGTCCGTAACTCTTTGTTTTTATTGTCACGTATTGTCTGAATTCAAATCGTCTAAATTATTATTACTCTAATTGTATTACTATTTTTATAACTATTTTATTACTATTAAATATTTAAAAATTTATAAAACAAGTGATTGGTGTTTTTGACAATTGGTAGCAGAGGATTATTAACACACCTCGCTGGTGGTGCTTTAGGAGAGTCAGAGTGGGGAGGCGCGCCCTGCCCGATTTGGCAGCCTCGCTCTGTTTCCCCTGGACAGGATATGATCGGTGGACAAAAGGAGGCAATAAAACAAAGAGAAGGGAAAAAGGCTCCCTAAAACCGCGGTAATTGCCCCCCTAAGACAGTAGTGCGCACGAAGAACCCGGGAAGGAAAAGGGATTGGTAAGTATTTCTCGGGGGGCAGTGGGGGAGATGAATGTGTGTGAATGAGAGGCGGGCTGGTTGTCCCAGACCTGCCAAGTGAGTGCAGAGTCTCCCATGCTGCGTTTCCGACTTTTCGCGAGAAAAGCGGCCAGTAAAGAGACGAAGCGAGTGATAAGAGGAGTGAAAGAATCCCCCGGGGTAACTGGGACTGGGTCTCAGGGAGGGGTTGGACCCCTCGGAAGTAGGGAGCAAGGTTTCCTAGCCCAATCCACTAGGAAACGAAACAGGAGGGGCCCCTAAAAACCTGCGGGATTGAGGGATTTAAATTCCAATAGCATCCAAGAGCAGGGTTGAGCAGAATTCTGCCGGAGTGAGGATATATGAGGATATACCCAAGAGCATCCAGGCTTGGACCACACAGCTAGATTGAGGGGTGAAAATTTTGCCCAACAGCATCCGGGGTTGGACCACACAGCTAGATTGAGGGATAAAAAAAAAAACTGTCCTAAGAACATCCGGGGTTGGACAACACAGCCAAAATAAATGCCTAGCATCTGTAGTTGTACCACACCGCTGGCTTAAGGGACAGAAAATGCCCAGGGGGATCTGGGGTTGAACAACACAGCTGGATTGAGGGAAAATACCCAACAGGATCTGGGGTTGGACAGCGCGGCAGGATTGAGGGAAAAATACCCAAGAGTATCTGGGGTTGGACAACACTGCTGGATGAAGGGATATCCAATGGCACTGGGACTGTCCAGAAGCACCTAAACTTGTAATAGGTGATGTGAAAGTAAAAGGTACCTTATTTTTGTCTTGTTGTGTGTGTGAGAGTGAGTTACACACAAAGCCTCAACTTCCCAGGCGGGTGGGAAGGGGAGGGCAGTTGTCCCGCAAATCAGGCTAGTGTCCTCGGGCAGGTGGGGACTCTGTGGCCAAAGGGCGTATGTGACCTGCAAACTAGGCTAGTGTTCCCCAGGCGTGTGAGGGGGCCGTAGCTGATGAGTGTGAGTGACACGCAGACAGCCTCACAGGTGAACGGGAACCAGAGGCGACCAGAGTCATGGCCATTCCAGGAGGCCCGGAGATACTGAGACCTGGAGGCCAACCGCAAGGCGAGGGGTGCTACAGGGACCGTGATTTTTGCGGTGAAAGATCCACTTTGTGTCTTGAGGCTGTGAAAGAATGTGTGAAGGTGAATGGGAAATAAAAGTAAGTGAATGTAGACAAATGAAAGTATAAGTAATGTGAATGTAGATCGGATTTTAAGCTTTTACCCTCCTTGGAGGGAGGTGTATTTTATTGCAAAGTAGTGTGGGAAAAGGTTTGTTTTGGGTGAATTGAAAGAAAGTAAGTAAGTGATTAAAAGAAAATTGGTATTTAGGCTGTTAGTGAAAGTGAGAAACAGAGGCAGGGGATGCATAGATAAGATCTTGAAAATGGAACAGAAAACCAGTAAGCTGGATAGAGGAAAAAGGGGACTAAAAGCATACTAGAAGAGATACCCCAAAACAGGCCTTTGGGAGTTATGTCAGCAAACAGAAATACAACTCCTTGCAAAATACAGGGTATGCAGAAGTTGATGAGAAAAAAACATGCAAACTATAGAAAAAGGGAAATTAACCAATTAACCTTAAACTAGAAGGCTCAAGACTTGTGAATTATATACGTTAAAAAGAGCAGTTAGGCAATATCTACACACAAACAGAAGGGAATTATATTGATTCAAGGTATGCCTTTAGAGCAGCCCATACCTTAAGAGAAATTACCTAAGAGAGATAGCTATAGTACGTATTAGGGACACCAAAAGGTATAAAGACCCTAGCAAATAGGAGGAACTATTTTGGCAGATCAGGAAGCTAAAGATGCAGCAGAAAATAGAGCTGAAAGAGTTAATATTAACTCCAAATGAGGAAAAATTGGAAATTCCAAGGTTTAGGGAAGCAAAAAAAAAAAAAAAAAAAAAAAAATTAAGATAGGTGATGAATAATTGGGGAGGAATGGAAAAAATCTTGATGGAGGACAATTAGATACTAAAATGCTTACTAGGGAACAGTAAAGACATGTATCAAAAAGCCCAGTGGGATACTCAGGCCTTGTGTGATTTTTTTAAGGAACTACGGGTGCATTAGGATGTTTTGTGTCGAAAAACAAGTAACTGAAAAATGTACAATTTGCCAGAGGATGAATAAAAAGGTGATGAGAAAAACCACATGAGAAGGTCGTGAGTTAGCTCGTCGACCATTTCAAAGTATCCAAGCAGAAGTTTAGCTTTGTTAAGCTCTGGATTTATTTGTAAAAACCCGTTTAAACCAGAAGAAAAGGAATATACCACATGCTGGGGGGGAAGATTCTAAGAAAATAACATCTTTAAAGAGTAATAAAAGAGAAACATTGAAAGAAAAAGGCTCGGAACAAAAGATTACCTCATCCATTCCCGTTTGTTTCCCCACTCGTTCGCGGCTGCACCACCCCCCCCCCGCCCCAGCCCTTGTGCCGGCTCCGGCACAGTCCGTGTGCCCCGTCTGTCCCATCCCCGGCTGCCCTGACTCGGGTCGCCTACCGCCGCTGCAGCCGGGGTCTCTCGCCGGGTTTGTCTCTGCCGGATCAGCCACCATTGGCCCTGCGGGGCAATCCGCGCTCCAGCTCGGTCTGCACCGGAACACCCCTCAGGCGATCCCGCCTGCAGACCCCGCCTGCGGAAAACCGAGACCCAGAGCTAAGCCGAGTCCCACCCGTCCTGCCCCGAGCTCCGTTCCCTTGTAAGCACCGCTCCGGCTGGTCAGGGGAGCTCTCTAAAGGAATCACCTCTCGAAACACTGAAAGTTCAGTTAAAAGAAAGCCCTCTCCTGATTCTTTCTAAAAAAACCGGAGAAAGGCTATAGAAGATAAAAATCCAAAAATAATGGGATATCGGGATTGCTCTATTTCCATTAAGAGAGGTTCCCATAGGAGGGGGCGTGTCGCTATAGAGCACGACACGGTACAAAAGTACTCGACTCCATCAAAAGGTGCAAGAGAGAGATTTATTATTTGCAACGTTGCTTTTATACTTTTAAAGACAGTTATACCCAGCCAACATACACATTCAGTGTCCATTGGTCATATCAGAGAAACAAAGTTCCCAGTAGGTGATCGGGAGCCACGTCACTTTGTAAGCTAGCCAGAGTCCATATCTCTTAGCTTTCTCTCCTTTATCTTGTCTCCATGGTGACAACCTTGGTCTTCCTTCAGAAGAGATATGGGGCTTCTCCTTTTCTTCAGGAGGCCTTTGCTAGCCCACGAAAACAGCACAGAATATCTTTCCTACAATTCCCCCTTTTTGTATTTGACCAGCAAATACAACTGCTAAGGACTTATGCAGGGCCCTTGCAAAAATTCAAGCAGATGGAGTATCCATTCTTCATTCACTTACAGATAACCAA
>NC_066342.1:6088247-6361063 GCF_022539315.1 Serinus canaria | reverse complement strand
CCGTTCCCTTGGTAACCACAGCTCCGGCTGGTCAGGGGAGCTCTCTAAAGGAATCACCTTATCGAAACACTGAAAGTTCAGTTAAAAGAAATCCCTCTCCTGGTTCTTTCTAAAAATGCAGGAGAAAGGCTATAGAAGATAAAAATCCAAAAAGAATGGGATAAAGGGATTGGTCTATTTCCATTAAGAGAGGTTCCCATAGGAGGGGGCGGACCGGGGTTTGTAATGCTCCTTTGACTTCGTCTGAGGTCAGAAATTTTAAGAAATAAATAAAAGAGATATTTGGAGGACCCCATAAGCATAGCTGAACGATTAGACCAATTCTAGGTCCAAAAGTTTATACTTTAGGAGAGGTGCGGTCTACAATGAAAGTAATATTTTTCTCAGGAAGAAAAGCAGTGAATCAGAGCAGCTGGAATAAAAGCTTGGGGGGAAGAAAAAGATAATCTGCAGGGACCCCCAGAAAAGACAAAATGCCGACTGTACCTCCTGAGTGGGGTCAAAAAAATGAGGGGAGTAAACACATAAATATTATTGTAATTACATAATCAAGGGAATAAATGAGACAGCATATAAAAGGCAAAATGCAAAAAAAAAAAAAAGTTTTTAAGGGACAGCTTTTTAGAGAGAAAAGAGGAAACTCCAACTAAATAGATGAACTTAAGAGAGATAGGAAAATGGTCCTAAGCAAGCGAAAGATCTGGAAATCTTTAAAGAAATGGGCACAGAGGAGGAATAGGGAGGTCATAAGCTCCATTTTTCTTAGGGGACCAATACCACCTGGAGCCTGTATTAACTTCAAAAGTGGGTCCCCAAGAAGGAGGATTGGAATTTGTAGTAGACACAGGGGCAGAGAGAACCTGTCCATTAAATATTCCAAAAGGCTACAGTGTGAGCAAACAGAAGGTGAAAAGTAACAGGGGCAAAAGGAGAAAGTTTTACAGTTCTGGTCATTAAAGATGTGGTAACTGAGGGAAGAAACTGAAATTTGGATGGGAGATATTTTTGCCTCCTAATGCGAGGATCCAAAAAAAAGCCAAAAAACTGGGAGAAAGCAGCAATTAAGATAGACAATCTTACCACAGGGGTTTACGAAATCCCCAAACTTATTTGGGCAAGCTTTAGAAACAATACTACAAGATTTCCCTACGCCTCCTGGAATACAAATTATCCAATATGTGGATGATTTTTTACTATCTAAGGAAGCTGAAGTTGAAGTGAGAAAAGCTACTATACAACTTTTATACTTTCTCAGGGAAAAGAGGACTAAGGGTATCAAAAGGGAAACTGTAATTTGTAGAACCAGAGGTAAAATATCTTAGACACTTAATAAAGAAAGGTAGCTGGAAACCCAACCATGAGAGAATTGCAGGAATTTTATCCCTTCTCCCTCCCTCTTCAAAGAGGGAGATCAGAAAATTACTTAGATTATTGAAATAATATAGATTATGGATTGAGGGATACACAAAGGCAGTAAAATTTGTTTATGAAAAATTGACAGAGGGAGATGATATAAAACGGACCAAGGAAGATGTTGTTAAATTAAGAGTTGAAGTTTAAACTAGCCTAGGTACCAGCTTTAAGCTTACCCTTGTTAGAAAAATACTTTATCATCTATACATAAAAACAGAAAATGGAGTAGCTCATAAAATTTTAATTCTGGAGTGAGGAAGAGTAAAAAAATCTAGTAGCTTATATATCAAAATGTTAGATCCAGTAAGCTACAGCTAGCCAGTATGTATTTAAGTTACAACAGCTACTGCAATCCTAGTAAAAGAAAGTAGTAAGCTTACTTTTGGAAGTAAATTAGTCGGGTGCACCTCGTACCATCGGAGGTGAGTTGAATCAAAGAAAAAAAGTAAGAAGAGAAGAAAGGGAGAAGTTAAAATAGGGGGGTGGTTAGCAAACTCTGGGATGATGGAATGTGGAATGATAGCATCTTGGTGCTGGAAGACAGCAGAAGTGTGAATGCGGGTTTTTTTCATGGAAGGAAGGGAAGTGTCTTAACACATGGTTTTTAGGAGGTTATTCAATGCTGAACTGAGGTCCGGAAAGGGTTTAGCAGAACGGGCCCTCCATGAAGGAAAAAGAGGATAAGATGACTATAGAAAGAAAAAGAATGTCAGGAGGACCTGAGGACGCCAAGTTTTGGGGTTACCAAGGTTGGGAGGTGTGAAAAACACCAATCAATTGTTTTTTTTTTTAATTTTTATATATTTAATAGTAATTAAATAGCTATAAAAATAATAATACAATTAAAGTAATAATAATTTAGACAATTTGAATTAAGACAAAATGAGACAATAAAAAGAAAGAGTTACGGACATCCGGGTACCTTTTTCTGGGCAGCACAAGCCCGAAAAAGGACACCCGTTAACAAAGGATTAACCCTTAAAAACAACAGCCTGTTGCATATTCATACACTTCATGCATGATGCATAAATTCCATTTAAACAAAGGATTCAGTCTGGTCATCTTAAACTTCTTCCTCCTAATCCTAACAGTGCCTTCAAGGCGGGAAGAAGTTCCTTTCTTCTGATAAGAGGGCAATAAATTCTTTTTCTCTGAAAGATTTAGGTGTCCTGTGGCTGCTATCTCGCTGCAAGTCCTTTCTTTAAAAAACAGAATCCTACATAGCATAGTTTCTATTTTAACATTTTGTTTTAACCTAAAACTATATTTAACACACTACTGAAGAGAATTAATACAGCATTACTTTCTAACACAACACATATAATATTCATTTTAATATTTGCAAAAAGCCAATCATAAAATACGCATTTTTCACAGGCCCACCCAAGCCTTAGCAGTTCTACTTCCACAATAGAAATGAGTAATTGTAAAATTCAGAAAAAAGGATGATCTCTTAAAAATTGAGAAGAGACATACCTTCTTTGAGAATGATGTAAAAAATATTTTGAGAGAAAAATCTATATATTTGGATATATTTGAAGTAGATTTTCCTATTCTTATTTTAATTTTTATTAGTCCTATTAAGCCCCGAATGATCTAAGTGGAAAGATATCTGTGCAAATTACCTACATAGAAGAAAATATTAGAACTTTAAACTTATTTGATAATTTCCTTGTAACACTGGCAGCTACATCCCTCCTACCTATATAACAGCTGATTATATATTGATAAGCTGAAGATGTTTCTAAAACATTCTACATATATGTAGAGTTGGGGAAAGAACTTGTACCATTTCAGTTTATTTGTGCCAAGGCCTGAAACAGGTTTGATTTTTTCCTTCAAAGATAGGCACATGAATTTCCTCCCTTTGAAAACAAAAATTGACAGCCCCGTCAACTGAAATAAAGACCCAAATTTAAGGCTCGTACCACAGCTTATCCTGTTCTTCTTTCCAGACAAGTAAGCATGCAAATGTTGCTTGACAGAACAGATAAGAGTACAGTATAAAGAAGAAACAGCCTTCAAGTCACAGAATGGTTGTGGTTGGAAGAGACCTGTTGAGATCATGTAAGTCTAACTTCCCTGCTCAAGCAGGGCCACCTAGAGCTGGCTGACCAGGACCATGATATCTCCAAGGCAACCGCTGGCCAACTTGTTTGAGCGCTCAGTCACCTTCATAGTAATAAAGTGCTTCCTGATGTCAATACTTTCTTAACCATTATGGGTTGGATGGTTCTGAAGAATTACTGTGGACTTACAGTCACAGTGTTCTGGCAACAGTTTTGATGAGTGTCCTGGTTTAGGGCAAATTTGGGAAAAAAAACCTCAAAAAGGGGGCCCCTCCCCCCCAACCTGTTCGGGAAGGATTCCTCAGAGAGAAGTAGAAGGAACCTGTTTGATTAACAGGCAAAGCTCTCCCCAGCACACAAAATGAACAATACCAGATGACAACACTCTTTCACTGCTTTGAAAAAAGATGACAAATTCAGAAAGTCTCTCCTGGGGGTGGTCGCTCTGTTATCAGTCCCTCCGGCACTGGGGCAGCTGCTGCAGGGCACAGGGTGCAAGCTCTCAGTGTTTCCCAGGTCCCAGGTCCCAGTCCAGAGCAGGTTCAAGTAGGTCCAAAAAAAGAAAAGGAGAGGCAGTCCAGGAAAAATTTGGACTGCTTAGCTAAAGTAACTAATGAGCAGAAGCAAAAAGCAAGAGCAAAGCAGGAGCAAAGCAGAAGCAAGAGCAAAGCGAAAAGCCAAGCAAAAAGCAAAAGCAGCACTATGTACTGCCCCATCTGTGTGTCCCGCCAGCCGTGGGGAAGCGGCTGATAGCAAAATGAGAAATAAAACATTCACGCTTCAGAGCCAGTCTTGAAGGCACAGAACATAATATCCAGCATAAACAGTACACACAAATGGGGATACAAGCATCATAACGTCACCCTAGGACATTCCAGCCCTTATCCCTATATCGTCAACATACTACCACACATGCATTTTATTCACATAAAACTTCCCTCTGTTCCCCCAAAAATTACAAGCAATACCCATCATGCCCTCATCACATCCCCACACCGGACCACTGAATCCAGGCCCCATACTACAGAGCTGCAGGATTCCCCACTTTTACTTTACTCACTCAAAACTCCATCTTTCACTTGCTCAGACCTTCGACACTTACACATTTCCTTCTGTCTCATTTCTGGATGGTTTAATGTACAGACAATGGCAGTAACATCCAACAAACAGTGATATTTGCATATCATCCTCACCCCACAATCGGATCTCCCTGAGGTACACATCGTGTTGCTCCATCTCTTTGCATTATCCACCATGTGCAACCTGGTCCCTGAGCAAAGACAACCCCACAAATGGGTTTGTCTGTACTCGAGGCAGAATTGATCCAAACGGTCCTCCCAAACAAACCTCTGACATGTACCACTGGGACTTTATCTCTCTCTATTATATTCAGGGACTCAGACTAGGCAGGACCTTCTTGGTTGGTGGAACCTCAGGTGTTAACTAACCAGGTGGCCTTTGCCAAATGCTGCTCCCAATTTTTGAAAGATCCTCCACCCAAGGCTTTCAACTGGGTTTTTAGTAGTCCATTGTATCTCTACTTTTCCTGCAGCTGGTGCATGGTAGGGGATATAGTACACCCACTCAGTGCCATGGTCCCCAGCCCAGGTGTTGATAAGGCTGTTCTTGTAATGAGTCCCATTGTTTGACTCAATCCTCTCAGGGGTACCATGCCTCCAAAGGACCTGCTTTTCAAGGCCCAGGATGGTGTTACGGGCAGTAGCATGAGACACAGGGTAGGTTTCCAACCATCCAGTGGTGGCTTCTACCATTGTGAGCACGTAGCGCTTGCCTTGGTGTGTCTGGGGCAGTGTGATGTAGTCAATCTGCCAGGCCTCTCCATACTTGTACTTGGACCGCCGCCCACCGTACCATAAGGGCTTCACCCTCTTGGCCTGATTGATGGCAGCACATGTCTCACAGTTGTGGAGAACCTGAGAAATCCTGTCCATAGTTAAATCTACTTCTTGGTCTCGTGCCCATTTATAGGTGGCATCCCTGCCCTCATGGCCTGAGGCATCATGGGCCCATCGAGCTAGGAATAACTCTCCCTTGTGTTGCCAATCTAGGTTTATCTTGGACACCCCTATCTTTGCAGCCTGGTCTACCTGCTCATTGTTTTGGTGCTCCTCATTAGCTCTACTCTTGAGGACATGGACATCTACATGGCGAACCTTCACAGGTAGCCTCCCTACCCTGGTAGCGATGTCTTTCCCCTCATCAGCAGCCCAAATTGGTTTTCCTCTGCGCTGCCAATTTGCTTCTTTCCACCTCTCCAGCCATCCCCACAGAGCGTTGGCTACCATCCATGAATCAGTGTGGAGGTAGAGCTTTGGCCACTTCTCTCTTTCTGCAATGTCCAAGGCCAGTTATTTGGTGGCCAACCTTTAGAAATTATTTTATTTAAGATTATTCTGTCTTGCTTTTAGCAGCAATTATCCGGAGAACCCTTTCAACCTTAGATACGATGACATACATTTTGTAGTCGGTTGTATTGCCCTAAATAGTTTATCTAGTTGATGTTTTGCTCTAGAGTTTGGTATTTTGCACTGAATAGTATGTCTGTATCACATGGTTTATATCACATGGTTTGTCCCATGCTCCCCTCTCCCCTAAACCCCAGTGGTGGTGGTTTCTCCCTGGTCTACTCCTCCCCTCGCCCCTCTCCTCAGTTGTATCCCCTTGGCTGTGGTCCCTCTCCTCCACCCCCCTTCCCTGGTTTTAAAATCTCCCACCATCAGACACTCCCGCTCTTTCCTTCTGGGACGCCTACTTCTTTCCTGGATGGCTCCTATCCACAAATAAATTGGGACTCTGGCCCTGAGAGGAAAGAGCGCCTCCTGTCTTTTACTTTTGTCCTTGTGAGACTGAGAGGGGCCAGGGGTCCAGAGCTAGCCAGATCAGACCCTTAAAAAGCCCCAGGGATCAGTCTTACAGTAGTCTTCTGTGTGGATACTGAACAAATGCCTGTTAAACTGGTGCAGCCTGATTTTGAGAATGGCTGCTATGTGAGAGAATACATACAGCTCATTCAGATAGTCAGCAGCCATTTGGAAGACCATTTCCTGCTGGCTGACATAAGGATCATTGACTTCAATTCCCTGCTCCTCACAGGAACACATAAAACTAAATCATATGACTAAGAGCATCCAGAAGCTCCTTGAACTCTGACAGGCTTGGTGCCATGATCACTTCCAGTGACAGACCACCCTCTCAATGAATAACCTTTTCCTAATGTCCAATCTGAACTTCCCCTGATGCATCTTCATACCATTTCCACCATAGAATCATAGAATCGTTAAGGTTGGAAAAGGCCTCTAAGATCATAGAGTCCAACTGTCAACTGAGCACCACCATCATGTTCACCATTAAACCATGTTCTCAGGTGCCATATCCACATGTTTTTGAACACTTCCAGGGATGGTGACTTCACTTCCCTGAGCAGTCTGTTCCAATGCTTTACAATCCTTTCTGAGAAAAAAAAAATCCTAATATTGAATCTAAACCTTCCCTGACACAACTTGAGGCCATTTCCTCTCATCCTGTTACTTGTTACCTGGGAGAAGAGACTGACCCCCACCTCACTACAACTTCCTTCCAGGGAGTGATAGAGAGCAATAAGATCTCCCCTCAGACTCCTTTTCTCCAGGCTAAACAACTCCAGTTCCTTCAGCTGATCTTCATAAGACTTGTGCTCCAGCCACTTCACCAGCTTTCTTGCTCTTCTCTGGACTCACTCCATCAGCACCTCTCCCTTTGCTGCCCCTCTTAAGGAGGTTGCAGACTAATGAAGAGCATCCATACACTATCATGCTCCTTCCTCTCTAGAAGAGAAGAAGGCCCGAATAGAAGAGAGACGAGAAGAGAGAGAAGAGAAGAGAAGCGAAGAGAAGAGAAAAACGAGAAGAGAAGAGAAGAGAAGAGAAGCGAAGGAGAAGAGAAGAGAAGAGAAGAGAAGAGAAGAGAAGCGAGAGAGAAGCGAAGAGAAGAGAAGAGAAGAGAAGAGAAGAGCAGAGAAGGAAGAGAAGAGAAGAGACGAGAAGACGCAGCGAAGCGAAGAGAAGACGAAGGAGAGAGACGAGATATAGAAGAGAAGAGAAGAGCGAGAAGAGACGAGAAGAGACGAGAAGAGAAGAGCAGAGACTGAGAAGAAGAGAAGGACGACGCGAGACGAGCAGAGAAGAGAAGAGAAGAGCAAGAGAAGAGACGAGATAGACGATGAGACCGAGCGAGAGAATACTAAGAGAAGAGAATAGAGGAACGCGCTTAGCACTCTCTATCCTCTCATCTATGCACGACTCTAAGCTTGCATATCATATCACTCTACCTCGCTATACCTCATGCTGCGCGTCTCGATATCCGTATCCGTCTCATAGCCTCCTTCTATCCCTCCCCTCCCCTCCCTCCCCTCCCCTCCTCTTCCCAAGTGGCCTCAACTGCTCCTCACAAGTCTTGCCCTTGAGATCTTTTACCATATCAGTCCCCTGCCTCTGGACACACTCTAATAATTTTATGTCCTTCTTATGATGAAGTGCCCAAAACTGCACACAGTACTTGAGGTGGTGCTCCACCAGTGCAGAGTGGGACAATCACATCCCTCGACCAGCTGGTGATACTGTGCCTGATGCACCCCAGGACTCGATTGGCCCTTTTGGCTTCTAGGGCACACTTCTGACTCATATTCAACTTGACATCAAACCGAACCCTCAGATCCCTTTCCACGGTGCTGCTCTCCAGCCTCTTGTTTGTACATATAGCATCCAGACCCCCCCAGTTTGTACATATAACCAGGATTACCCTGTTCCAGGTGCAGAATCTGGCACTTGCTCTTATTAAATTCCATAGAGTTGGCGATTGCCCAGCTCTCTAGTCTATCCAGATCTCTCTGTAATGCCTCTCTACCCTCAAGGGAATCCACAGCTCTTCCTAATTTAGTATCATCATCCAACTTACTTAACATACATTTGATTCCTGTGCCCAGATAATTTATAAAAACATCAAAGTGTACTGGCCCTAAAACTGAGCCCTGGGGAACCCTACTGGTGGCTGGCCACCAGCCCTGATGTAACCCCATTTACTATAACTCTTTGAACCCAACCTGTCAGCCAGTTGTTCACCCAATGTATTATGGACTTGTCCAGCTGTATGCTGGACATTTTGTCCAGAAGAATACTGTGAGACACAGTATCAAAAGCTTTGCCAAAATAATAAAAAACACCCCACCACATCTACTGGTTTCCCTTGGTCAATTAGATGTGCAACCTTGTCATAAAAGGAAATTAAGTTAGTTAAGCAGGATTTTCCCCTCATGAGCCCATGCTGGCTATGACCAATATATGTATTACAGCCAAATATTACTGGTTATGTAGATGGTATAATGGGCTGCATACAACAGTAATTTTATAGGTTAAAAAATGTGTAAAATACCTGCAAGTTTGCTTGTATTTGGGTTACAGGGATATATGGAATCATAGTGACCATTAGATGCGGATGCATTGCAGAAAAATAGCTATGGTGCTGTGTAAATTCTCACATTGTGTATTGACTCCAGTATGCAACATCTCTTATATCCCTTAATCAAGCAGTAATGCTCAATATCTTGTAGCCCCATGACTACAAGGTGCAGAGAATCATTGGTGATATGGGAGATTAAGGGGAAACAGGATGAGGAAGGGAATTTAAAGAGCATTGCCTTGGTGGCAGCATGCAGAATGAAGTGTATTCAGGAAAGGAATAAAAGTGAAGCAGGTTGCATTCTAAGGAAATACATATGTGGGGAAGGGTAGGGGTCTATGAGAAAGATTGCTGAAGGGAAAGGTTGGCACAAGGCAGCTGGTAATGCACATACTGGTTGTACATGTGCTGAGTCCAGCAGGCCAAGTGTATACAGCAGTTACAGAAAATGTTTAGCTTTGGCAAAGAGGGCAGTACAGCTGCTGTCACAGCCTCACCTACTTTAGATGGCAGTAGTCAACAAATACCCCATCCAGCAGCATCTCTCCACTGTTACTTTCTGATGGAAAAAGAAATAGAGATTGTGATAAGCTGTTAGGACAAAGCAGAACTTCCTGTTCACTCTAAACTGCTTCCAAGTAGCAGGAAACAAACAGGGTGGAAAAGCAAAGTAAATCACTAAACAGAGATGCCTGCACAGACCCCCTTCATTTTAGTCACTAATTGGATGTGACGTCAGGATGTCAGTGAGAATGATCCACGTGGGAGACAGATATGCTGATATGACCACACCCTCTCTTCCCTCCTTCTCCCTCCCACTCATGTTTCGGCCTGGCAGTTGCTATCTATTTGAACTATCAGCCACCACTATAGGTTCCCTCCTTGCCCACTCTGACGTAGTATGATCTTACATCCATGGATAGTCCATTGTCATACTAGTGCCACTTTGGTTGTTGGGGATAGAATGTGCGCTCGCACGCCGTTAGTGAGGTAGGGGTTTTAATACGTTCCTACCAACCTTCTTTTCTTTCCTCCTTGAAGAAACAGATCCTCCTCCCCTCCGGCCCTAAAAGCTGTCCGTCATACGGTAAGCCCTGCCTCTTCCGGGTCTCTTCGGCTGGGCCACTGCTTCCCTCTCGCTTGCTCTCTCTCTTTTGTGAGTTATAGCAACTGTTGCCTTGTGAATCAAGCGCCATAGTCACCGTAGTCCTGGTGACTGTTACTCATCAACATCTGCTCTTCCACCGCTTTCTATTTGCTTCCTAATCATCACCTACAGCAGCCACCACCAGCAAGAACAACAACACAGCTTTCCACGATTCAGGTGAATGTAACTGTTCTGTATAGACTTGCAATTCTGCCTTTCTATTCCTTTCTTCTCCCCCCTGCCTCCACCCCAGCTTTTACCTCCTCCCTCCTTGCAGCATCCAGGCTGGGACTGCTGCATTGGGCTTCGCTATTGATTGGGGGGGGGGGAGGGGCGGGGAGGAGAGAGAGAGAAAAGCCTCGAGCGCTTTCTCTTCCTCAGCCTTTCTTCCTTCCCAATTCATAATATAGGAAGAGGAATCATTTCCAAAGGGGAAAAATGATGTAAATTGCCCTGTGGTTGTTTATTATGAAGGGTATTTATCTTTATTTTTAAAAATTATTATTAGAAGTTATCTAACACGCTGCAGTACTTGTAGTGTTCCAGAGTATCTTGTACATCAATAGGGAAAGGCCTATGTTACCTGTAGTACACATTTAGAGATCCTTTAAAATTATCTTGAAGGTGTGATTAGTAGTTAATAGTAGAGGTTGAAGGGCTAACTGGTACTGTGTAAGATTCTTCAGTGCAATTAATTGTCATGTCTGGGTGCAAGTGTAATTTAATTTTTTAATTTAATTTTATGGCTGTACTTCTGAATTCCTAACATTCTCTTCTCATCAAGTAGCACTTTCATTTTATTTTAAAAGCATATTTGTTCTACATGGAATGTTTGATGGTATTATTTTTTTATGCACTGATTCAGAGCCTTTTTTTAATTCTTCAGCTTGTGCTACTTGTAGAATTTTACCTCCTAGTATAGAAACGTCTAAGTTTTCAGTAAACTCAAAGGATCTGTGAATATTTAGAGCATACAATGCTATGTGTTTATCTTACTTTCTTAGAAACGTATTTGTTGCTGAAGAGCTAAAGAAATGTTGAATGTATAGTTTGAAAGGAATAAGAGCCATCTACGTGGCTATGCCTTCTTAATTAAGGTGGCCCTACCACGCCATGTTACTGATCCATATGGTTTCTTGTCATTCAGTTTCTGTATCAAGTTGTATTATCTCAGTAGATGATTTAAAATAATTTCATAGTCTATTAACCCTAGCCTATACTGTGTTGGGAAGTGTACCTCTTCTTACAAAAAATGTACATGCTATCTTTCTTATGAGCATAGTGTCTTTTTGCTGTCTAATACAAGTTCTATGTGGAAAAATGAGAGAACATATCTACTATGAGTTTTAACCTATTTTAAAATTATTTTAAAAGGAGAAAAACATGGATACCATGTAACTATCTAGTTTTTCACAACCCCTTAGCCACATAAATCCCATATGTATTTCCTCTATAATTGCATTACTTGAATTTACTTTTTCTCATTTAGTGCCATGATGAAATGTTTATTTGCCTCTTACACCCATATTTACATGGCATAAAATTAGGATATTTTTATCTTCAGTGGTTCTGTTTTATTTTGTATTACCACATTATGAATACTTTTGAATTAAACCTTATTTTGAGCTAACCGTAAAGTAATATTGTATCAGGAAAATAATGATTCAATTTTTAGAATTGCTGTTTACTAACATGCAGATACGAGTCCATGAAATGGAAGACAAAATGCTGTATTTTTAAAGGGATATTTGAAATACAGATAATGGGGGAAGCTAAAGAACAGCCTTGGAACATTTTCCTAGAATCATAAAATGGTTTTGGTTGGAAAGGACCTTAAAGATTATCTAGTTGCAACTCCACTGCCATGGGCAGGGACACCTTTCAATGGACCAACTTGCTCAGAGCCCCATCCAGCCTGGCTTTGAACACTTCCAGGGATGGGGGCACAACTTCCTGGTCAACCTGTTCCAGTGTCTCAACACCCTCACAGCAAGGAATTTCTTCATAATATCCAATCTGAATTGGCCCTCTTTCAGCTTAAAGCCACTGCCCCTTGTCCTATTACTACATGTCATTGTAAAAAGTCCCTCTCCAGCAGTTCCGTAGCCCCCCTTTAGGTACTAGAAGGGGCTATAAGGTCTCCCCAAAGCTTTCTCCAGGCTGAACAAGCCACAACTGTCTCAGTCTGTCTTCATAGGAGAGGTGCTCTGGCCCTCTGATCATCTTCGTGGCCTCCTCTGGACCTGCTTCAACAGATCCAGAGCTGGATGCACAACTTCAGATGGGGTCTCACCAAAGCAGAATAGAGGGGGAAAATCACCTCCCTCACCCTGCTGACCACACCTCTTTTGATGCAGCTAGGACACAATTGGCTTTCTGGGCTGCAAGCACACATTGCTGAGACATTTTGAGACTCTCATCCACCAACAGCCCCAAATCCCTTTCCCCAGGGCTGCATTTAATCCATTCTCTGCCCAGACTGTAGTTGTACTTGGGAGTGCCTCGACCCAGGTACAGGATCTTGCACTTGGCCTTGTTGAATTTCATGAGGTTTGCACAGACCCACCTTTCAAACCTGTTAAGGCCCCTCTGGATGGCATCCTGTCCCTTCAGCATGTCAGCTGCACCACACAGCTCGGTGTCATTGGCAAACTTGCTGAGTCCCACTCAGTCCCACTGTCCATGTTGCTGACAAAGATGTTAAACAGCACCAGTCCCAATACAGACCCCTGAGGAATGCCACTTCTTTCCACTTGGACATTGAGCCACTGACTGCAACTCTGAGTGTGACCATCCAGCCAATTCCTTTTCCACCAAGTGGTCCATCAATCAAATCCATGTCTGTCTAGTTCCCTTGTCCACCATTTTGTTGATTTTGTTTCTAGATGAGTTAAACTAAATACCAGTCTTGAAAACTTTTTTGGGTCAACATTTTCTTTGCTTTTGCAATTTATGTTTTAGTCCTCCTTTGTTTTTTTATTATTGCTGATAATTTTTTTTCTGTTACTGTACATATTATAATTCTGTTTTCTCTATCTGCTGTTGCTGGGTTTCATTTCTTCAATATGGTTCCTTTTTGCAGAATTGTTTCCTATCCCCCATTCTTTCCTTTTCCTTGTTAGACGTTTCACTTCCACATGGTTTAATGTTTCAGTTTACTTGAGGTAGGGGGGTGTGTCAAGGCTGGGAAGCAATGTATATTAGACATTTCTGAAGTATATCCAGCTTAGCTGCAGAGATAGCCTGCAGTTGCTCTTTTATTAATCTGTTTTCTTTTGAGGTGTAAATGTTACCTGCTTCATCTCAATATACACAGAATTGACATTTAAAATTTATTTTGAAGAAGACTCCTTCAGCCAATTGCAAATTACTAGAAAGATCACTTATTCAGCAGTTCAGGATCTGTTTTTCACACCAGAAACCTGAAGATTAGTTAAAACATCTTCAAACATATTGTGAAAATAATCATATTGAGGAATTTGCCTTTTTGTCACGTTGGAGAATCTGAGGAATTTTTTAAATTATTTTTTTAGATAATATAGAAGCATTCTTGGTTGATATCTGCTTAGGTTTCTGCAGAACATATTAAAGCCTCATTCCTTTGTGATACAGTAGTGCTTCTGTGTCTGGCTTGACATCTCTTGGTGTAATAACCCTTTACCACATTAAATTTACCATTTAAAAATCAGGTATTTAGTGGAACTTAGTATTGGAGTAGCTGTTTTCAGGAGGGTTTTAGTATCTGTCTTTATATATATATATATATATATATATATATATATATATAATATACTTGTATCTATGTATATATTTAAATACAGGTGATTGAGTTGTTTTTTTTTTTAACATGCCCTGTTTTTGGAATTGCAGAGAAGGTAATGTTCTTGAAGGTTCTGGGTGTTTGGCACTATGCCAGCTGCAAAAATAATAAATTTAGTAAAGATACAACAAAATGAAAACATACTAATGTTGGAAAATGTTCAGGAGGCTTAAGTGTAGATGGCAATATTGATTTCATTTTGGGCAGATATTTATCATGGATATGTAAAACAGCTGTTTAGAGAGATAGAGCATGTCGCCCTGATTTTTTAAGTTTTTCAAAGCCTTCTGATGTTTACATTCTTATAACAAACTTTCTCACACACTTTATGTAAATAACTTATTGTTTTGCATTCTTTTATGGAGGAGGAGAAATTTGATGGACTGTTGGTTTGTCCAGTGTCATTGGAGAGGTGGCACTGTCACCCTCCAATCCACTGTTACGTTTGGAAATCTATAAATGTTGGAGTCAGAAATTAAAAATTCTCTTTTTACCATCAGAAAGCTGCATGTCCGTGTCATGTTATTTTGTGTCCTATAGCAACATGAGCATATGAACATCTACATGTGTGTCAAAGCCTGGTCTATGTACTTGCATCAAGCACTTAAAAGTTTGATGCTGAGAAGTGAGGGAGGGAGAAGAAATTTGAATGGAAAAGACTAAAGGGAACATTGAACTTAGTATGTACTGTAGAAACATCTCACAGATGAGGAAGATACTCCATAATAGTAAAGGGGGAAATGTTGGTTTAATCTTGGTAGGGTCTGATTCTGGTTGAATTTCTTCATGTGAAGAATACTTATTTAACCAAGCCGTCTCACCAAACTTAACAGATTGACGCTCTATCCTTTTCTTATATAAGCAAACCTATATGTCTGCAGAAGTTTAGTTGCATTCAAGAGACTGTCTTATGGTACTAAAAAAATATTACTTATGGAACAATTGAAGTTGGATAGCATTGCAACTGCTCTTTGCTAAGTCCCTCCTCTCTCTAGTGTATCCTTGAGCAACACAGAAGCAAACACTTGCTCTTAGTAGAAACTAGATCTAACAAAAACCAAAAGTGGACTTCAGATGATCATTAGCTAGTTTTTAAGTACAGCTATTTTTACAGTATAAATATCTAGATGTCTTTAACTGTAGCTGTGTAGATAAAATATTTAGACTGTTTTCTAAGCTGTTTTCCCTTACTTTTGAGATCACAATCAATAGGATAGCTTTTAATTTTGCAGTGATCTGTCCTTGAAAGTAATTATAAGTAGTGAATACTGTACTTATGTCTCTATATTAATCTTTTTGTCTGTGTTGAGCAAAATAGGTGCTTGATTTAGGATTCTGACTCCTCTGTGTTCTTTACAAGGCTAAATCCTAAAAGTGCAGGAAATCATGGAATCATCATGGTTTGGGTTGGAAGGGACCAGACCTTAAAGATCATCCAGTTCCAACCCCCCTGCCATGGGCAGGGATACCTTCCACTAGACCAGGTTGCTCAGGGCTCCATCTAACCTGGCCTTGAACACATCCGGATATGGGGTGTCCACAGTTTCTCTGGGCAACCTTTTCCAGTGCCTCACTAGCCTGATGAAGTAACTTCTCTTTATGGTTTCTTTTATAAGCCCACTAGGCAAAAAAACACAAAAAAAAAAAAACCAAAAAAAAAGAAAAAAAGGTTTGGCTTTGAGGTTTAACAAGTCCAAGTGCTGGGTCTTGCACTTTGGCCACAAAAACCCCCTGCATTGCTTCAGGCTGGGGACAGAGTGGCTGGACAGTGCCCAGGCAGAAAGGGACCCGGGGGTACTGGTCCACAGCCAACTGAACATGCGCCAGCAGTGTGCCCTGGTGGCCAAGAAGGCCAATGGCATCCTGACCTGTATCAGGAATAGTGTGGCCAGCAGGACCAGGGAAGTCATTCTTCCCCTGTACTTGACACTGGTGAGGCCATACCTTGAGTAATGTGTCCACTTTTGGGTGCCTCAGTTTAGGAAAGATGTTGAGATGCTCAAATGCATCCAGAGAAGGGCAACAAGGCTGGTGAAGGGTCTGGAACACAAGCCCTATGAAAAGTGGCTGAGGGAGTTGGGGTTGTTAAACCTGAAAAAAAGGAGGCTCAGGGGAAACCTTATCACTCTCTACTACTTCCTGAAAGGAGGTTGTATTCAGGTGGGAGTTGGTCTCTTCTCCCAGGCAACCACTGACAGAACGAGAGGACACAGTGTTAAGCTGCTCCAGGGGAAGTTTAGGCTGGACATAAGGAAAAACTTCTTCACTGAAAGAGTGATTGGGCACTGGAATGGGCTGCCCAGAGAGGTGGTGGAGTCACCATTCCTGGAGGTGTTTAAAAAACAACTTAATGTGTGCTATGGTTTAGTTGATAAGGTGGTGTTAGGTCATAGTTTGGACTTGATGATCTCAGAGGTGTTTTCCAACCTAGTTAATTCTGTGATTCTGTGATTTGCTTTGGAAAAAATACTGCAAGTTTATGAATTATGGAGAAGAAACAAAATACCAGTTACAAAAGCAGTTGTCATTCATGAATGCTCTCTTAGGAAGAAATTTTCTGTCCCCCCTTCCCCCCGACTTCTTGCTTTCAAAGGAGTCTTCATTTTGTTATTCTTTTTTGAGGTCCCTGTAGAAAACCTTGACCAAGTAGTATTAAATGTTTTGAGATGCACAAACTGGGTCTTGTATAGACTAGTTATCTCATCCTTTTTGATAACTTTCAAGACATGCTTTTATTCTTGTGTTCCTAAAGAAATAATTTCTGTGATAGTGCCCTCCATCTTATTTGAAAGGGGTAGAGGTTTCAAAAACACAGATTTCATCAGAATAATTATCTGGGGAAAGGTAAGACTAAATTTATGCTACTATTGAAGAAAATGCAGTCAGTTCTCAGGTTTTATATATTTCATTTGGCAATAAACATCTGGCCAGTCAGCAAACAGCCACACCTTATACTCTCTGTTGTAATATGGATACAACTGAAGAGCAAAAGGCATAGGCCAGATTTCCTATTTCCTATAGATGTCATCAGTCATGCTACTTTTGAACAATTTGCAGGAGAAAAGCCATATTGTTAACTTCTTAGCCATTTCTTCACCCTTCTTCAGTGGATTTGCAAAAATATTATTGGAAACACTGATCCTGTAGAGGTATTTTTAGGTATGTAATTTGGCCTGCAGAATCTTCAAGAATAAAAATAATGAATAAAACCAGAAAAAGAGTTTGACAAAAACAACTTGGAGTCAATATGAAGCTTTTATTGATGAGTGTGATGTCATGATATAGAATATTATTTTGATCAATTTGGATCAGCTGTCCCAGTTGTGTCCCATCCCAACTCCTTGAGCATTCCCAGTCTACTTGTTGGCATGGCAGTATGAGAAACAGAAAAGACCTTGGTGCTGCATAAGTACTTTTCATCAATAGCTGAAACATGGATGTGTTATCAACACTCTTTTAAATCACAAATCCAAAACACAGAACCATACAAGCTGCTGTGGAGAAACTTAATATTATCCCAGCCAAAACCCAGTGCAACTGTAAAATCTGTTAGTGTAAGCTTTTAATAAAAGAGATCTGTCAGTGTGTGGCAGCTATTTGAGAAGACTTTTAAGCTCTTTAAGCAAATTTGTCAGAAATGCATAAAGAGGGCTATAGATTTATTAGTGCTTCTTAACCTGAAAGCACCACATACCTTTTAGGTTGCACAGCAACTGACTCCTAGCAACAGTAGCAGATTGAATTTTTAAGAGCGACATGTCAGATGTAATAATAAAGCAAGAGTACAAACAGTTGTAATGGTTTTCTTTCATAATAAACTAGTTTGAATTTAAGGAACTTTTTGTCCCTCCAAAATAGGAAGTCTCCTTCTCCACTGACCTTGCTGTCTCCATGTTCTTTCCTCATGTTCTCACCTCCTCCTCTTCTCTGGGGAGGAAAAAAACTGTGCGTGCCCCACTTCTGGCACCAAAACTAATAAAGCTGTTTAGAATGAGAGTGGCTGTCAGGTTTTGGTGTGGGGGTAGGATTTTTTTTTTCTAATTTCCTTTTTTCTAGCATAATACTATGAGATAAAACAAAATAAAGAATCAATAAATGGAGCATTACATAAGAAATTTAATGCATGCTTAAGGAGATTTGTAAATTTCAACTTCTCTTGTAAATTAATTAATTGTAGGATTTCTTAAAAGTCACCAGCTACACAAATAAACAAATGTTTTGGAAGGAATCAAAATTCTTTTACTTCAGGGTATAAGTCAAACTAATGGAGTTAAAAAGAGATCTCCCCTGAACAGGTTATTCCATAACTGCCTACTGTAGAGATTCTTGTGTCTATGTGAAGTTTACAAAACTCATTTAGACAGTTTTTATGTTCCAAAATATAGATGGTCAGTGCTTCATTGGTTTGTTTTTTTTTTTCAGTTGTCTTCTCTTGGTTCAGCTAACAAATATTCTGGGGCAATTTTTCAAACTTTTTTTGAGATGAATGTTCATATAAAATCCTATACTGATTTTTAAAAATTTTATTCGCTAAACACGATAAAATCTACTATTTTAAATCAAACTCTAACCTTTTTCAAAAAGGTTTGTGAAATTCTTGTGAAGATTTGTATAAAAGTTACTGATGGACAAATTTACTCTGTCACACCAGTCTGTCAGTATATGTTTTACCCTTCAAAATCCTTTGTGTTAAAGGTGTGAAAAAGGTAGAAAATATGTGGGCAGGTAAGTGGTATGGAGATGGAATGAGACAGAGAAATACAACATGCTTCTCCATGGGCTCCTCTCCATGGACCACAGTTCCTGCCAAGAGCCTGCTCCAGCATGGGCTTTCCATAAGCTCCAGTGTTCTTTGGGGCATATCCACCTGTTCCACTGTCATCCTTGCCACAGGCTGCAGGGGTATCTCTGCTCTGGTGCACCTTCTCCCCCTCTACTTTCACTGACCTTGGTGTCTGTGGGGTTGTTTCTCACATTCTTCCCCCCCCCAACCCCCCTTTTCTCACTCTGCTGTGCAGTGATTTTGCCCTTTCTTAAATATTTTATCACAGAGGTGCTGCCAGCTTTGCTGATTGGTTCAACTTTGGCCAGTGGTGAGTTCGTTTTGGATCTTGCTGGAACCATCTTTGTTAGTGTCCTGGGTTGACTATATGATGCTTTTATCCCCAATAGTCTGCTCTGTTTATGCTGAATAATAAGTTTTGCACCTTTAAGACTTGTTCCAGAGAGTGAAAGGGGGGAGAGAAGAAGCGTGCAGTTTGTTTTCAGACACTGAACTCACTCCTCCACATTCCTGCTCCTGGACTGTTGTCGTCTGCGGATGGACAGACAGCGGGAGAGAGCTCTCCTTTGTTTTAGTTACTTTTAGCTAGCTGAGGCAAAATTCCCTGGACTGTGGTTTTTTTTTTTTCCCTTTTCTTTGGACCTATTTAAACCTGCTCTAGACTGAACAGCCAGAAGAGCACCGGCAGCTCACACCTGTGGCCCACCGAGCTGGGCCTGGGCCACAACATTTCCAGCACCAGAGGGACTGATAAGAGACTGAGTGAGCCAAGCTGCAACCCAGGGAGGGGACTTGTCTGAGTTTCTCATCTCTTTGGGTGAACAATCTTCCAACACATTCCACATGTTCAAAAACACAGGAGAAGCAAATGAGATAAGAATTGTTTTGATCATTCTTTTCTCTGCTTCTCTCCGTTCAGGGGGCATGTGAATACCACACAAAAGCTCCTGGTCAAGGGATGCTTTACTACCCAACTGATTTGATCAAGGCTTATCGGGAGCTCCTGAGATCTGTTTGTATTTCAATATCAAAATAATTACAAGTGTGAATAGTAAAAAAAAAAGTATGGAAAAAGGCAAATGTTACGCTCATCTTCAAGGAGAATGAGGATGAGGAACTGGAGAACTACAAGTTTGTCAGTCTTACCTCAGTCCATGGGTAGGTTATGAAGGAAATCCTCTTGTTAACTGTTTCCAGACACATAAAGGACAAGAAGGTGTTTGGGAACAGCCAGCATGGATTTACCAAGGCAAACTAGTGCCTGACCAACCTAATAGCTTTCTGTGATGAGCCGACTCTGTGTGTGTCTCAAAGGGGAGAACAGTAGATGTCACACCTTTTACTTTAGCCTTTGACATGGCATCTCATGGTAACCTTATGGCCAAATTGGTGAGACATTGATTGGATAAGTGGACAGTAAGGTGGGTGGAAAAACTGTCATGGCCTGCCTGGCTCAAAAGGTGTTGAGTAGTGATACAAAGCCTAGCTGCGAACTGGATAGCAGTGTTGTCCCTCGGGTATTGATACTGGGGTTGACAGTGTTTAATGCCTTTTTAAGTAATCTGGACAGTAGAATGGAGTGCACCCTTGACAAGTTTGTGGGTGACAGTCAATTGGTGTGTGTGGTCAGTATTCTGGAGGGCAGGGCTGTTGTTCAGAGGGACCCCTGTTGAGATAAGGCACGAAATGATGACACAGACACTGCTGCTCTCGAGGGGAACAAAAAAAGAGGACCTTTATTTTCTGACTCCAACATTTATAGTTTTCCAAAGGTGACAGTGGATTGGAGGGTGACAGTGCCACCTCTCCAATGCCACTGGACAGACCAAGGGTCCATCAATTCTCTCCACCTCCATGAAAGAATGCAAAACATAGGTTATTTACAGAATTGTGTGTGAGAAAGTTTGTTGAAAGAATATAAACATCAGAAGGCTTTACAAAGTTTTACAAAATCAGGGCGACATCTCACCCTTTTCTGTCTAAAAAAGAAAAAACGAAAAAGAAAATGAACAATGTGAAAAACAAACATGAACAATGTTCAGTGTCCATTTGCGGAGGAGTCATCAGAGCGATCACTCGCGTCGTCTGCATCCGAGTCATCACTCGATGAGTCACCCGCTTGATGCCTTTCAGGTTGGTCACGGTCTCCATGTTGCCCGTCGGCCGGATTCTGTCTCTGCGGTCGCAGGTCAGGGCGAACACACTTCGAAGGTACCCAGCGTACCCCAGTATCTGTGGATACACAAGCATACCCGCGCCCCGAAGCGATAAGGTCATAGGGACCTTCCCACTGTTTGGTGACTAAATTCCGCACCTGAACCTTCGCTCGAGGCTGAAGTGCCTCATCCGCAGCCTGCAACGAGAGATGATGGTTCAAAATGACAGGATTATTTGAGTTCTGCGGCACAGTGAGATGATTGATTGTGTACAAAGCTTTTGCCAACCGACTGTGCGGGGTTTCACCCTGCATTCCCCGTTTTTGTTTTTGAAGAACCCGCTTCAGAGTACCATGAGCGCGTTCTACAATAGCTTGACCGGTTGGAGAATGAGGGATACCAAACTTGTGTGAGACACCCCACAACTGCAGGAACTGCCGCACCTTCTGTGATGCGTAAGCAGGACCATTGTCGGTCTTCACAGCAGAAGGTATGCCCAGAACGGCAAAGGCCTGCCTCCAGTGGGCAATGACATCACGGGCCTTTTCTCCAGTGTGAGCAGAAGCCCACATCGCAGAGGAGAACGTGTCCACCGTGACATGCACATACTTGAGCCGGCCAAACTCCAAGGCCCTAAGGCCTCTGGGGTTTACCCCTGCCGGCAAAGGCGGAGCAAGCGCGTGGCAGTCGTCACACGACTCAACAATGTCACGAGCCTCAGTTGGCGTCAGCTGAAACTGCTTCTGCAGGGTATGTGCGTTTTGGTGGAAAAACCCATGTGATGCCTTGGCCTGCGCGAGTGTATCAGGCTGAGGTGCTACCCACGCTGGGTTAGCCAACTTGTCAGCCCTCGCGTTACCTTCCACTATAAAGCCTGGCAAAGAGGTGTGACTCCTCACATGCAGAACATAGAAGGGATGAACCCGAGCCTGAATGGCACGCCACAAGGTCTTCAGCAAATGAAACAAGGCAGGATTACTGACCTCCTTCAAAACCGAATGACCCAATCGCTGCGCGATGTCGGCCACATAGGCGGAATCCGTGACCAAGTTGAAAGGCTCCTGGGAAAATTTCTCAAATGCCATGACAGCAGCCCTCAGTTCAACCAATTGGGCTGATCCATCCTCATGACCTTCCAAAACCTGCCACTCAGATCCATCCTTCCAGGTAACAATGGCCTTTCCGGTCCTCCCGGAACCGTCAGTGAAGACGGTGGGTCCTTGCACGGGTTCCTGACTATTTTTGGGCCGCAAAGACATTCGTGTGAATTTCGCCACATGCAACAGCTTATGGCTGGGCAGATGATAAGTGATCTGCCCTGAAAAGTTTTCCAGAGCACTCTGCAGGGACACACTGTTTGCAAAGCTCCAGTCAAAATCCTCCCGTTGCACCGGGAGTACAATCTTTGCGGGATCCGCACCCATCAATTGCAAACACCGTTGCCGGCATTTGATTATCAAGCGAGCGATTAGCTCAAACAATGCAGTTGCCGTCTTCTGCGGCTGATGGGGCAGGAAAACCCATTCCAAGATGTGCAAGGAATCGGACCATTTGTCACTCCACTGGCCAATGATACCTGTGGGATGCGAATCTGGAGTGGTGATGAACACAGTGACATCAACGGAGGGATCAATGCGATGAACTTGGCAAGCCGAAACAGCTTGCTGAACCACCTCCAGCGCCTTTTGCGCCTCAGGGGTCAATGTGCGAGGTGACTTTAGATCATTGTCTCCTTTCAACAAATCATACAGCGGAGACAGCTGTGCATCGGTCAGTCCCAAATATGGACGCAACCAAGTGATGACACCTACCAATTTCTGAGCATCATTCAGTGTCTTCACAGAATGCACAAATTGCACCTCTTGGTGACAAATTGTCTGTTCCAGAATTTTGACCCCCAAATACTTCCAAGGTGGTTGTTGTTGAACCTTTTCTGGAGCCACTTGCAGCCCATGAGCATGCAAAGCATCCAGCAACCGAGGCTGAATCCTCAGCAGCTCATCCTGGGTGGACGCAGCCACCAAAATGTCGTCCATATAATGATACAGACGTGCATCAGGAAACTGCTTGCGAACTCCAGACAAGGCCTGGGCCACATACCATTGGCATATGGCTGGGGAATTGCGCATGCCCTGGGGCAGCGTCCTCCATTGATATCTCTGTGCCGGCTCAGCGTTGTTAATTGCTGGCACCGTGAAGGCAAATTTCGGCCTGTCATTGGGATGCAAAGGAATTGTAAAGAAACAATCCTTCAGATCCACAATGAGGATCGGCCAGTCCGCGGGAAGCATGGTAGGCGATGGCATGCCCACCTGCAACGTTCCCATGCCTTCCATCACGGCATTGACCTTTCGGAGGTCTTGCAACAACCTCCATTTCCCAGATTTCTTTTTGATGCAGAAGACAGGAGTGTTCCAGGGACTGGTAGAAGGCTCCAGATGACCCTGGTCCAACTGCTCCTGCACCAGATTTCGAAGGGCGACCAATTTTTCATGAGGGAGGGGCCACTGGTTCTCCCAAACAGGTTTGTCTACCAGCCACCGTATAGGAGGCGTAGAACAGTCTGCGCCCTTCGTCGCAGTGGCCCCCATCAAAAACCCGTCCCGATGCGCACCCCCCAGGCGGACAGAACATCCCTCCCCCAGAGGTTAGCAGGGGTAGAGGTAACATGAGGCCTAACCCAGGCCGTCTGTCCCTCCGGGTTTGCGACCAGCACGGGCCGCTGGCTCACGAAACATTGCGCCGTCCCTCCCAGTCCTGTGACAGGCGTCTCCACCGGATCCAGGGGCCACTCCGGGGGCCAGGCAGCAAGGGAGAGAATCGTGACATCAGCCCCACTGTCAAGAAGTCCGCGGAGGCGGATGTCCGACGGCGTCGCACCAGGGTTGGACAGGGTGCACAGCATCTCGGGACGGTCCTTGGACAGGACGGTGGTCCAGTGAACTTGAGGCGACCCAGTGGATCCAAAGCCGCCCACACCACGTGACCGGTCAGCCGTCCTGCGAACAGAGGACTTAAAAGGCACAAGTTGAGCAATGCGCGTCCCTTTTGGGATTGTGACGGGGGGGTGGGTGTGGAAACCATGGCACAAATCTGCCCTGTGAAGTCTGCATCAATGAGCCCCAGGTGCACAATGATGCCCTGAATGGTGGCGCTAGACCTCCCCATCAGGAGAGCACTCATGCCTCCACCCAAGGGACCAAAAGCATCCAGGGGAATCTTGTGTATCCGACAAGATTCTAAGACAACAGTTGCTGCGGTGCAGACATCCACACCTGCTGATCCGCGGGTGCTGGCCGCAAGCCGGCAGAGCAGACCTCCATCGGCTCCGGGGTCTGGAGAGAGACTTGTGTCGGAGCGCATCTCCCCGGGGCGCTCCGCTTCCAGTTTCCCGAACCCGGCAAAGCCTGGCCATTAACATGAGCCGTCGCCTTGCAAGCATTGGACATGTGACCAGGCCGTCCACACCGACCACATAAAAACATGGGATATTTGGCCTTCTGCGCCTTCTTCCCCCGCTTCTTGCCATTCCGCGCATTCCCCTGCTGCGGCCACTGGCTCTGCGGCGCCGCCCAGACTGGCTGCACAGCAGTAGCCACGGCACCCAACTTTGGCCTCACAAGGTTGAAATTCGAACAGGCCTCTGCTATGTCTGCGATAGTAGCAGTCGCAGGCAGAGCCGCTATGACCCTCCTACAAGCCTCATTGCTGTTAAGTTTTAACATGTTCGAAAGGAGGCGATCCCTTGTCATAGCATCAGACACCTGCCTCTCCAGAGCTGCAGACAGCCGCGTTGCATAGTCCATGAACGGCTCATCAGCCCTTTGGCGAATGGTCTCATACGGCGCCTGCGGAGCAGCCACCTCCACAGCCTGAATCAGTGCCGCCACGCCCAGCTCGTGGGCCTGTTGAAGCACAAGAGGATCATAGCCAACCTGCCCCTGAACATCACTAAAATGCCCCGTGCCCAACTGCATGTCAGCGACAACCGCACGCCGGGGGTCCTGCACCCCCAGCGCAGCATTCTGCTGCACCGCTTCAGCTGCCAGGCGAGTCCACTTGGCGTCAAAAACCACAAATTGCACAGGGTTAAAAAGAGCATGGCCCAGCTTGCGGATGTCATGAGATGTCAGCACGTCCGCGGTAATTCTCCGGAGAATGTGCATAACTTCCACAGACCCCAGACCATGCTTAGCAACCGCATCGCAAAGTTCCTGCTCCACCTTAAACAAAATAGGTTGATGGGTGTTGTGAGCAACACCCCTGAGCACAGGGAAAGCCTGGAGACTCTCTGACGAAGCTGCAGCACCTGCCACATCCTGTCCTGTGGGCATCACAGGGACAAAAGCAGATGCTGGGCTGGGAGCCAGCCCGACAGCGCCAGGCCCTGCATCTCCTGCAGCATCAGCAGAGCCAGAGGAGACTCCCCCTCGATCCCGCAGCTGCCGTAGGGATGCAGGATCACACATCTCGTCAGTCTTAGCTTTAACTTCCCGCCAGAAACGGCTAGGTTCCTTCGGACGCACCGTCACCTGACATGAAGGAAGCGTCCACAAAGCCACGAGGAGTGACCACGGCCCCAAGGAGTCACTGGCCTCCCGCCGGCAGCGTCGGTAGACGCGCTAAATTGAAACACCTCAGCGCCCTGCCGCGCCGCAGCCCCGGCAGAGGGCTCCGCGGGGGGGGACCAGGCGCGGGCGCCGGCACGGATCGTGAAACCGGCGTGGGGCCCCCCTCCCCCGACACGGGGGCGGGGCTGGGTGCCGAGAGGGGCACGGCCCATGGAGTCACGTCAGAGCGGGCCGGCACAAAGGGGGCGGGCAAAGCCCCGATGAGCGCCGGACCCGTGCCGCGAGAAGCGGGAGCGGGTACCACCTCCGCCGGGCAGGGCGGGCTGCCCGGCCGCGGGGGCCGGGCCCGCCGGAGGAGCGACAGACGGCCCGCCCCGGGCTGCGGCCACGGACTGTGTTTGCCCAGGGACGGGAGAAACCGCCTCCCCCTCCGAGAAGCCGGACCCAGGGGGAGGCGAAGCCGCCCCCACCGCAGCCAGGGGGTACTTGGTGGATACGCCACAGTGCGGATACAGAGTCGTCACGGAATCAGAGTCAAACAGAGGCAGTAGCAGGGCCCGTGACTGCCCGCCGTCCCCAAACGCTGGGAAGGCACACAGGGAGGGAGGGTCCCCCCCGGTCCCGCCTGCCGTGCGGGGCGAGGGCGGCCCCCCGGCTCCACCGAGCCCCCAGATGCCCACGGGGCACCCCCCGCCGGGCTCGGGACCAGCTGGCCAGGAGCCCAATCCACCCCGGGGGAACAGACATCGCCCTCCGAGGCGGAGCTGCCCCCCAGCTCTCCCTCTCTGGGTGGGGGAGAGGGTCCTGCGTCATACAGAAGATCAGACTCCCCCTCCTCCACATCCGAGACAGAAGGGGTCCCTAGGGAACCCCGAGAGCTATAACGAGGAGACCCCCGCCAAACGTCACTCAACTTCTGCCAGTGCACCATCAGCGATCTCACATCCACCGAACAATCGTCAAGGAGAGCAACCATGAGACGATCCCCCACGCGAGACCACGCTTCCCTAGAGAGCGCCTCCAAAGGGTCCAAAAAAAACCCTTGCTCTCTGGCCCACAGAAACAGACTCTCAAACTCACTCCAGGAAAGGGAAACTCCCCTCGGGTCGAGGAGAACTTTCCAGAGGTCTAAAAGAACAGAATCATCCAAGGAACTCACAGAGGCTGCCATCTCTCACAAGAGCAGCAGGCAACGCCAAGCAAACAAGGGGGGGGAAAGGATACAACCTCACCCAGCAAGGCCGCACGACACTCGAGGTCTCAAATTCACACGAAGGGGTTCACCAGATGTTGAGATAAGGCACGAAATGATGACAGAGACACTGCTGCTCTCGAGGGGAACAAAAAAAGAGGACCTTTATTTTCTGACTCCAACATTTATAGTTTTCCAAAGGTGACAGTGGATTGGAGGGTGACAGTGCCACCTCTCCAATGCCACTGGACAGACCAAGGGTCCATCAATTCTCTCCACCTCCATGAAAGAATGCAAAACATAGGTTATTTACAGAATTGTGTGTTAGAAAGTTTGTTGAAAGAATATAAACATCAGAAGGCTTTACAAAGTTTTACAAAATCAGGGCGACAGACCCCAACAGACTGAAGAAATAGGCTGATCAGAATATCATGGAGTTCAACAAAGGGAAATGCCAAGTCCCATGTCTGGGCTGAAATAGCCCCATGTACTGGTATGAGCTGTGAGCCAACTGGCTAGAAAGCAGCCTTGCAGAAAAAGAACAATCTGGGGGTGCTGGTGGGCAAGAAGTTGTACACAAGCCAGAAAAACATGCCCTTGAGACAAAGGCAGCCAAAAGCATCCTTGGCTGTATTAGCAAGAGTGCAGCCATCAGGTCCAGGTGATGCCTTATGAAGGCTGACCTAGAACAGAGGCTAGACGGAGTTAAAGAATAAAGTAGGTATTTATTAGAAGGTCTCAATGGATACACCTTGGGCAGTACAAGAGCCCAGCCAGGGCTACACCCAAGATGAACCCAAAATGGTCACAACATAGATGACCGGTCATGGGGTCTCGCACTTTTATAAGTTCTGGTCCATTAGCATATTGGAGTTAATTGTCCAATTACAGCTTTAGCTTATGAAGTCCCATCCTTCTTGTTTTTCTCTCTTCAGTCCACCATTGTTTATACTCTTGGGCCTGAAATTTGGATAATTTGTGCTTGGTCCCCAGCAAGAGAAGGAATTGTTTTGTCTACCTACTCTGTGAAGAGAGCTTACTATCCCCTAATATGAACTACACACCAAAGCAGTACAGAATCTGAAAAATACAAAAGCTAAAACCTGAGGCATCACAGGGAAGTGATCCTTCCCCTCTATTCCATGCTGATGAAATCTCATCTGGAATCCCATGTCCAGTCTTGGGCTCCCAGTATATGACAGTCAGAGAGAGACTGGAGCAAGTCTGGGTCTGAAGCATGTGACATGAGGAGAGGCTGAGAGAACTGGATTTGTTCGGCCTAGGAAAGAGAAAGCATGGAGAGGCCCTATTTCTGCCTTTCACCTACCTAATGGGAAGGTGTAGAGAAGATGAAGCCAGACTCTTCTGGGAGGTGCACAGTGAAAGGACAAAAGGCAATGGACACCAGTTGGAACAGGGGAAATTCTGACTTTATATTAGCAAAAGTTGCATAGAAAGGGGGGGAAAGGATGTGTTTCAGGAGGCATTAGGTAGCATGTTTTCAGTCTCCCTATCATCTATTAAAAAAACCCCAAAAACCAAAGAAATCTGGACCAGCCCAGCCACATGTTTTTTGTTTTGGTTTTGTTAAAGAAAGGTAAGTTTTTTATTGTGGCCATGGATTCCGGTGTTAAGAATATTTATTGAAACTGGTTAGGAATTTATTCTCTTCAGTGTTATATAGGAATCTCAACTATATTTAAAATTATTCCCGAAAATGAAGCAACCATAAGCAGGATCTGAAGTTCTTAGTAATAATCTAAATAACATTTCAGTCTTATTTTCAGTTAAAATTACTTCCTGACACACATTCTAGATATAGATGTTTTCTGATTCTACTTAACATGACACTCAGGAAACCTATTTCTAAAATTTAATTTTGAGTGGAAAACAGATATGTATTAATGCCATTTGATCACAACACAAACCCAAAAAGAATGAATGCAGATTAGGACAGTTTTCAGGTAGGTGGTTACATGACACCTCAAAATCAGCATATATAGATGTGTATTTCTTGATGCCTACCACTAAGAATTCATTGCAAAGTTTAGAAGTGAAGTTTGTGCAACATTTGGCTGAAAAAAGGCCTAGCTGAAAAGGATCCTGGGGTTCTGGTTGACAGCCAGCTGAACATGAGCCAGCAGTGTGCCCAGGTGGCCAAGAAGGCCAATGACATCCTGCCCTGTATCAGGAATAGTATGGCCAGCAGGACTAAGAAAGTGATTTTTCCCTGTACTAGGCACTAGCGAGAGTACACCTTGAGTACTGTGTCCAATTTTGGGTCCCTCACTTCTAAAACGACATTGAGGTGCTGGAATGAGTCTAGAGAAGGGCAACAAAAATTGGTGAAGGGTCTAGAGAATAAATCATATGAGAAACAGCTGTGGGAGCTGGGGTTGTTAAGTCTGGAGAAGAGGAGGCTGAAAGGAGACCTTATCGCTCTCTACAACTACCTGAAAGGAGGTTATAGCAAGATGGGTATTGGCCTCTTCTCCCAAGTAACAAGGGATTGGAAAAGAGGAAACATCCTTAAGTTGCACCAGGGGAGGTTAAGATTTCATAACTGCTGTTATAATTTCAAATATATGCCTGTAGAAAATCTGTTGAACATCTCATTCCTAATTACTGGCAGAGACAAAACAATGCCTATACAATTGCTATGCAAAACTTGAAGCTATATGATAAATGCTTATTTAATTTGGATCACATCTTTCATTTTATTGTGACACTAAACAGTGTTGGGAAATATAATAAATAGGTCAAAAATTACCAACAAAATAATACAACAGCTGAGATATTAGCATCCTTTCAGGTAGTTGTAGAGAACAATAAGGTCTCCCCTGAGCCTCCTCTTCTCCAGAATAAACAACCCCAGCTCCCTTAGTTGCTCATATGACTTACTCTCCAGACACTTCACCAGCTTTGATGCCCTTCTCTGGACACACTCTAAGACCTCGATTTCATTCCTGTATTGAGGGGCCCAAAACTGAACACAGTATTCAAGGTATGGCCTCACCAGTGCCAAAGAACAGGGAGATGATCACTGCCCTAGTCTTGCTGGCCACACTTTCTGATACATATCTTCCACTTCCCTTACTGCTGCTTAGTTAATATGAACAGGAGCTTGAACACGGAAGACATTTATTGGAAAATTAAATTTTGTATAGAAGAAATCTGGTGGTGCATGGAAGCAGATACTAGGGAGGGATAGGACCATTGGACTGACTTTGAATAGAGGATGGAAATATGAGAGATTGGAGTTCTGATAAATACATACTTTAGGTGAAAGTGGAAAAAGAAGAAGGGGTGAACAGGATCAAAATCTTCAGAAAAGGGATAGGTGAAGAAGGCTATGAGAAATGTTAATTCTATGTACAATAGAGAGATTATTATCAAATATAGCAATTATTTGGTTTTGACTAAAATGTTGCAAAATAATTTTTAATGAAGTTTCTTTCTTCAAAATTGTGGGGTTTTACCTTTCTTTTTCCTGCTTTTCCTTTCTTTTGCTGTTTTTCCTGTTTTTTGAAATTGTCATGATGTACAGTAGTGTATTTTGTATGGTTCTCTCTAGTGTTTCTCACTTTTAATTTGAAAGGAAAGTCCAGAAATGAGGGTGTAATCTGGAGACCTATGCTAAGTTCCCTGCTGTGTTACAGATTGTGTGTGTGGTCTGGAGCAAATTATTTGGGCTCAGATAATCAAAGATAATCAGGGACCTAATTGCTCTTAGCTACTCTTTGATTGCAATTTTTAAGTATATGAAAGTATGCAGGGTTTTTTTACTTTAATACCCTTTATATGATTTTATATTTGGTTCATTCTCTGGTATATACATTAGTCAAATTAAAAGGAAAATAACTGGAATTTCTATACTTTTTGTCAAATTGTCTCTCCTGTCTCCAAAACTTGCAAGGGAAAAAAGGGTTTTGAGTTTCATTGGGAATATCACATTTGAAGAAAATATTTTGTTCATACTAAATTGACCATGTTTTAGTGAAAAATAAAGGAAAGAATACTGTCACATGAAAGGGGGGTTTTCCTCGAACCCTTTATGTTTGATCAGTCTGTCAACGCCCCAAGAAAGACAAGACCCTTGCATCTGACCAGTCCGTCAGCGTCCTGTTATGGGGACTCCACTAAACAGTCCACTGTATTGAAGAACGTGCATCAACAGCAAATTGGAGTAAATTCCTTTATTTCAGTTTGCAAGGAGAGACCCCCTTCTGGATCTCCCTACTCATAGTCGGTATATTATCGGTTTTGTTCAAGTATGTTATCTGCTGCCAGCTGCTTCTAGTGCCCTTGAGAAGGACTCACACAGTTCATGGAATAACACAGTTTATTAACAGACACACTGATAATAGAAAATTGTGACAGATTAAAGTTCAAAGATTGCCATTGATAGTATATTGACTGCAAAAACAAATTTGAAGCGATATACAGAAAAGCTCTAAGCCCTAACAAAAGATGGGCTCAAGTTAATCATTCTGCCCACATAGAGTATGGTTTGTATCCATAGGCATCTTTAGGGGGGAGAAGACAGGTTCAGCCCATCGACTGATCCCCGCAGTTATAATGGAGTCTTCTCTAACTTCTCTCCATTCTAAACTTACTTTTATACTATTTCTTTGTGTTTAAGTGGAGCTTAAGTGACTCTAGTCATACATACCTTTCTCACTGATTGGTGTAAAATTCTCTTGCTTTGCTCTTAAAGACACAGTCAATAAAATCTAGAGTGCATGCCCAGTGAGCGGTGGTTGTACTGTGGCCGCAGCTCTCTTCACAGAGAGCAGCAGGCGCAACTTCCCCAGGATTTTTCCTGGGGAAGGCAGTGAAAAAGATCAAAGAAGGGAATGATAAACAATTCTTATCTCTACTTGCTGCATCTGTTGTTTGGCACATGGGGAATGTGTTATGGAGATTGTTTATGAAAAGAGATTTCTTAATTGGCCACTGGTGATGGTTGTTTGGATTGATTGACCAATTAGGTCAAAGCTGTGTCATGACTGTCTGAAAGTGTCACAGGTTTTTCTTTAGTTTAATATAGCTTTAGGATAATATAATATAATATAGTATAGCTTAATAAATCAGTCGTTCAGCCTTCTGAATCATGGAGACATTGCACGTCATTCCCCGGCTGGGGGTCGTCCTGCATCGATAGTTGTACCTTGGAGGTGTGTAACTTTGGGATGGAGGTGTGCTCTGGTATTACAATGAGATTATAATGAACCAAGTTCATCTGAGAAAGTGGTTTTGCCACAGTTGCTGATTCAACAACAAGACATCTATCTCCCTTGGATGACAGCTGCTATGCAATTTATCAACTACAATGGTACCATCAAGTTCCCATTCCTACAGGGATTGCAACAGAGTCTGGCCAAGTGTCTTCACTCCACTCCACTCCACTCCACTCCACTCCACTCCACTCCACTCCACTCCACTCCACTCCACTCCACTCCACTCCACTCCACTCCACTCCACTCCACTCCACTCCACTCCACTCCACTCCACTCTCCTTTTCATCCTTCTTAGCATGTGCTTAAGGTTGCAGGATGTGTTGTGTGGGGAACTACCATGGAATAGGTTTCAGGTATGCCAACTACATTTCATCCTGGGAGTAGCAACTGCATTTCACCCTATAATTTCCTTACTGTTATAACTTCTGTTAGAGTATGAATATAACTTCCAAGTTTTCTCTAATTTTACCCCCAGTCATTTCCCCACAGATACTAAGTTGATGAGTAAAGTCCTTTAGTGTGGATCAGTCTCCAAGAAAAGTTATGGAATTCACATCAATGTCTTCATCTTTACCTTCAATTCAGTGACCCGTAACATTATGAAACAATGCAAGAAATGAAGTTTTAAACTTCATTTTGAAAACACATTGATTGTATCATTGATTTTAGCACTACAACCTAGATTTGGTGTGATGTATTGAAACTGTATTGCATTTTTAGTACAATTCACCTTTCTCCGTTGTAGAGATTGTCCCATTATTTAATAGCTGGAATTGTATCACCATGGAAAGGTAAATCCCAAAGATAGTGCAAGAAGATTACTTTGTATATTTTAACCCTATTCTTCTATTAATATCCCTCCCTCACTTTGGGGACCTTTTTCAGATAAGCATGCTTTAAAAGACTTCCTTCCTCCTGTGGAAGAAGCATTTAAGAAATTCAGATTAATTAACTTGACTCAAGTTGTTTTCTGATCATAAAGAGGGATGATAGACTATGGCTCATTTGAGACAATGCAGTTCTTTCACAAGAAGTTTGATTTATGTATATTGACTTTAGTCAAATCTGTTTTTCATAAATTGGTTCAGAGGAAAAAGATCCATGCTATTATATGCCTGTCAGAACTTTACAGCTCTGAGATGTACACTTGAAGGAGATGTACACAGTTGAAGATGGCAATTAGTGCAAGACCTAACTTATGGTCTTTTTACTTTCCTGTGTGCATTTACAAAGTGTCTGTCACTGTTCCTTTAGGAACAAACTGCTCCAGCATGGGTCTCCCATGAGTCCATAGGTCCTGCCAAGGAGCCTGCTCCAGTTCAGGCTTCCCACAGGATCGCAGCCTACTTTGATCATCCACTTGCTCCAGGGTGGGGTCCTTCACAGGCTGCAGGTGGATCTCTGCTCCCATGTGGACTCATCCATGGGTCCCTTTGACTAACATTCGCACTAGAGTTCCAGCCTGTCCGGTAAAGCAGCACAGAAACAGCAGCAGTGCCATGGCCATTTGCCAACCCAGGCGCATCATAATTGCTCTTATCAAAATGTGCATGGGGTTAGTCCTTCCCAGGTGCAAGACCCTACACTTGCCTTTGCTGAATTTCAAAAGTTCCATTCTGCCCATCCTTCCAGCCTGTCAAGATTCATCTGAATGGCTGCATAGCTCTGGGGTATCAGCTACTTCTCCCAGTTTTGTTTTATCAACAAACTTGCTGAGGAAGCATCTATCCCCTCATCCAAGTAATTGATTGTAAGAATTCATGCCTGGCGGGCTGTTAGGGTCCAATCCAGCTAGCTATGGACCCCAGACCACACGATCTTACATAGGACAAAAGTCAAAAGACGAGAGGCACTTTTCTCCATGTGGGGATTAGGTCCTATTTTATTAATAGAAGATACCAAGTTGTCCAGGTGGCTTCCCAGGTGGAAGAGAGGGAGTGGCCTTCTCGGGGGGGGGGGGGAGGGGGGGGGGAAATTGAGCTGAGGGGAAGGGAGGCAGAGGAAGGGGGCAACAGCCAATGGGATACAAGTGAGGAGGGGCAAGGGGAGGGGTAAACCAGGAAGAGACCACCAACACTGACACTTTGGGGGGAAGGGGGGGGGCAAGGGGAAGACCATGTGGTGATAGGATACAAATCATGTGAACAGTGCAAATTACCAAACACCCAGTGCAAAGAACTAAATAACTATTTAGTGCAATACAACAATTGATGAATAAGTTAAACAATACTAGACCCAGTATTGACCGTTGGGGGACACCAGTAGTTATAGGCCTCCAACTAGACTCTGGGCCACTGATCTCAACCCTCTGAGACCTGCCATTCAGCCAATTCTCTGTCAACCTCACCATGTACTCATCCAGACCATGTTTCCTGAGATTTCCTAGGAGGATATCATGAGAGAGTGTCAAAAGCCTTGCTGAAGTCCAGGTAGACAATAACCACCCCTTTCCTCACATCTATTCAGCCAGTTGTCTCATCGTAGAAAGCAATCTGTCTGGTTAAGCAGGATGGCCTCTTGTTAAATCCATGTTGACTACTGATCACCTTCTTGTCTTCCATGTGCTTAGAGGTGGCCTCCAGGATGAGCTGTTCCATCATCTTGCCAGAGATTGAGGTCAGGCTGTAGTTCCCTGTGTCCTCCCTCTTGCCCTTTTTGAAAACTGGAGTGACATTTGCTTTCTTCCAGTCTTTAGGCACCTCTCCTGATCTCCACAACCTTTCAAAGATGATTGTGAGTGGCCTAGCAATGATGTCCACCAGATCCCTCAGCACTCATGAGTGCATTCTATCAAGGCCCATGGACTTGTGGATGTCAAGTTTGACTAAATGGTCTCTAACCCAATCCTTCTCAACCAAGTGAAAGTTTTCCTTTCTCCTGACCTTCTCCCTGGTCTCCTGGGTCAGGAATTCCTGAGGATTGGCCTTGGCAGTGAAGACTGAAGCAAAGTTCAGTATCTCAGCCTTCTCTGCAACTTCTATTGCAGAGGGTCCCTGTTCCATCCAGTTGCAGGCTCACATTTTCCCTGGTATTCCTTTTGTTATTGATGCATTTGAAGCCTTTCTTGTTATCCATGCCATCCTTAGCCAGATTTAATTCCAGATGGGCCTTGGCCTTTCTTGCTGCATTTCTGCATACTCTGACAACATCCCTATATTCATCCCAGGTGGCCTGTCCCTGCTTCCACCTCATATATCTCCTGTTTATGTCTGTTTTAACAGTTCCTTGTTCATCTGTGCAGGTCTCCTGCCCCTTTTGCTCAATTTCTTGCCCATGGCAATGCACCATTTTTGAGCCTAGATGAAGTGGTGCTTGAATATTGACCAGTTCTCTTGGACCCCTCTTTCCTCTAGGGCACATTCCTATAGGATTCTTCCAAGAAGGTCTCTGAAGGGGCCAAAGTTAGCTCTCCTGTAGTCCACTGTTGTGATCTTACTCATTGTCCTACTTCATCTTCACACGATACTGAATTCCATGATCTCATGGTCGCTGTAGCCAAGACTGCGCCCAACCTTCACATCTCCAACCAGACCTTCCTTGTTAGTCAGTATAAGGTCCAATAGCACACCATTCCTCATTGGCTCTTCTACCACCTGTATCAGAAAGTTATTGTCAATGCTTTCCAAGAACCTCCTGGATTGTTTGCACCTTGTGGTGGTGTTCCTCCAGCAGATGTCAGATGCTGTCACAGAAGCACCACAAACTTCCTAAAACTGACTCTGTCAAACATGGGGCCAGCTTCTGATTTCTTCTCACACAAGCCCCCCCTCCCCGTCCCCCCGTCCCCATCCCCATCCCTGTCTCGCAGCCCTCCCACCCCACAGCCCTTCTGCTTGCCATGTAAACCCAATACAGGCACCAAAAAGGGCTATTGTGATTTAACCGCAGTAGGCAGCTTAACACCCCACAGCTGCTCACTCACTCTCATTTTGTCAGGTCTCTCATTTCTCTCATCTCACTGCTCCTATATGATCTGGTCTCTCTTACCTGTCTTGCCTGGTCTTCCTCTTCTCATCTCTTCTCTCTTCTGCCTCTGTCGGCTTGTCCCTCATCTGGTTTCCTGTTGCAGCTCTCTCATCTCTAACCTCTTGACTCTCTGTCTCCCTTCTCATCACTCACCACCCCTTTTCTTCTTTCTCCCATCTCTCATTTCCTCTTGACTCTCATGGCATATCTCATATTTTGTCTCTTGTCACATTTCTCATGTCCACCTCTCATCCCCCCGATACTTCTTGCCGCACATCGCAGTTCTCGTGCCACTCCTTGTCTCTCATCTCCCTTGTATCTCTACTTTCTCAAGTTGCTCTCACCTTTCTCATCTCTTATAGCATGAAACTCTCTCCACCATCATAGAATCATAGAACATCCTAAGTTGGAAGAGACCCACAAAGATCATTAAAGTCCAGCTCCTTGCCCTGCACAGGATAGCCCCAAGAATCCCACCATGTTCCTGAAAGTGTTGTCCAAATGCTTTTTGAACTCAGTCAGGCTCGGTGCTGTGACCATGTTCCTGGGGAGCTGTCTTGGTTTAGCGCAAATTTGGGAGAGAATCCCCAAAAAGGGCTTCTCCAAAAGCAAACCCATACGGCCCCTCCCCCAACCGGTTTGGGAAGAATTCCTCGGAGACAGGTGGAAAGAACCTGTTTATTTGACAAGCACAGCACCCCCCAGCACACACAATGAACAATACCGGATGACACCACTCTTCCACTGCTCTGAGGAAGATGACAAATTCAGAAAAGTCTCTCCTGGGGGTTGCTCTGTTATCAGTCTCTCCGGTGCTGAGGCAGCTGCTGCCGTCACAAGGTGTAAACTCTCTCTCCGTGTTCTAAATCCCAGTCCGGAGCAGTCAGCAGGTCCAACGGGGTGGGGAAGCAGTCCAGAAAGGAATTTGGACTGTTTAGCTAAAGTAACTAATGAGAAGGGGGGAAAAAAGACAAGAGCAAGCAAAGCAGAAGCGAAGCAGAAGCAAGAGCCAAAGCAAAAAGCAGGGCAAAAAGCAAAAAAGCAGCAACATGCACTGGTGCTATCTGTATGTCTCGCCGAGTGGCTGATAAGAGGCCCAAAACAAAACTCTCACTCTGCCAGTCTTAAAGGCACAGAACATAATATTCAGCATAAATTACATACACACGAATGGGGATAACAGTCACCCTAGGACAGGAGCCTGTTCCAGTGCTCATCCACCCACTGGGCAAAGAACCTTTTCCTAATATCCAACCTAAACCTCCCCTGACACAACTTCAAGCTATTCCCTCAGGTCCTGTCACTGTGCACCAGAGAAGAGATCAGTGTCTGTCCCTCCTCTTCCCCTCACAAGGAAGCTGTAGACTGCAATGAGGTCTCCTCTCAGTCTCCTTCAGGCTGAACAGACCAAGCGACCTCAGCCACTCCTCATATGGCTTAACCTCCTAGGCCCTTCACCATCTTCATAGCCCTCCTTTGGATGCTCTCCAATAGGTTAATATCTTTCTTATATTGTGACGCCCAAAACTTCCCCCAGGACTCAAGCTGAGGCCACCCCAGTGCAGAGCAGAGCAGGACAATCCCCTCTGTTGACTGTGCTTGATGCACCCCAGGACATGGTTGGCCCTCCTGGCTGCCAGGGCACACTGTTGACTTATATTCAACTTGCCATCAACAAGGACCCTGTGTGAATTGACACATACAGGTAACCAAGGTGACCATCAAAACAACTTTATTTCATTACCTCACTAACAACACTGGGCAGCAGAGACACACGGGGGGACTGGCTCTGTTAAGCTTAGTTCATTCTAGTGGACAGTAGTGGGGGGGGGGGGAGGGCGGGGCAGCTGCTGCCCCAAATATATCAAAAGGCTTTGGGCATGCACTGTTTATCACAAGGCTGTGCTTTTATGATTTCTCTCTCTCTCCCAGCACGAGGCTCAAGCATGCAGAGGACAAACAACACTAGGCATAATAAGTAGAGTTTTCAAGGTTACTTTTAGTGAAATTATTCCCTCCTTGCCAAATATTCCAGTTTTAACCCTTTCCTCCCAACAGACTCCCAGGACCTTTTCTATGGTGCTGCTTTCCAGCATCTCATTTTCTAGTCTCTACATACATTGAGGGTTGCCCTGTCCCAGATGCAGAATCCAGAGCTTGCCCTTGTTAAACTTTGTGTGGTTGGTGATTGCCCAGCCCTCTAAATTATCAAGGTCTTTCTGCAGGGCCTCTCTGCCTTTGAGGGAGTCAAGACTTCCCAATTTTGTATCATCTGCAAACTTGCTTAGCATACCTTTGCCAGTCTGATGTCACCCCATTCACTAGAACCCTTTGGGCCTGACTGATGAGCCAGTTGCTCATCCATCACATGATGTTTTTATCCAGCTGTGGGCTGGACATTTTGCCCAGAAGGATACTATGAGACTATTGAAAGCTGTGCTGAAGTCCAAAAAGATTACATCAGATGGCTTTCCTTGACCAACAAGGTGGGTTACCTTGCCATAAAAGGAAATGAGGTTTGACGAGCAGGATTTTCCCCTCATGAAGCCATGCTGGCTGTGACCAATGACTGCATTGTCTTTCAAGTGGTTTTCAATAACTCCCAGAATAATCTTCTCCATAACCTTACCAGGCATCAAAGTGAGACTAACAGGCTTGTAGTTTCCAGGGTCATCCTTCTTGTTTTTTTTTTTTTAATCGGGACAATATTTGCCAGCTTTCAGTCAACTGGAACCTCTCCAGATTCACAAGACCATTCAAAAATCCTCAAGAGAGGCCTTGCAATGACATCAACCAGCTCTTTGAGGATTCTTGTGATAGGTTTCTCCTCAGGCTAGGTCTTATGAGCTCTCAGAGAACTTATCACACCCGAGATAGCCCAGCTACCCTGAATGGCATAAAATTAGCAGGATGGCTTCTGAGGTGGTGTTGGAAACAGAAAAAATTTTAATAAAAGCCAAAAAAACAAAGCTCTTAAAGAGAAAAATTGAGCCAGGGGCAAGACGTTCTTGCTTCTGCTAAAACACTCCACAAAAGCAATTATTTCCGTTGTTCTCTTCTTTTTCTAGTGAAGTACCTAGGTGGGACCTTTTGGTCTCTGTCCAATTGGGCAGCCCCAGGTTTGAGGTAAAGTCCCAAAGGTCCTATGAGGTGTCTTTTTACCAAATTGAGGAGGGAAACTTCTGGGCTTTTTGCCTTTTTAAGCAAAGAATAATGTGGTCGCTCCATCAACAGGGGGCACATTCCTACATCTCACCCTTTCTATATATATAAAAAGGAAAGAGGAGAAAGGAACATGACCTGAAAAAGTCTCACCCTTGCTGACAATTTGTAGTTATGCTAATAATTCTAAAATTTGGTAATAATTTTTATTGCTTGTAAACTATTCTTCTGTCTTAACTTTGGTGAAGTGTTTTCTCAGGCAAGCCTCAAGTTTCTGTCTATACATGATTTGAACATATAGAACTTCAAAGCATTTTTAACATATGATTCAAAGGCAGGTTAATAACTTTTCAACACAACAGCAGTAACTTACAGAACCTTTTTCAGTGCAAAACTACATTTGAAACAATTTTAACTAGTGCAAACTTAGAAAACACAGTCTCTGCATTAAGAAATATCTTCATGTTTGAATATGGTCAGCTGTCACTCAGTTATTTGTGTGTTCTTCTTCTGGCGTCTTCTGCTGCTCTTGGATCAGCTGTACCTGTGGTTTGACATTTTTTGCAGGGACCCATCAAAGACCTGCATTTGTAGAAATGCATGCAAACCCCCTCCCCCATGTCACAAGAGGATGGGGTCCTGAAATTTGTCCTGTCTCTGGGTCCTTTATGAAGACTGGTGGCCTTTCCTTGAGTTTCACTTGACTGGTATTGCTGAAATGTCTGAAAATTGGTGGTACCTGCTCCATAAAAGAATTATTTAAGAAATTAAAAACATATATAGCTTTATTCAGCCTCTCTATGGTAGATAGCACTTCTGTCCCTCCCTTTTGCCTTTCAAGGATCATTTTCAGAGATCTGTGTGCTCTTTCTACAATAGATTGGCTTGTGGAGGAATGTGGAATACCTGTGGTGTGTTTGAAACCCCAGGTTTTGAAAAACTCCTGCAGTTTGTAAAAAAAGTAGGCTGGTCCATTGTCCATTTTAACTTCTTGAGGAATGCCTAGGAATGCAAATGATTGTAAGAAATGTTTAATTACATCTATACTCTTTTCTCCTTGATGTGCAGAAGTGAAAATCTCTCCTGAGAACGTATCTATCGATAAGTGTATATGTTTAAACCATGCAAATGACTGATATTGAATTATGTCAGTTTTCCATATCTGCAGGCTATTTAAGCCTCAAGGGTTAATGCCTGTTGCTATTGCTGGTATGGTTAATTTTTGGCAAACTGGACATGACTGAACAATCGCTTTAGCCTGATTCTGAGAGATGTTAAACATTCTTACTAGAGCAGGTGCATTTTGATGATAGAAAGCATGGCTCATTCTGGCTTGTTCAATAACATTAGGAAGTGTATTCTGTATTGATATGGCTAAAAAAACAGCCATAGCATTGCCTTCTGCTAGGAAACCTGGAAGCACAGAATGTGAATGAATGTGTATTACTGTGGAGGGATAGAATGTAAGAAAATAAAGATAGTTCAGAAGGTAGTCTCACACCTGAGGAGTTGCAGCTGTACTAATCACCAAAGATTAGGAACAGGCCTGCCCTTAATAGGCCACAGCTGTGTCCAATAAGAAGAGAGCTACAAAAGAGTGGGTTACCTAGTTGAGGAGAGAGTTGGAGTTGTTGGCTGTGAAGAAGAAGGAGTTTATGCTGTGAGGTGCTGCCCATGAGAAAAGACGGAGAGGTATGGGACTTTTGCAATAAGATGACAACCTTTTATGAAGTAAGGTTCCTGTTGAATGGAAAGAAGGAAGATTAATTTCTTGAGCAAACCGTATAGCTGGTCCTTGGAAACCTCTTTTAGCAGAGACCCTTCTGCTCTCTTCTCTACACCTGCAACATAGAATGAATCCATTACTAAATTAAAAGGAAATGTGAACTTTGAAAAGACTCACACAACTGCCATGAACTCTATTATTTGTGAAGAACCGTCTACTTCTTCAATATCTGATTCCCATTTTTTGGTCTCTGGATTTTGGCAAGCAATCACAGATTTTTTTTACTTCCCTGAACTGTCTGTATAAAATGTGATTGCATCTAGAGGCACATGGCTTCTTAAGGGCTTATGAAGTAATTTTAAAGATGAATTTAGTAACTCATATTTGGGACAATGGACTGATATTTTCCCTGTAAAATTTTCTAGGGCAAATTGCATAACCTCTGAATTTTGAATTAACCGTTCCAAATAGATGGATGTGACAGGCAGAAAGATTTCTGCAAAATCCTTTCCTGAAAGGGAAAGCATTCAGGATCTAGCCTTTATAATCAATTGTGATATAATTTCAGGGCAAGCTGTTTTAGTTTTACCCAGCTGACGAGATAGGAAAACCCACTCTAAGATTATCAGATGGTCCTTCTTCTCTAGATCCCACTGGAATATTAGACCGTGAAGCTGTGGACTCCCCCCTAAAACTGCAAACAAAAAAGACAAGTTAGGATTATAAGGGTGAGCCTGGTGTGATTGGATGGCTCACATCACTTTATCTAAAGCATTTTGGGCTTCTTTATTGAATTCTCATGGTGAGTTTAAAGCTGTGTTTCCCTTCAATAGATCAGACAGAGGGGCTAAGTCCTGGTTTGAAATGCCTAGGAGGGGACAAAACCAGTTCAGTCCCTACCAGCTGCTGTACTTCATTCAGTTTTTTTTGATTTCTCTTTAGTTGGAGTGGTTGCAGAGTTAGAGTTTGTTCTGTATCCTAAGTATTTCCAGGGAGGGAGTGTCTGTATTTTTTCCTTGGCTGTTGTGAGTCCTGCTTTCTGCACTGCTGAGATGACCTGATCTGTTGTCGCCTGCATTGATGCTTGGTCCTTTGCTGCTACCAAAACATCGTCTGTATAATGCAAGAAGAGGGAATTCGGGTACTGTACACGAACTGAGGAAAGTACTTTTGCTACATACCACTGGCATATACTCGGAGAATTCCGCATACCTTGAGGAAGTATGAGCCAATGGTATATTTAAAGGGGCCTGCTGATTTATTGATGGGATGGAAAAGGCAAATCATGGTGCGTCGTGTGGATGCAAATGAATATTGAAAAAAGTCTTTTAAATCAATAACAGGTAGCTTCCAGTCCTTTGGAATCATAACGGGACAAGGTAAACCTGCATTTGAAAAACCCATTTCTTGAATTACTTTGTTAACCTTTTTGAGATCCTGCAATAACCTCCACTTCCCACTGTTTGGCTTTTTAATTTAAAAAAATGGAGGGTTCCAGGGGTTGGTAGTTGGAGTTAGGTGACCTTTGTTTAACTGTTCCTGTAGCAACTGCTCTAATGCAGAAAGTTTCTCTTCTGGCAAGGGCCACTGTCTGACCCAGACAGGTGTATTGGATGTCCATGTGAGTTTTAGAGTGTTATGTCCATCAACAGCCCTTGTTAAAAATTGGTTTCCCTTCTCAGACCCCATTGAGAGAGAATGTCTCTTCCCCAAAGAACTGTATCTGCCCCAACTATGAATGGTTTTGTGGTGGCAACACGACATTCAGGTCCCTCAAATGTGACAGAGTGCAATCTACGGAAGCTTTCACAGTGACCACTAATACCTGCCAGTTGGTCCAGTATAAGCACGATGGTCGAGTCCTGTGGCCATTTCGATTTCGATATCAGAGTGACGTCTGCTCCGGTATCTATCAGGCCAACAAGGGCGATGACTTTCCCGAGATGCTTCGGAACTCAGGTGAGTTGAGGCCGCCTGTGGCTGATGTGCCTGGTACAAGCGATGAGGGATGTGTTGCTCCGTGACTCTGGTAGGAGAAAGGCTTGCCCTATGGTTAGTCCTCTAGGTAGAAAAGATGGAGGGTCTGGGCATAAAGCTAATACACTGATTTCCTGTGAACAGGTGACAGATAACACAGTTGGAATGATATAGAAACCTTCTGCATGAGATCTGTTCACTCCCATTATTAAGAACTGATGTGGTTGTGGTTCAGGGCCCAGCTGCCCTGTGGATATTGTGTGAGCAATAACATTTGTTAGCATTACTGGCTGGGCTGTAGACAGCTCCAATCTGGTACCTGGGGACATTGTTCTCAGTAGTCCTGCAAAGATTTGCTGCAGTTCTGTACTTGGTCGCCTGTGGTGGTGTCTCGCCTGTGGTACAGGGTTCTTGTGTCCTCGCACGCCACTGAACTGTGCTCGGCTGCAAGTTCCCCAGAAGATGGTATAGACAACCCTGTGCTGGGCAAAAATCGTTAGTATTTTGGCAGGGACCTCTGTATTCACTGTTTTTTGGAGGTGGTCTCCTTCATAGTTTAGGACATTCTCTCTTATAATGCACTTTTTGACCACAGGAATAGCATGTATCCTTTGGCAGCTGTTGGTTTTCAATTGCCCCTTTAAATGCTGTTAGAGCTTCTGCTAGGGTTTGTGTTTTAATTTCTACAGATTTTTCCTGCTGCTTTAGGGTGTTTTCCTGTGCAGTTGTTATGGCATTAGCTATCACCTCTGCCTGCATGGCTGTCTTGGTTTTGAAAGACAGGTGTCTGCTAAGGAAGGCAGGAACCTCCCTTGAAATGGAAAATGTAAACCCCTTCCCTCTGAATTACTGTAAATTTTAAATTAAGGGGGCTCTCAGGCAAAAACTATGGGAGCAGGAAGAGCAGGAATAACAGTTCTTCACTAGGGAAGAAAATAAAAAGATAAAATAAACAATGCAGTAAACTAAAACAACACTGACAGAGTCAGAACACAACCTGACACCCTGTTGGTCAGCGTGTTGGTAGCAGTCCAATTGGAATTGTGGCTACAGTCCTCCTGGAGTGTCAGGTGTGGTTCTGTTGGAGCAGGGATCCTGTAGAAAAGGGTGTAGTCTTCTTCCGAAGATCCAGTGGAAGAAGAGGCAGCTGCTGTTCCTCCGGAAAATTCAGTGGAGAAAGCCGTACTGGTGTTCCAGAATCTCAAGATTATATCTGGGTAGGAACGCTTGGCTCTTCCCTCTGGGTGGAGCATCTCCCAATGGGATGCTATAGTTCTTATCAGTCATGCAGTGACATTCAATAGTCTGTTATCAGCAGATGTCTCCCCGGAGGGAGGAGTGATTGTGGAAGAGATAAGGAAAACTGCCCACTTAACAGAAGACAACTGCCGTACAGATGGCAAATAGAATACAATTTGCTTGGCAATCCAGGACAATGGCTGCTGTGTGTTCAGGGGTACCCAGGCGGTTGCAAGCCTCCACTAGCTTTGTTAGGGTGGGCTCAGGGTCTTGTGGCAATGCACATAATATTTTTCTGCAGCTTGGGTTTGCATTAGAGATTGCAAACCATTTTAATTACTCTTGTCTGGCATGATCTATGGGAATTTGCTTATCCAATGCCAATTTTAAGCAGTCCGAAAACTTAATGTATGGCTCATCCATCCCTTGTTTTACTTCTGTGAAGTCTAATTCTGGTTTATTCCTGTCAGGCACCTGGAGCAGGGCAGCCCTTGCTGCTTCCTTAATATCCTGAAGGATTGGTCTATTAAGAGCCATTGCCTGTCTTTGTGGATCTATGTAGGCTCCTTCCCCAGCAAGCTGATCTAGAGTTATATTTGCAGTGGCTGGAGTTCTTGTATAATCTCTTAAAAGGTCATTTAGGAAACGCTTCCATGCCAGTTCCCGCAGAGAATACTCTGTCAGAGACAGCAAAGATGTACAAAGCTGTCTTAGGTCATGAGGGGTAAATACATGGGCTGAAGAAGTAGCTTGTAGTAAACCTCAGAAATATGCTGACTCTCTTCCATACGACCTTGCCGCTTTGCATATCTCTTTCATTTCTCCAAAGCTTGTTTGTTCCCACTGGGGTCCTCCCCTACACCCAACATTATATTGGACTGGAAACACGGATATCTTAGAGGCAATGTCCCATTCTCTATCCTGGACTGCATCCCTTCTTATTCTCTGCCAGGTATCTGTGCGTCCTGATGTATAAAACTCGTCATCAGATTTAGGGGGGCTGCCCTGGGGAGTGTGAATATCTCCTGTTTGGGATCAAGGCTTCTTCCAATATGGCTGCCGCCATTTTGGGGGGTGGTGTCACTTCTGGGAGGTCACATCCAGTTCCTACGGTAGGCAGGGTGAAGGCGTGCTGTCCTGGGGTGTGGGTGGGGAGTAGGGGCAGGGAGACAGACTGGGCTCAGCCCACAAAAGGGGAGTGTCCCACGTCTGATGGGCAGGAGCTTAATGACGAATCGGGAAGCAAATTCTGTGAGTCAGAGGAGGATCGAACATGCCTACGAAGGGCACACCTTGGCAGCTCTGAAACATGGCGCCAACCACATGGGCTATTGCCCTCACAGAGCATGGATTCAGCTCGGCTTTTTTCAATTGTACTGCCAAAATTCACCGATTTAGTGCGTCTGAGGTTACTTTTGAGAGGAAACCGAGGGGATTTGTCAGGTTAGGGGAGTTAGGAGAGACGGGTTGCAGACTAGGCTGGCCAGGGCCAGTCTGTTTCCCTCTCGTGGGAGGAGGGGGGACCGGGCAGGGAGCAGCTGGCTAGGCCATCTCCCATCCACCCTCCCGGGGTCGATGTGCTTCAGGGTGAGTTGGGGACAGGGTTGGGTGAAATAAACAGGGCAGGAGATTCTCCTCCTTTTAATGCCTTTATTAAAGTGATCAGCTCGAAGATGGGGGTTTTAGCAGATCCGCGGAGTTCTGCCGCCGCTCCCAGCAGTGACTCAGAAGAGGAGGATTTGCAGCTCTGTCCCCAAGGGGGCAGGGCCGGGAGTCCTGTCCTCGCAAGGCAGTGGGGTATACCCAGGGTGTCTCCGTTTGGGTTATCAGTCCAGCGGGTCCTGGGTCTGACTGACATCGTTTGTAGTTAGGGCGAGGAGTGACCGAGGTTTTCAAGTGTCTCTTCCAGCTTCGGACCTCGGCCCTGCTGTCCAGACACCACTCTGACCTTTAATTCTGTTTCGGCTCGTCTCTTTTGGGGTATTTTCCAGGATTTGGTAAAGGTCCTGTCCTAAGGTAGTCTGGGTTTGGGGGAAATTTGCATGTCTCCTGAGATGCAAATATCCCCCTCTCCTCTCACCGTCCGAGGGGGGGGTTGTTGTCTTCTTGGCAGCAGGCTAGGGTGGTACTGAAATAAACAAGAATCTTCTACAATTGAGAGTCAAATGACGATACTTAAGGATACTTAACTGGCGGTTACAACATTTCACTAACAAAGAACTCTAGGCCAACGGTCAACTCTCAGATCAACTCAAAAACTCCTCTGCTGCTCCTTCTCTTAGGAAAAAAAACGGTAACCTTTTTTTTTTGTTCATAACATTGGGGTCCCAGAATCTGTGCCCACCCTCATTTCTTTCTGCTGCACCCTGCGGTCAGCTCTCTCTGTGCTCTGAGGTGTTTTGTGACTGTCTTTAGCTTGCTTTTCACTCTCCAATGTTACAAATTGTAACACCATCTGAAATACTGGACGTAGTTTTAGGCTGGAGTTATTCTTTTCCAAACTGTATAATCTTAGTCCCACAGCATCCCAGAACTTTAGAGTAAGCATATCAGACGTATTTAGGGGCAGGAATTCTGTGAAAACCCATCTGATGAGTTTTTTAAGCTGTTTCTTCTCAAACTTTACATCTTGAATTTCTAATTTGTAGTTCAAATAAAAATAAAGATCCTGCTCTGCTACAAATAGCTTGTTCCCCATATTCTTACTCACCAAAAGATGGTTTTCAGAGCAGCTATCGTCCTTGGTCTGAACTCCCTGGGTCTGGAAACGCAGCAGTGTTCGGCACTCTTAGCTCAACCAATAGCAGCTCTCTCCGAAGAGGTCCTTCAACTTTTGCTATACGTTTTCCAGCCTGTCCCAGTTTTCAGCCTCTTTTCACCAGTATGAGGCTTCGATTTGTGTGGCCCCCTCTAACAGCCTCAGATCCTCCATAACCTGGATTTTTTTTTTTTCTCTGGTGCCACAAAAACCCACTCGCAGGCCTGCACTCCCCAAAACGCAAGACCAAGGAAAAAATCTCCTTTTTTGACTGAGGGCAAATCAAAAATTCCCAAACTATGTCTCCCAAAATGACAAATCACCAGTTTGGTCGCCAGGTGATAGGTTTCTCCTTGAGCCAGGTCTCATGAGCTCTCAGAGAACTTATCACACCCAAGATAGCCCAGCTGCATCGAATGGCATAAAATTAGCAGGATGGCTTCTGAGGTGGTGTTGGAAACAGAAAATGTTTTATTAAAAGGCAAAATAACAAAGCTCTTAAAGAGAGAAACCGAGCCAGGGGCAAGAAGTTCTTGCTCCTGCTGTTTAGTGTTCAGGAACGCATAATCACGAGAAATAATTATATGCAGGTGCTTTTATTGAAGAGCTCTGGGTGTCAGGGGTACAAACCCAAATCTGACTCTGACATGGGTTCGGGATGAACATGTTTTTATATTCTACTGTTATATAACTTTCATGTTAATTATTAAACTTGTATTGTTCAATTGTATACATAGATTTCAGCCAAGCATAGCCTCCTTAGATTAGGAACACATGGTTTCTCACGATTCTTCTTATGATTATACAATAATTATATTTAATTACTAAACAATCATCACATCTAAAAGTTATATCATTTATCATACTACTTATGCAGGTGCAACACAAAGCTTAACATTTCAGAGTCTATCTTAACATTTTCCAGGGCCCCACTATCAGTGGCGGCTGCAGCAGCCCATCACTGCAGGCTGTGCTGGGATGGCCCAAGGTGCAGTGCCTTGCCACCCCTGGGAAAAAAACCATGCACGCACTGTTTTGATTTTCTTCTTAAATATGTCATCACAGAGGTGTTACCAACCTCTCTAATTGGGCCAGCAGCATGTCTATCTTCAGAGCCATCAGAGATTTGCTCTGTCCGACATGGTGGAACCTTCTAGCAGCTTCTCACAGAAGCCACTTCTGTGCCCCCCCTCCTCCCCCACCCCCGCTACCAAAAACCAGGCTGTGCCAAATAAATTCAACACAGGGCCAAAGCTTTGATCCCGTCTTGTTTGTTCCTCATGCATTGGTATAGAAACACTTCAGGTGTTGTTTATTGAAGCTGATACCTTATGGTGCCGATTGGCCGATTGAGGGATCCCACTAGTGCTCACCTCATCATGTTTTGGCGCACTGTCCCACTGTCTATCACTGGCAAGCCTGGTTTCATCCATTTCCCCTTCCAATCTAGTTTAATGCCTCACTAGTTCCTGTGCTAGAACCATTTTTCCCCTCTGAGATACGTGCATCTCATCAGGTGTCAGTAGATCAGGTGTTGAGTAATCGCCCCATGGTCATAAAACCCAAAGTTTTTCTGATGACACCAGCCTGGGAGCCATGTGCTGATCTGATGGATCTGCCTGTTCCTTTCTATATTATACCTTGCTACTGGAAGGATCAAGGAAAAGACTACCTTTGCTCCCAATCTTTCAACCAGTTGTCCCTAGGCCCTGAAATCCCTTTTGACTGACCTTGGACTTCTCTTTGTTATAATTACTGACTTGAAGAACCTATAACAGGTAATAATCAGAGGACCTTATTAGACTGGAGAGTTTTCCAGTAATGTCCCTTACCTGAGCCCCTGGGAGACAGAAGACTTCCCTGTGGGTCGTGTCTGGTCTGCATATGGGGCCCTCTGTTCCCCTTAGAAGGGAGTTATGTATGACTACCTTTCTCCTCCTATTAACAGAGGTGGTCATGATGCAGGGGGTAGATTGTGTTGCCCTAGGTGGCCCCTCTATCCCAGAAGGACCTTCCTCCACCTCATCAGTTGACTGTCCTGGTTCCAGGGCTTCATACCTGTTGTAAAAAGTGCCAGTCCTACTTGTCATTGTCAAGTTTTCAGGCAGAGGAGCCTCCCTTCAAGTATGGACAGTGATCAGCTTCCAGCCTTCCTGTTCAACAGACCTTTGACTAACTACTTGACAAGGTTCCAGGTTGTCCTGGTTCTGGCCAGGAGTGGCATGGCTATGACCTGGAGGTTATTCTATACTACCTCATGTCATTATCGGGGTGGGAGGAAGGGAGTCTCTTCCGAGGTCAGCATAGTTTGCCAGAGAGAGTGATTGGATACTGTCTATTGTCAGGGGGTTTCCATGTTTTCTTGTTCTGGTTCCAACCAGGACAGGGTTAATTTTTTGCAGTAGTTGGGGTGGGGTGCAGCTAGGACATGGGAGTTATTCAATACCACCTCATTGCTGGGGGCAGGGGGAAGGGGCTCTTTCTTCCAGATAGAAGGGGTTCCTTCTGGTGAAGAAAAAGTGGTGAGGGGAAGATGACTGGTGTTGCTTATTGTTGCTGGCTCCATGGTGAGCATTATTTGCATATGAATAATTCTCTCTTTTTGCATACCTTTGTTATTAATATTGTTGCTGTTTCCAGTAAATTGTTCTTCTCTCAACCCGTGATCTTTACCTTTTGTGCCTCCAATTCTCCTCTCCAGCCTGCCATGGGGAGGGGGAGGAGGGGGAGTGAGTGAGCAGCAGTGTGGTTTGAAGAGTCTCAGTGGGAACACTAAACTGGGGAGTACCATTCCTAAACCACTACACGTGTTTACCTGGCTCTCCACTACAATGGGAGACAATGACAAGAAACAAACCTCTCCAGTCCCACTAATTAATGGACTGTCAAGAAACTACAGGCACCACTTTCAGGAAGATCAACATGGACTTTGCAACTGCTAAGATGTTAAACCAGGGGGGATCCCAGACATCAAACTGAGATGGAGGCAGGAATTGATAGAAGTATACATACTGATTAAGGGAATTACAGGGGAAAGAGGAAGCAGGGAGAGACAAAGAGGGGGGATAGACAGAAAGGGGGATAAAAGTTTCCAGTCACAGGTAAAATGGAGCCAGTCAGTATGCTTGTCTGGCTGAGCCCTGTGCCTGATCACTGCAGAATGTCCTATTTTCTTATATTTTCTTTTAAAATGTTTTCTTAACTATCACCCTGCTTAATCTCACTCTCTGTCCTCTGTGTATGTGTTGCCCAACTGGCAACTAAATACCACACACAGCTGCTCGCTCACTTCCCTTTGCCCCCATTCCCATTGTGATGGGAAGGAGAATCAGGAAAGAAAATTAAACTCATGGATTGAGATAAGAACAGTATAATAATTGAAACAAAGTAAAATATAATAATAATGATGGTAATATGGTAATACTAATGCTACTGCTAATAGTTTTAATAAAAATGAGAGGGAGGGAGGAAGGTAAAACCCAAGAAAAAGAAATTATGCACAATACAAATGCTCACCACCCACAGACTGAGCAGCAATTGGCCCCTTCTGGCTAACTCCCCCCAGTTTATTCACCGAACATGATGTTCTATCGTGTTGACTATCCCTTTGGGCGGTTCAGGTCAGCTGCCTGGAGTATGCTTCTCCCAGCTTCTTGTGCATCTCCTCCCTGACAGAGCATGAGACACTGAAAAGGCCTTGACTCAGGGTAAGCACTGCTCAGCAACAACCAAAACATCTGTGTTATCAGCATCATTCTCATACAGAATCCAAAAGACAGCGCTGTACCAGCTACTGAGAAGAAAATGAATTCTATCCCAGCTGAAACTAGGACAGTATGTGTGCTGCAAGGAACAGGTGCCAGCAGCTGGTGAGACCCGTGTTTGTGTGAGTGAAATTTGGTGCCCAGCTACTGGAGTCAGATTGGGGGGTGTAGGCACCCTGGGGCCTGTGGTATCAGCTACAGGAGTGAGTGAGGGTTCTACCATCAGTAGTTGGACAGGCTCTAGCTCTCTGAATCATCATCATATGGTTTGGGTTGGAAGGGACCTTTAGAGGTCCAACCCCGCTGTCATGAGCAAGGAATCCCTTTACAGTCAGGTTGTTCCCAATGCCCCCCAAGATGAGGTTTGTCTTCTTGGTTGCCAGGGCTCACTGCTGACTCATATTGAGCTTCCTGTCAACCAGCACCCCCCAGATCCCTTTCTGCAAGGCTGCTCTCCAGCCACTACTTTCCTGATATGTTTTCTCCTTGAGCCAGGTCTTAAGAGCTCTCAGAGAAACGTATCACACCCTCAATAGCCAACTACCTCAAATGGCATAAAATTAGCAGGATGGCTTTTGAGGTGGTGTTGGAAACAGAAAAGTTTTAATAAAAGGCAAAATAACAAAGCTCTTTACAGAGAAAACCCAAGCTAGGGGCAAGAGGTTCTTGCTCCTGCTAAAAACACCCCACAAACTTGATTATTTCCTTTGTTCTCTTCTTTTTCTAGTGAATTGCTTAGGCGGGACTTTTTGGTCTCTGTCTAATTGGGTATCCTTAGGTTTGAGGTGAAGTCCCCAACGTCCTATAAGGTGTCTTTTTACCAAATTGAGGGGAGAAACTTCTGGGCTTTTTTTTCTTTATAAGGAGACAAAGGATAATTTGGTCATTCCATCAACAGGGGGCACATTCCTACACTCTCCCAATCTATAATTGTGCCTGGCATCACTCTGTCATAGGTGCAGAATCTGGCATTTGGACTTTTTAATTTTCATGCCATTGATGATTGCTCCAGTCTATCCAGATCCCTCTGCATGGCCTCTTGTCCTTCAAGAGATTCAGCAGCTCCCCCCAGTTTGGTATCATCAGCTAATTGCTCTCATGGACAAAGACACCTTTCACTAGATCATCTTTCCCATCTAAATTAGTTGAAAACCATTGCCCCTTTTCCTGAGTCTACTGGCCCTGGTAAAACGTCTTTCTCCATATTTTTTAGAAGCCCTCTTTTATTGTTAAAAGGCCACTATAAGATCTCCCTGGAGTCTTCTCTTTTCCAGACTGAACGACCCCAGCAACAGATATGAAATTGGGAGGAGCTGTTGATAGACCAGATGTCTCTTGTGCCATTCAGAGAGCTCTTTACACTCTAAAGAACTGGCAGAGAAGGATCTCATGATATTCAACAGGTGGGAATGCAGAGTTCATCTGGGGAGGATTTACCCCAGGCACCAGTACAGGTTGCAGGATGACTAGCTAGAAAGTAGTTTTGGGGAGAAGAAAATGTGTCCTGATGGAGAAGAAGCTGAACATGAGCCAGCAATGCACCCCAATGACAAAAGAGGCCAATAGTATCCCTGGCTGCATTAGGAAGAGCATTGCTAGTATTTGAGGTAGATCCTTCCTCTCTACTCAGTCCTAGTGAAGCCACATGTTCAGTTCTGGGCTCCTCAGTACAAGAAAGGGCAATGGCAGCAAAGGACTACAATGATGATTAAGGTACTGGAGCATATGCCATATGAGGAGAGGCTGAGAGATCTGAGACTATTCAGCTTGGAAAGAGAAGGCTCAGGGAGGACCTTATCACTGTGCATAAATACCTGATGGGTGGGAGCGAAGATGTGGGAGCAAGACTCTTCTCAGTGGTGCTCATTGACAGGGCAGGAGGCAATGGGCCCGAATGGAAAAAAAAAACAGAAATTCTATCTGAATACTCAAATACACTTTTTTACTGTGAGGTTAGTCAAGAACTATAGCAGGTTTTACAAAAATGTTGTGAAGTGTCTATCCTGGGAGGTATTAAGAACCCAACCGGACATGGCAACTTGTTCTAGGTGACCCTGTTTTGAGCAGGAGGGTTGGACTAGATGATCTCAAAAGGTTCCTTCCAACCTAAAAAAATTCTGTAATTCTGTGCAAAACTGAAGATTATTCTAATTCCTGTTATGTATAAGTGTGGTCATTTGACCCTGGCTGGATGCCAGGTACCCACCAAAGCTGCTCTATTACTCCCTTCTTCAACTAGACAGGGGAGAGAAAATATAATGAAAGGCTCATGAGTTAAGGACCAGGAGAGATCACTTGTTGATTACTATCACAGGCAAAACAGACTTGACTTGGGGCAATTATTTGAATTTATTACTAATTGAAATCAGAGCAGGTCAATGGCAAGCAAAACAAATCTTAAAAACACCTTCCCCCCACCTCTCCCTCCTTCCTGGGCTCTACCTTCTCCCTCCCCAGCAGCACAGGGAGACAGAGAATGGGAATTACAGTCAGTTCATCACACGTTGTTCCTGCTGCTGCTCTGGGAGAGGAGTCGGCGTCCTTCCCCTGCTCCAGCATGGGGTCCTTCCCATGGGAGACAGTCCTCCACAAACTTCTCAAACATGAGTCCTTCCCCCAGGTTACAGTTCTTCAGGTACTGCCCCAGTGTGGATCCCTTTCCATGGGGTACAGTTCTTCAGGCACAGCCTGCTCCACTGTGGGTCCCCCACAGGGTCACAAGTACTACGGGCAAACCCGGTCCAGTGTGGGCTCCTCTCTCCATGGGTCTGCAGGTCCCTGTCAGGACCCTGCTCCAGCACTGGCCTCTCACAGTGTAACAGCCTCCTCTCAGGAATCCACCTGCTCCAATGTGGGGCTCTTCCATGGGCTGCAGGGGCACAGCTGCTTCACCATGGTCTTCACCACAGGCTGCAGAGGAATCTCAGCTCTGGCACTTGGAGCACCTCCCCCTCCTTCTTCACTGTCCTTGGTGCCTGCAGAGTTGCTTCTCTCACATGTTCTCACTCCACTCTTTTCTGAACTGCAATTACTTCTATGCAATACCTTTTTATTTCCTTCCTAAATATATTATAACAAATGTGTTATTACCATCACTGATTGTCTCAGCCTTGGCCAGTGGTGGGTCCGTCTTGGAGCTGTCTGGCTTTGGCTCTGTCAAACATGGAGGAAGCTTCTAGCAGCTTCCCTCAGAAGCTACCCCTGTAGCCCCCGCCCCTGCCCCAACTCGCAAAACCTGGCCACACAAACCCAACTGAGTAAGTAATCTTCAGTCTTCTTTATGATAATCTGAATAGGTTTTCTTTGTAAAGCATTTTCCTTTACTGTTGGACCATTTCTGTGCTGTATCCAAATTTTGAATAGCCCTCTTAAAAATGTCTGCCACAACCTCATGTAGGGGTAAAATACCTGTTTATAATCCTAGTGATTACATTGACACTATCTGCTAAAAAAGCTTACTTGAGTCACTTTTTCACCTTTAAAATGCTTTCCAGGTTCTTCTTCTCAGGTCGAAGCCCCTCATTCTATCACCTACCAGAGCTTTAACTCAGCATTTGAATATGAAAAATTTATAGTGCAACACAGTAAACCAGAGGAAGGACAGCTTTGAAGAATGTGTAGTCATTTACAAGCTGATGGCAGGACTTTGACTTATTTCTGATTTTAATGAGTTGTTCCTGAAGTCACATAAATAAGTGAGAAAAGTTTCTATTGATTTGCATTATTAAATAAGATATCTTGAGGGCAAGCAAGGTAAGAGAAAACTTTTAATGTTTTAGTACATAAGGATTTGAACTGTTTCAGGGAAGAAAATAAAAAGAGAAATTTTTTTCTGGTATTGCATATTTTACCCATTGTGGTCTTGCAGTATACTTTATTCAGTGTATGTTAGTTCTTTCTGAAAGCTGATGATATTGAAGGTACTATAATTTACTTGTACTGTGATTACTACATAAATTACTCCTTTTGTTCTTTAGAATGTAATGACTTAGTTTGAAATACTTCCATAATTCAGTTTTTTTGCACTGACGATTGCAAGTCTTTTGTGAAGGCATGCTTAATTAAGAAGTAAACATTTATATGTGCAGCTTCTAGAATTAATTATTTTATGCATATAGGTAGCTTAAAGCGTGTTGTCTTAGTATGGTAAAAGGTTTTGAGTCTCCTCTCAAAATTTAATAATAGTTGCAGCTTATGTATACAAGTGTAGTTAGAGAAGAATCAGGACTGTGAACAGATTTTTTTCTAAAAGTTCTTTAAAGTGGTAAATAGGTTTGTGTGCACCTTGCTTCTGACTTGATAAATCTATTTGCTATTACAAAGCAGACTGTAAACTGTTAGAAAAAAACATGAAGTCCAAAGCTTATTCTCTTCTTGATGTGCTGCAAGCTCTAAGCAGACCTTAGATTAGGCAAAGTAATAATATAGAAAATAGAAAATAGAAAATAGAATATAGAATATAGAATATAGAATATAGAATATAGAATATAGAATATGAATTTTCTAATATTTCAGGCCAAAGCAGCATTTTAAAAAATGAAAAATAAATATTTCTGTGTACTTATGTAATAGTATGTGAAACAATCTTTAGCTAATCCCCTGATTTGATTTTGGGTGAATATACTTCTTTTAAGATCTGAATAAGTGACAAATAGCAAAGAAGTTTGTGCTGAACTTTTAATTTTACATTTTAATTTTATTCAGAGACCACGATGCAGACATCAGAGTCTGGGTCAGACACAGGTTCGACTGTGACTTTACAAGCATCTGTGGCTGGCCAGGCAGCAGTGCCCACACAGGTTGTACAGCAGGTACCGGTTCAGCAACAGGTAGGTGTCTGTTAATTTTGGGAAAACAAAAAGCCCTGGCAAGACAGAATGATGCATTTCAATAGGTGTAGTGAAAAACTGATTTTGTACAAGGCTGCAAAACCAATTCCTTTTCACTGTTTTATTCAATTTTATTTTGATGGAACTAAAATATCTACATAAGCAGACATGCAGTTTTCAGAGTTTATTTCTTGAACTAGAATATTTGTCAAACCCCAGAAATATATATGCATGATTCTATAAGTAGATTACTATGAAATATGTGCAATATCTCATAAAAATTACATTCATTTGAGTTACTGATATTCACATTTATTCCTTTGAAAGGAATATGGGTTTTTAAAATAAATTCAATATAGATATAAAATTCAAAAGCAATGTAATTTTGTACTTCTAAGCTGATCTCCCTGCAGGTTCTTGAGCAAATGCAAAGACATGTGAAGTAAAACTGTAAGTAATGCATAATTTGGATTTGTCAGGGAATTAAAGGGGCTTCTGAAGCAGCCAGCTCAGCACACACTCCTGTGAAATGATTAATTACCTATGCAGCCCCACCAACATTGGAGGGTGTGCTGCATGGGGAGATCGAGGAGGGAAACAGGAGTTGGAAAACAGGAACTGATTGTGAAAAGCTATGACTTTTGTTTAAGACTCCTTTAGTATGTGTAATTTAGCTTTTTCCTTTTTTAAAAAAAGTTCTTTGTTCCAGTTGGAAGGGATCTACAATGACTGTCTACTTCAACTACCTGACCACTTCAGGGCTGACCAAAAGCATAATATTAAGGGCATTGTGCAAATACCTCTCAAACACTGACAGGCTTGGGGCACCAACCACATTTCTAGGAAACCTGTTCTAGTGTTTGACCACCCACTCAGTAAAGAAATGTTTTCTAATATCTAGTCTGAACCTTTTCTCATGCAGCTTTAAACTATTCCTATTCATCCTGTCACAGGATACCAAGGAGAAGAGATCATCATCTCCCTCTCCACTTTCCCTCCATTCAGCTGTCGCTGTTTCAGGTTATTTGGGTGAAATCTGATGTTCTTTTTTCATATAACTTGGCTTTACAGTTTCAAAATCAACAATATTAAAACTGAGAATAGCTTGTTAAATTACTGTCTGTTTCTGTGCTAGTGAATCACTGTTGTCTAATCTAAAACTTCTAACATTGTGTTAAGTTTAGTCTTAAAATTTAAGGTGATTTTTTTTCTGCATGTGTTGTGGGTTAATGCTGGCAGAATGCCAGGCACCCACAAATGCCACTCACTCACTCCTATCTGCAGCTGGACAGAGGAGATAAAATTTAACAAAGGGATCACTCATCAAATACCATCATGGTCAAAACAGGCTCAACTTAGAGATACAAAGTGAATTTATTGCTAACAAAATCAGGGCGGGATAATGAGAAGTAAAATTAACCTTTAAAAACACATTCCCCCACCCCTCCCTCCTTCCCAGCTCTACTGCCTACCCCAGCAGCATAAGGAGACAGGGAATGGTGGTTATGGTCAGTTCATCACCCGGGGCTTCTGCTGCTCAGGGAGAGGAGTCATTTGCCTGCTGCATCGTGGGGTCCCTCCCATGGGAGACAGTTCTCTGTGAACTTCTCTGACGTGAGTTCATCTCACAAGCAACAGCTCTCTGCAAACTGCTGCAACGTGAGTCCAGCCCACAGGCAACAGTACCCCTCAAACTGCTGCAGAGTGGGTCACTCTTCCATGGGATACAGTCCTTCAAGGACAGGCAGCTCCATCCTGGGAGCAGGGCCCCTCCATCAACAGGTCTCCCAGAGGATCACAGTTTCCTCCCAGGTGGCATAGGGCTCCTCCATGGGTTGCAGGTGGATCTCTGCATCACCATGGTCCTCAATGGGCTGCAGGGGGACAGCCTGCTTCACCATGGTCTTCGCTATAGGGTGCAGAGGAATCTCGGCTCTGGTGCCTGGACCAACTCCTCCCTGTCCTTCTTCACTGACCTTGGTGTCTGCATGATTGCTCTTCTCACATGTTCTCACTCCGCTCTTCTCTGGCTGAAAATTACAACTGTGCCACAACCTTTGTTTTGCTTTTTTCTTAAATATGTTATCACACAGGTGTTACCACGATTTCTAATTAGCCCAGCCTTGACCAGAGGCATGTCCATCTTTGCAGCCCCAAGGGATTGGCTCTACCAGACATTGTGGAAGCTTCTGGCAGCTTCTCACAGAAACCACCTCTGTGCCCCTCCCAACCAAAAAACAGTCCATGCAAACCAAATACAGCATGTTCTTTGCAATACTGTTTAACTGTCTCATACATTTAACTAATAATATTTCCTGGTATACAGACTCAATTCATAATGCATAATAATTACATTAATATCACTTCTACTTATAATGTACCTTGGAATACATTTGCGTTTTTTTTTTAAACATGCTGTCTTCCCCAAAACTCCCAAAATGCAGTGTTTCAACAAAACATTCAAATATTGGGCACTTAACATGAATTTAAAAGCTTATCTTTGTGTACTTTCTCCTCTTTTAGTTTAAAATTATTCCCTCTTGTCCCGTTACTATCTGCCTGTGGGAAAAGGATAAGGTCTTTCTATTATTGTGCTAACTTTTAAAATTAAGCTACTATGGTGCTTTGGCTTAGTAAAGATTTCTATGAAGCTTACTGTGGTTAACTCTTTTTAAGCTTTGCTTCAAACTTTTGAAAACTAGATATAGTTTATATCAGAATATATTTTCAATAAGGTATTACTTATGTTCTAGTGTTATTATTTCAAATATTTCTTTTTCACTATTTTAACTGTATTTAGGAGCATTTTCTGATTCTGTTGGACTGTATTTTTCAGTTGAGTCTTATTTTGAAAGTATAAGTTATGTAAGGTTTCAGAAAGGAATGTTGGAGGATCAGCCTGGCCAAGGAAGAGGAATTTGCTGCAATAATTTGTATAGACTGAAAAGGTGATGCATATGTAGTGAAAGCCAATGCAGATGATTCTGCAGTGATTAGGACAGAATATGAAAGAGATACTAGTTTAGAGAGAAAAGGATAGATTATAAAAGTGTTGAGAAAAGGTCAGGAATTCTAAAGGAATTGAAGGTGTCAGGCAGCAACTAACACAATGGGATGACAGTCTTAAGCTGAACCAAGGGAAATGTAGGTTGGATGTTAGGGAAAAGTTTTGTACTGAAAGAATGATAAAGTACTGGAATCATCTGCCTGGGGAGGTGGTGGAGTCACCATTCCTGGATGTGTTTAAAAAAAGATTGAATGTTGCACTCAGTGCCATGGTTTAGTTGAGGTGTTAGGGCATGGGTTGGACTTGATGATCTTTAAGGTCTCTTCCAACATAGTGGTTCTATGATTCTGTAGGGTAAGGAAAAGGAAGAATCAGCAGTCCAGCCTGATCAGCAGCCCAGAGCCATGTCAGAGCTTGGAAGCTCTTGTGAGCCAATCAGACAAGGAGGGGTCATAGCCAGGAGCACTGTGGGAGATTTAAACAACTCCAGAAAGCATGAGCAACCCAGAAAGTGTTGAACAGGGTGAGCAAACAGGATGTGGCACATCAGAAGGATGTGACACTGCAGTTCACGTGGGCAGGGTGGTGCAATCTGAAAGTAGGTCCACAGCTCAGGTAAGTGCTAACTAAGTGCTCTAGGTCTCAGCCATAATGGTGGGCACTTGTCTCAGAGCCAAAAACAGTGTGTCTACTGAGATAGCCCCTAAGAAGTCTGATGCTTCCAACCCAACTGGAACTGGTGAGGAAGATGTCAGTACAGGTGGTAGCTTGCAATGGATGCCCAGATGCTTCTCCTGGAGAAAAGGCTGGTACCTGCACAAAGCATGCACAGGTTGATGACCTGTTGCGGCAGGTGGCTGAATTACATGACAGTTAATAGGCTGCACAGTATTAGAGGGGCTGAAATGGAGATAGATAATGTGGCTTTGGAACCATCCACCTACAATGGATACCACTGAGCATGAGGCACCTTGGAACCTGGTGACCCACAAAAGCAGGGTTCCAATTCAACCTCCACCCTCCAACGTCCAGACCAAAACCAGATTTGATGCTTTAAAGGCTTTAGATGCCCATGAGCAAGGCCAACAAGGAGAATCCACACCAGCAGCACACAGCAGTTACCATAAAAAGAAACTTTGAGTGCTCATAGTGTGTGACTCTATTAAGGGGCACTGAGGCCCCCACCTGCCAGCCTGATAAATGGTCACGAGAGGTATGTGCCTATCAGGGGGTAGGATCCATGATGTTATTGAGAGGGTACCCCAACTTGTCAAGAGCATAGACTAGTACCCACTACTACTTTTTCATGTGGGTACAAATGACGCTGCAAGCCAAAAAATAGATAGGATCAAGGAAGACTATAAAACCCTGGCAAGGCAGGTGAAAAACATCAGTGCCTAAGTCATCTTCTCATCTATCCTACTGGTTAGAGAATTGGAGACAGCCAGAAGCAGACATGTAGTGCACATCAATGTCTGGCATTGTGGCTGGTGCCATCGAGAAGGTTTTGGTTTTTATGACAATGATTGTAGCCTGTTAGGGAGGGATGGGATCCACCTGTCTAAAACGGGCAAGAGAATTTTTGGCAGCAGGCTGGCTAGTTTGGTGAGACGGGCTTTAAACCGAAGGACTCAGGGAATGGGGTCCAAAGTAGCAATGCTCATGCCACTGCTTCCTCACAGGGAGTAGGCCATGCCAACCAGTGCAGCGACAGATGTTCCTGGGCTGCCTCTTAGGATGAAAATCACAGGGCTAACCACACTGAGGGTGTGGATGGCTGTGGTGAATCCTCTTAGACCTGTTCTAGGTAACCTGCACGCTTGATTATCTCTCTGAAGTGCCTGTATACAAACACACTCAGCATGGGGAATAAACAGGAAGAACTGGAAATCTCTGTGTGGTACCAGGGCCATGATCTCATTGCAATTACTGAGACATGGTGGAATAGCTCACACGACTGGAATGTTGTTATGGATGGCTATGTACCGTTTAGAAAAGACAGGTCAGTGAGGAAAGGTGGTGGAGTTGCTCTTTATGTGAGACAGCAACTGGAATATATCAAGTTCTACCCAGGGGCAGATGAATCAGTTGAGTGTTTATGGGTGAGAATTAAGGGACAGGCTGATATGGGTGACACCGTTGTGGTTGTTTGCTACAGACCACCTGATCAGGAGGAGAAAGTTAATGAGGCTTTCTATGGACAGCTGGAAATAGCCTCATGGTCACAGGCTCCAGTTCTCCTGAGTGTCCTCAACCACCCTGATATTTGTTGGAGAGGCAACACAGTTTGGTACACACAGTCCAGGAAGTTCCTGCAGATTATTGATGAAAACTTTTTGAGTCAAGTGGTGGAAGAGCCAATGAGATGTGTTGCTGGACCTTGTGCTAACAAACCAGGAGGGACTGTTTGAATAGGTGAAGGTTGGGGGCAGCCTTGGCTGTAGTGACCATGAGGGTGGAACTCAGGATCCTGCATGGAGGAAGCAAAGCAGTAAGCAGGACTAGAACTCTGAACTTCTGGAAAGCTAACTTTGACTTTTTCAAAGACCTACTTAAAAGGTATCCCATGGGTTAGGGCCCTAGAAGAGAAGGGGGTCCAAGAAAGCTGGTCAGTATTCAAGCATCACTTCCACCAAGCTCAAGACCAGTGTATGCCCATGAGCAAGAAATCAGGCAAAGGGGGAAGGAGACCTGCATGGATGAGCAGGAAGCTTCTAGTAAATCTCAAATGGAAGAAAAAAATTATGGTATGTGGAAAAAGGGACTGGCCACATGAGAGGACTATAGCGATATCGTCAGAATATGCAGGGATGTGATGAGGAAGGCCAAGGCCAACTTGGTTCCACAAGAGCAAGTGTATGGTCCCACACGTGGGGAGGAATAACCCCAAGTACCAGTACCAGTTGGGGGCTGACCTACTAGAGAGCAGCTCTGCAGAGAAGGACCTGGGAGTCTTGGTGGATGGCAATTTGACTATGAGCTGTCTGTGCCCTTGTGGCTAGAGGGCCCAATGGATTTTGGGATGCATCAGGAAGAGTGCGGCCAGCAGGTCAAGGCAGGTGATCCTCCCCCTCTACTCGGCCCTAGTGAGGCCATATCTGGAGTATTGCGTTCAGTTCTGGGTTCCTCAGAACAAAAAAGACAAGGAACTACTGGACACAGTCCAGTGGAGGCCACAAATATGATTAGGGGTCTGGAGCATCTCTCTTATGAGGAGAGACTGCAGGAGCTGGGCCTGGTTAGTCTAGAGAAGAGAAGATGGGATCTTATTAATGCATATAAATGTCTCAAAGGCAGGTGCCAAGAGGATGGTCCCAGACTCTTCATTGGTGCCCAGCGATAGAACAAGGAACAATGGCCCCAAACTAAGATAAAGGAAGTTCCACCTCAACATGAGGAAGAACTTCTTTCTATTGAGGGTGGCAGAGCACTGTAATAGCTGCCCAGGGAGGTGATGGAGTCTCCCTATCTGGAGACATTCAAAACCCACCTGGAGGTGTTTCTGTGTCACCTGCTCTAGGTGACCCTGCCTTGGCAGGGGGATTAGACTGGATAATCTCCAGAGATCCCTTCTAACCATAACTATTCTGTGATTCGGGGAAGAAGATGTCAATCTAGTATAACACTAGGAAATGTGATGAAGAATGTGGGTAAGATAGGTGCTTTTCCACTGTAGGTGTCCTGGTTTAGGGCAAATTTGGGAGAGAATCCCCAAAAAGGGCCTCTCCAAAAACAAACCCACACGGCCCCTTCCCCCCCAACCGGTTCGGGAAGAATTCCTCGGAGAGAAGTGGAAAGAACCTGTTTATTTGACAAGCACAGCACCCCCCAACACACAAAATGAACAATACCGGATGACATCACTCTTTCACTGCTCTGAAAAAGATGACAAATTCAGAAAGTCTCTCCTGGGGGTGATTGCTGTTATCAGTCAGTCCCTCCGGCACTGGGGCAGCTGCTTGGTGGTTCCAAATCGGTGGTTCCGGAGCAGGTTCGGTCCACACAGGGGAGGGGAAGCAGTCCAGAAAGGAATTTGGACTGTTTAGCTAAATTAACTAATGAGAAGAGGGGGAAAAAAGCAAGAGCAAGCAAAAAAGAAGCGAAGCAGAAGCAAGAGCAAAGGCAAAGAGCAGGGCAACAGCAAAAAAAAAAAAAAAAAAAAAGCAGCAGTATGTACTGGTGCTATCTGTAGGTCTCGCCGAGTGGCTGATAAGAGGCCCAAAACAAAACTTTCACTCTGCCAGTCTTAAAGGCACAGAACATAATATCCAGCATAAATTACACACACGAATGGGGATAACAGTCACCCTAGGACAGTAGGAAAAGAAAAGGCTCTCAGGCCTTAAAACAAGGTCTTTGATGAAGAAGAGTGGCATTGATCTGAAAAAAAATAATGCATATATTATATATTTGCTTGAATTTAAAATTTGAATTTATGTACACATACTTTAGGAGCAGACTACTTTAGGTAAAAATAAAAAAATTAGAAGAAATAATTTATTTTTAAAAATTCTTTTTTTTAGCTATGAGGGGAAAAATTTTTAAGCATCTAAATTATTTTCTGCTGAAAGAAATTTTTTATTTGCACGCTGACAATATAACTATGGCTTTCATGAAAGTTTGATATGGTGATTCAAATGAAGAAAAAAGAAATGTCCTTAAGGAAAAACTAAGATTCCCTTCTGAGTGTAGTGGCAGTGGTTTCACAGATATTTTCAAATGACACAGCAATTGTCATTTTTGGAACCTTGAATTGGGGAAGGGAGAAACCTATATATGTGCAAGTAAAACGTAGCAAAAGTAAGGTGAAAAAGTGAGAAGCATAATTAAATGCCATTTAACATCTTGTGCAATTTTTCTTAGTCTTATTTTTCCTTAAATATAATTTTCCACTCATGTATCATTCATGTTTTAACATGCATTCTTAGGCATGAGGTAGCAAGCTAAAAAGGATTTTAAATTAATTTCACTGACCTTATGGTTTATGTCATGCAGTACGGAAGGATTCAAAGAGTAAAATTAAAAACAAGTGTCTAACCTATTTTAAAAGGTGTATCCATGCATCAAAGATTACACAAAACAAATCTTCCTATTCATCATAGACTATAACCATAGCATTCAGAAATAAAAGTATCATTCAACTGGACATACAAACTTCTGCTAGTGAAAATTGGAGCTAAATGAAAAATAATTTTAAACATAAAAACTAGGAATGAACTTATATTGGTCATTTATCTAAATATCAACATTACAGCATGTATTGCTTTCCAAAAGTAGTACAGACTAATTAATTTATTAAGATGATTTTTTTTTCTCTGAGAACAGAAATCTTTGTGTATGATTTTTTTTTTAATTTAAATGGAATTTATAAATCCTCCCATATTTTACCCTGGTATTATTCTCTTAACCTTATTAGTACTTTTAATACAAACATTTGTATCTAATATCAAAATTCTGTAGAATTTTATCTTGCTTAATAATAAGAGATGTATTTTTGAATTTGAGAAATTATAGTTCAGGAGCACTGTTAAGGGATAGCAGGCCGATGTCAATTTATGTAACAGTTATATGAAATCAGCAACCTGCTGAATTTTCCATTTAATCATCAAAAAGAGTACATATCATTATTACTGATTGGCAAAAACTTTGTTTTTCTGTCACACTTGAACAGCCTTTTTCAAAGTAATGAATTTTTTTTCAAAATTAAGGTGTTTTATAGAAATTTTTCCTTAGGTGTCGTGATTTAACCCCAGATGGCAACCAAGCACCACAGCCATTTGCTCACTCCTCCCCTCCCCCCAGTAGGAGAGAACTGGAAGGGTAAAAATGAGAAAGCTTGGGGGCTGAGATAAAGACAGTTTGGTAATTTAAAAGTAATTATAATAAATTGTAAGGAAAAGGGGGGGGGGGGAAATAGACCCAAAGAGAGAGAAAAATAAAATCCAAGAAAGGTGAGTGCTGCAAATGAAAACAATTGCTCACCACCAACCAACCAATGCCCAGCAGTCCTCTGGCTAACCTTCCCCCTAGTTTTATTGCTGAGCATGACATTGTATGGTATGGAATATCAATTTTGTCAGTTGGGGTCAGGTGTCCCAGCTGTGTTCCCTCTCAACTTCTTGAGCACCTCCAGACTACTCCCAGTAGTTAACAATGAAGTTTAGAATCTTGTTTTGAAGTATATAAGTTAATGGTGAAAAAGGAGGAGTAGGAATTTTAGAGAATATAGTGAGGATGATGAATGTGTTCTAACTAAAATGTTATTAAAGAGCTCTTGTAGATCATAGAATCAGAATCAAAGAATAATTTAGGTTGGAAAGGACCTTTAAGATCATCAAATCCAACACTACTAAGTCCATCACTAAACCATGTCTCTGAGCTCTATATCTACATGTTTTAAATACCTCCAGGGATGATGACTCAATAATTTCCCTGGGCAGCCTGTTCCTGTGCTTGACAATGCTTTCAGTGAAGAAATTTTTCCTAAAATCCAATCTAAACCTGTCCTGGTGCAACTTGAGGCCTTTTCCTCTCATCCTGTTACTTGTTACCTGGGAGAAGGGACCAACCCCTACCTCATCACAACCTCCGTTCAGGTAGTTGTAGAGATCGATAAGGTGTCCTGAGCCTCCTTTCTCCAGACTAAACAACCTCAGCTCCTGCAGCCATTTTTCACAAAGACTTATGCTCCAGACCCTTCACCAGCTTTACCTTTCTTTGGACACACCCCAGCACCTCAATGTCTTTCTAGTAGTGAGGGGCCCAAAACTGGACACAGTATTTGAGGTGTGGCCTTGCCAGCGCCAAGTACAGAGGGACAATCACTTCCCTGATCCTGTTGGCCACACTATTTCTGATACAGGCCAGGATGCCATTGACCTTCTTGGCATTCTGGGCACACATCAGGCTCATGTTCAGCTGGCAGTTGACCAACACCTCCAGGTCTTTTTCTGCCAGGCAGCTTTCCAGTCACTCTTCCTCAAGTCTGTAGTGTTGCATGGGGTTGTTGTGACCCAAGTGCAGGACCTGGCACTTGGCCTTATTAAACTTCATACAATTGGCCTTGGCCCATTGATACAGCCTATTCAGGTCCCTCTGCAGAGCCTTCCTACCCTCCAGCAGATTGACACTTTCACCCAATTTAGTGTCATCCAGGAATTTGATAATGGTAGACTCAATCCCCTTGTTTAGACTATCAATAAAGGTATTAAACAGGACTGGGCCCCACACTGATCCCTGGGGAACACCACTAGTGTACAGTCACCAACTGGATGCAGCACCATTCACCACCACTCTCTGGGCCTGGCCATCCAGCCAGTTTTTAACCCAGCAAAGAGTACACCTGTCTAAGCTGTGGGCTGCCAGCTTTTCCAGGAGAATACCATGGGAGGCAGTATCAAAGGCTTTACTGAATTCCCGGTCAACCCATCCACAGCCTTTCCCTCATCCACTAGGCAGGTCACCTGGTCATAAAAGAAGATCACATTGGTCAGGCAGGACCTGCCTTTCCTAAACTTACTAATGGCCACTAATTGGGCTTGCCACTTGAGTTGATAGGGGGGCCATGTCCTCCCTGCATGCCCTTCTTGCCTGAACTGCTGTGTAAACTGCCACACCTGCCTTGGCTGATGCATCCTGCCTTGGCTGTTGTGCCACTGTCCTGGGTTCATCCAGGACAGGGTTAATTTTTTGCAGTAGCCAGGAGGGGGTGTGGGCAGGACCATAATTTTATTCAATACCGCCTCACATCACTGCCAGGAGTGGGAAAGGGACTCTCTTGCTTTGGGGGTGGGGAAAAGGGTCTCTCTCACTTCCAAGGAGAAGGATGTTCCTTCTGGTTGAGAAAATGTGGCAGGCAAAGCTGTCCAGTATTTGTTTATTCTTGTGGGATTTCTGTGTAAATAATTTCTTTTTCTTATACCTTTTGTTATTAATATTGCTTCTAATGCTGTTTGTTCTAATCTTTTTGCTGTTTCCAATAAATTGTTCTTATCTCAAAATGTGATCTTTGCATTCTGTGCTTCCAATTGGAGGGGAGTGGGGAAGCAGAAGCATGTGTTCAGTGGGAACACTAAATTGGGGAGTATCATTCCTAAACCACAACAGCCTTATTTGGCACCCAATGTGAAGCATGAAGGGTTGAGATAAAACCAGATCTGCCCAGAGTGGGTTGGAAACAAATTTGATCTAAGCATTTGTTGTATAAGGTATGGAGCCACTGGTCACACTGTTGCTTGGTCTGTTCAAGTGGGTGTGTGTCTTGGTTTGAAAAGACAGATATCTGCTAAGGAAGGCAGGAGCCTCCCCTGAAATGGAAAATGTAAACCCCCCTCCCTCCGAATTGTTATAATTTTGAAATTAAAAGGCTCTCAGGCAAGGATATGGGAGTAGGAATAACAGTTCTTTACTAGGGAAGAAAATGAAAATAAAATTTAAAAATGCAGTAATACAAAACAACACTGACAGAGTCAGAATACGAGCTGACACCCCCTTCGTCAGGGTGTTGGTATTAGTCCAATTAAATGGTGGCTGCAGTCCTCCTGGAGTGATAGATGTGGTTCTGTTGAAGCAGTGATCCTGTAGAAGGGTGTAGTATTCCCCTGGAGATCCAGTAGTTATATAGATGGGCCTAGTCTTCCTCTGGGAATCCAGTGGGAAAAGGCTGCTTCTGGTATTCCAAATCTCAGATTATATCTAGGTAGGAATGCTTGGCTCCTCCCTCTGGGCAGAGCATTTTACAAGGGGATGATTTAATTTTATCAGTCATGCAGTGAGACTCAATGGCCCATTAACAGAAGATATCTCCCTGGAGGGAGGATTGGTTGTGGAAGAGATAAAGTAAACTGCCCAATCAACAGAAGATAACTGCCCCCCCCTCTAACAGATGGGAAATAGAATACACACCCCCAAACCACATCTTACAACCCAGGACAGTGTAGTACCCAACCCTGTATGTATTACTGAGTGTGCTTCTTGTGATGATCTTTTTCAGAGCAGGGCGAGAGATCAGCATAGGTTTGTTGCTGTACTGTGGGATATCAGCTGTTATATTTACACGATAACATCAAGTACAATGAGGGTCATTTGGGATGTGTATTTAGTATTGCTCTCCTATCCTTACCTCAGACGCTACCTTTGGGAGTGCATTAATAATCATACCTAGCCTCTGGGAGGAACAGGGGAGGATGATTTTCCACACCTTTTCACCCCCCCCTTCATCTTTTAGGCCTGCTATAAGAGCATTTGAGAATTTAGACTTTTCCTTGGACGTTAAGGAAAGCATGTTCTTATTGCTAAGTCTACCGGGTCTCCTCAGTATGGTCCACACCATGTTTAGAGTCAAGAAAGAGATTTTTAGGAAGGTCATTCAGAGATCTGCCCCAAGGGGGAATAGTCATGAGTAGCATGGAATGTGGGAGAAAATGGGCCTGGTTTTGGAGAAATTATCTCCTCCAATGTTTTGGGAGTTCACCCCTGAACAACTACAGGACCCTGATAAAATGACAGAATATTTGCAAGGAGAAAGCTGTGGCAACTCCAGAGAAAAACAAATTGCAGTGTGCTGGGTCCTGGCTACTATTTATAAGACACTGCTTGTCACTAGACAGCACCCTCAGAGAGAGTAGGAGGAAAGCAGAAGAGCAGGCACCATGGCCACTCAAACTGCATCTGAGCCAGGGGAACAACCTGTGCTGGTAGCAGTCACCCCTATACAGAAGAACAAATCTTAGACCAAATCACTTTGCCTAGTGAGGGCTGAAGAGGAAGCAGGGCCATCTCAAAAGAAGGAAGAGGTAGAACCAGAGATAATCACCCGATCCCTATCTCATGTGAGCTGGGAGATATGTGAAAAGATTTCAGCCGCCAATTGGGTGAGCCCCTGGTGGCCTGGCTGCTCCAGGGATGAGATATTGCAGCCCACAATATGAAACTAGATGGTAGTGAAGCTAAGCAACTGGGATCCCTGTCTTGGGATGTGGGCATTGACAAGGCAATTGGGAAGAAGACAGAAACTCTCAGCCTCTGGAAGTAACTGTCAGGCATGAGGGAAAGATATTTTCTCAAGGATGATTTAGTAGTGAGCCCAAGCAGGTGGAATGCCATGGAGAAGGGTACCTAGTACCTGAGAAAATTAGCTGTGCTGGAGGTACTCTGTAGGGATTCAAATAACGAGCAGTCCCCTATAGATCCAGATGAGGTCCAGTGTACACAATCCACATGGCAGAAGTTTGTACAGAGCACTCCACTGTCATACACCAACTCACTGGCCTTGATGTCAATGACAGAAAGAGAACAGTGTTCAGGTGACTACCCAACTCTGGCAATATGAAGATCATCTTTTTTCCTCCCTACCAACCTGTGCCTCAGCTGTGGAAAAACTGTCCAAGACTATGGACAGAGTTGAAAGACTCAAGCAGGTTAGAGACAAAATGTCCTATGCCCCACCAGTATGAACTAGAGTCTCTGCTATTGGGAGCAAGCATCCTCCTGCTCGAGGGAGAGGGTACAAACCATGAGGTAACCTGTGGTTTTACCTGAATGACCACAGAGAGGACATGAGGAAGTGGGATGGAAAACTCACCTCTGCCCTAGTAGCATGGATATGTGATTTGAGAGGAAGAACAACCACCGCAGGAAATTCCTCAAGGATAGTTGCTGCTCCAGTTTCCAGTGGGCAAGTCCTCAGACAGAATAGAAGAGCTAATGTCACTTCCCATAATCTTGAAGGGACCTCCAGGTCATATTTACAAGAAGTGAGCAATGAGTACTATGACCAAGACTAGAGGGGTAATGCTTCCAGACAGGTGGAGGAAAGGGACAGTAAGATCTAGTGGACCAAGGGGATCCCATGGCCTGTCACATCAGACCCACAAGAGTATAAGGCTTTAGTTAACACTGGCGCACAATATACCTTGATGCCATCAAGATATGTAGGGACAGCATCCATCTTTTTCTGGGATGACGGGGGGATCCCAACAGCTGACTGTACTGTAAGCTGAAGTTAGCCTGATGTCCTGGTTTAGGGAAAATTTGGGAGAAAACCTCCAAAGGGGTTTCTCTAGAAAGCAGATTTAAGCAGCCCCTCCCCCAACTGGTTCGGGAAAAAGATTCCCTTGGAGGAAAGTGGAAAAAAACTGTTTATTTAACAGGCAAAGCATTCACCAGCACAAAAAATGAACAATATTAAACCATAAAACCTCTTGCCAATCTGAAGAGATGACAAACTCAGAAAGTCCTTTTCGTGGATTGCAGCTCGGTTCACCCAGTCTTTTATCAGTCCCTCTGGCACTGGAAATGCCATGGCCCAGGCCTGGCCCAGTGGGCCACAGGTGCGAGCTCTCAGTGCTCTTCTGGGTTTTCAGTCCAGAGTAGGTTTAAACAGTTCCAAGAAAAAGAAAAACCATATTCCAGGGAACTTGTCTGCCTCAGCTAGCTAAAAACTAACTAAAAGCAAAGGAAAGCTCTTTCCCGCCATCTGTCCATGCTGCAGACAACACAGTCCAGGAGAAGGATGCGGGGAAGCAAGTGCAGTTTCTGATAACAAACTGTGTGCTTCTTCTCTCCCCCCGTTCACTCTCTGAACCAGTCTTAAAGGTGCAGAACTTAATATCCAGCATAAACAGAACAGACGATTGGGGATGCAAGCATCATAAAGTCACCCCAGGACACCTGACTAGAAAAGAATGGTGGAAACACCCTATTGTGACTGGCCCAGAGGCCCTGTGCATCCTTGGCATAGATTACCTAAGGAGAGGGTGTTTCAAGGACCCAAAAGGGCATTTTTGGGCTTTTGGGATAGCTGCTGTGGAGACAGAGGGAATTAGACAGCTGAGTACCTTGTCCAGTCTCTCAGAGGACCCTTCTACTGTGGCACTCCTACGGGGCAAAGAACAACAGGTGCCAATTACTACCACTACAGTGCACTGTCAACAACACTGTACCAACTGGGACTCCCAGACTCCCATCCACAGATGATTTATGGAGAGACAGGGAGTGGTCAGCAAGACTTACTCACCCTTCAATATCTCCATATGGCCAGTGCCTAAGTCCAATGGAGAGTGGAGACTGATAGTGGACTATCATGACCTGAACAAAGTCACACCACCACTGAGTGCTGCCATGCTGGACATGCCGGAGCTTCAGTATGAACTGGAGTCCAAGGCAGCAAAGTGGTGCCACCATTGATATTGCTAATGCATTTTTCTCCATTCCTTTAGCAGCGGAGTGCAGGCCACAGTTTTCTTTCACCTGGAGGGGTGTCCAGTATACCTGGAGCCAACTGCCCTAGGGGTGGAAATATAGCCCCGCTATTTGCCATGGACTGATCCAGACTACACTGCAAAAGGGTGAGGCTCCAGAACACTTAACAGTACATAGATGACATCATCCTATAGGGCAACACAGCAGAGGAGGTTTTTGAGAAAGGGGAGAAGATAATCCAAATCCTCCTGAAAGCTGGTTTTGCCATAAAACAACAGGAGCCCTAAATTGGGGAATACCATTCCTAAACCATGACAATCACACCCTGTTTGTCTGCCCTATTTGCCCCACTCCTGGTTGCTTCTTGGGTACATCTTTTGTACCTGTGGGAGTTGGTCACCTTCACTCCTGGCACTGTCCACACTGAGTTAGAGCTGCTGCTTATCTAGCTTTTCACACTTCCTGCTCTGGCTGAGGCTGGTGTGCCCTCTGTCTCTCTGAACTAGTTTCACAGTTTTGATGGTTTTTGGAAAGCTCTCTTAGCATGATCCTCCACTCCAGAGAATGTCTGCTGGAGCAGTTCACCTTGGAGACATATGATGATGCATCACATGCATGAGAGACAGGGCATGGAGGTCTTGGTCAGTTCATCATTCAAGATCTTTTTCTGTTCACTCAGGGAGAGGAATCTTTTCTCTGCTATGCTGTGGAGTCCCTCCCATGGGCAGTTTTTCCAAAACTGTTATGGCATGGGTCACTTGTCCACAGGCTGCAGTCTTCTAAGGCTAGGCTGCTCTATTTTGCGAGCAAGGGCCCTCTCTCTCTATTCAGGTTTCCCACTAGATTACAGCTTTCTCTGGCATCCACCCACTCCAGCGTGAACACTTTTCTCATGGGCTACAAGTGAATGTCTGCATCCCCCATAGACTTCATGCATTACAGGGGGACAGTTTGTTTTACCATAGTCCTCACTACGGCTTGCAGAGGAATTTCAGCTTCAACACTTGGAGTACCTCCTCCTACTCTTTCTTTTCCACTGACCTTGGTGCCATCATGTTGTTTTCTCTCACATGTCCTCACTTCCTCCTCTGACTAGAAGAAAAACTGCTGCTTGTAGGTACCATTGCAAACAAGTTCCACTAATTCAAAGATTCTTGCAGGATCCTGCAGTGCCAAGAAGTTGATTTTATCCAGGTTCTGCATCAGGGAGTTGCCTGCCACATTTTCAGTGGACCACGCAGCCCCACCACCACCATGCGCACAGTGGCGACTGCCACAGTGCTTGTGCTATTTAACGCCTCTCTTCATGCAGGGCGCTGGGAAGGAGAAGCCGCCACCATTGCCTCTGCCCTTCTACCTGCAGCACAGTTGGCTAGGGGCAGCCAGGCAGGCAAAGATTGCCGCAATCTGCACCGAGATGGCGGCAGCCACAGCGGCGGCCACAGCGCCTCCCCACCCCTGGGGAAAAAAACTGCGTGTGTGCTGTTTTGATTTTCTTCTTAAATATGTCATCACAGAAGCATTGCCAACCTCTCTAATTGGGCAAGCAGCATGTCTACCTTCCTGTACCCCCCCCCCCCACCCCCCCGACTACAAAAAAAAGAAATCAGGCTATGCCAAATCAACACAGTATTCCACTTAGCATATTACAGACTTGCAGCACAGTATTGCATTCTGTGTCATTTAGTAATTGTGAGAACAGGGATGTCCCAAAATTAAGAGTATTGTTTAGAAACCATTAGATGCACTGAAGCACTAGTCATTCTTTTTATAAGGTAAACTATCCTATATTTCTGGTGTTCTTGTTTGTAGGTACAGCAAGTACAGACTGTGCAACAGGTACAGCATGTCTACCCAGCCCAGGTTCAGTATGTGGAGGGAAGTGACACAGTCTACACAAATGGAACAATGTAAGTTGGTTATTCATCTAAATTAGAATGTTTGCTAAAATAATGCACTTTTCATTACATAATATGGGCTGCTACGTTTTAATTAGCAAAGAAAAATGTTTGAACAAAAACTTAATTTTTTGTCATATTAAATCATTATTTGAGTGAAAACAAGTAAGATTCATATCACTTGAATTAATCTAAAATGAATTCAGGTAATTGTTACAGTTGGACAGTGTGAAGCTGTATATGCAGCATTTTGTTGTTTGGGGAAAAAACTTGAGTTTATGGACAAGTTTTAAGTTATACTGATAGGAAGTATGATCTAAATTTGTCATAATATGATCATCTGTGTAATAAAGTAGTCTCCATGTGGGCCTCTATTCTTCTAGTGAAATTATACTGGGAAGTTCCTAAATTGCTGAGGCAGTTGTAGTCATTATGTACAGAAAACAATTATATAATTTCTTTATTGTTTTAAGTGCAATGATATACATATTTATTATTTTTTCCAAATGAAGGAAGGTAGAGGAAGGAGAATATGTCCTTTTGCTTCTCTCTCTGACTCTTCTATTTCCTGTGCTTTTCTTGCTTCGATGAACATGGTTTTCTACCATCAAATTCCTTTCTCCCATGTTCAAACTTAAAATCATAGAATAATTTAGGTCAAAAGAGACCTCTAGAGGTTATATGGTAAAACCCACACACATAGTCAGAGTAGGACTAACTTCAAAGTTGCTCAGGAAGAACCTTCCCTCCCTCTTTTTCCAGTTAAGTCTAAATATATCCCCTGAAACTTCTGATAAAAGGATATGGAAGAAGCAAAAGGCCTGTAGAAGACTTTTTTGGTGCCAGCAAATGTCTGTTGATGATAATCTGGCATTGACACAAAAAAGTCAACAACACTTTTGGGTTCTGATACTGATGTTAATACTTGCAGCATCCTCTTCACGGACATATTTTGCCAAATTTATTCTTTGGATAAACTTTTTCAACACTCTCTTGTTCTCTTATTTTCTTTGCTCTTATAATATCTAAGCAATCTTCTGTCATAAATGGGTCTGTTAAGACATGCTTATTATTAAGAATTACCAATGTGTCCCTGTTTAATATACTGTAAAAATGGAAAGTTGCTCATCACATTGTTAAACTGTAATCAAAGACTGAAAATATCTTTGTAGAATGTCTGATCAGGCTAACTTCTATTTGAAAAATGTCAGCCAAAGACACTGAACTGTTGAGACAAAAGAAAACATATTTCTTTATCCACATTTGTTTTTCTTTTAAAAGCTCTAGTGCTTCTCCTCTTTAAATTATGGGCAGTGATATTGGGAATGTATAGTTTATTGCAGTTCATGACATTTTACCTGACTTTATAGCTCAATATATTAAGCAGAGGATTGTTTGTTTTATCCTGTTTATATGTTAATTGCTCCAAATACCAATGGATGTCCTCCAGATGACCCTAAATGGGGTGTTTCCTTGCACCTGCTGCTTTTGCTATTAATTATATGAACTCTGGTTTCTAGTACCTAATCTATTAACAAAGAGTCTATTCCATTCCATGTACAGGGCCTAGGATATATGGTTGAAGGAAGTTATCCTATTAAAACAGAGAAAGGAGCAAGTACTAAACCTATGGTGAGGATGTAAAATGTTCTATGACAAGTAACATGGATATTCTTTCATTCTCTTTTTTTGGTCATGTGCTAACTTGATTCTAATGCAACCCTTAAGACCTCCAAAGAGATCACTTGCTCATGAAAACAGCAACTAGGCTCAGTCAGTGAGGAAGAAAGGAAAACATGAGTTGTCTGATTCAGAATAGTGAAACTGTGATCAAGTGAGCAGGAAAGGGTTCTGGTCTTAGATAAAGAGCTGATGGAAGCCAAGAACCAGTGGGTGGAAAGAAGGAAGTCTGGTGGCAGACATAGAAGTCTAACAAAATGTCAAAATGCATGGTTGTCTGGGAAAAAGAACTTTAAAAAGCAAAACAAAACAAAAATAAAAGTACTGACTGGATAAACAGCCCAGAAAAGTTGTCTCCATACAGGAGATGATGCCTATATGATTTTGCTGGTGTAACTCCTTACGATTTCATTTGTAGATAGCGCCTTAAAAGGCTATGGAAGGAGGAGCTGGCTGATGTGACACAGCTTGTAGTCCTTTTTCATCCACCAGTAAGCTGTATTTTAGTATGGCTGATAATTTACCATAGAAAAATTTATGTCATAAGGGACTTCCAGAGGTTATCTAGTCCAACCCTCTGCTCAAAGCAAGTCTAATTAGATCAGGTTGCTCAGGGACCTGTCCCATAAAGTCACGTACAGCTCCAGGGATAGAGTTTGTGTACACCTCCAAGGATAGGGGAGGTTCCTGAGTGTAGCAGCCACAGGGCCTGCAAGGCCTCCCTGGCAGTCAGTTGCTTAAGATAAGAAATGCCTAGTCACAATGACTGAATCAAGAAACCCCTCTTCCGCCTCAGACCCTCGTTATCTCTCTGTAAGACCATAGGTCATATTTACCTTGACCCTTACTATTGGACTGTTTCCCAAAACCCCTATACCCTATATAAACCCCTATTTATGTGCTGTTCAGCAGAAGAGCTGTCACTGTCACCCTTCGCAGAGGCTGCTAATAAAGACACATCTGTGGAACCTCATACAGCCTTCTCCTCTCTCATCCCTGTGTCTGCTGAGGCACTTAGCAAGCAAAGAGCTGAAATCTCTAAAGAGCTGAATTCACCAAAGAGCTGATCTCATTTAAGAGCTGAGCTGCTTGCTAAGATTGCCTGTGACTGGGAGCCTGCCTGAGGGACCTGGACAGGTTGTGCTTAGTGGTACTCCTCTATCCAGGACACTGACAGCTGCCGGGGTCAGACAGACCCTGAGAACCCCACCATTATACCTGAGGACCGGAAGAAAGCAAATGACACTTCAATCTTCAAAAAGGGCAAGAGGGAGGATCTGGGGAAATACAGGCTGGTCAGCCTCACCTTTATTCCTGTGAAGATGGTGGAAAAAATAATCTTGGAAGCCATTTCCTGGCACACAATGGACACGGGGTGATTTGGAGTAGTCACCATGGATTTACAAAAGGCAAATTATGCTTGGCCAACCTGCAAGCCTTCTGCAAGTCAACAAGCTTGGTGGATGAGGGCTTTCAACGCTGTCTCATATAACATCATCATAGACAAGCTGACAAAGTGCAGGTTTGATAAGTGGACAGTGAGGTGGACTGAAAAGTGGCTGAACTGCTGGGCTCAGACAGTTGTGATCAGAAGCCTAAAGTCTAGCTGGAGGTCAGCATCTAGTGGTGTTTCCCTGGGCTGATCCTTGGGCCAATACTGTTTAACAACTTCATTAATTACCTGAACAATGTGACAGAGAGCACCCTCAGCGAGTTTTCATATAGTACAAAATTGGGAGGAGCGTTTGATAGACCAGATAGCTGTCATGCCTTCAGAAGGATCTCAACAGACTGGAGAAATGGGCAGACAGGAACCTCATGCAGTCTATCAAAGGGAAATGCCAAGTGCTGCCCCTGGGTAGGAATAACATGATGCACCAGTACAAGGCAGGGGCTGACTGGCTGGAACGCAGCTTTGCAGAGAAGGACATGGGGGTCCTGGTGGAAAATAAGCTGAATGTGAGCCAGTAATGTGCCCTTGCATCAAAGGAGGTCAATAGTATCCTGAGCTGCATTAGGAACAGTGTTGACAGGAGATTGAGAGAGGTAAACCTTTCTCTCTACTGAGCACTGGAGAGGCCACACCTGTAGTACTGTGTGCAGTTATGATCTCCTCAGTACAAAAAAAGACATGGAAATACTGCAACAAGTTATGCCAAGAGCCACTGCAGTGATGAAAGGACTGGAGCATCTCCTACAGGAACAGATGGTGAAAGAGCTGGGACAGAATAATAAAATCATAGGATCAGTGAGGTTGAAAAAGACCTTTAAGATCATTCAGTCCAAGTATTAACCTAATACTGTGGTCTAGCACTAAACTGTGTCCCTAAGTGCCTTGTCTTTATGTCTTGCCAAATGCCTTCAGGGAAGTTGACTCAGGATCACAGAATCACAGAATAGGTAAGGTTGGAAGGCACCACAGTGGGTCATCTGGTCCAACCTCCCTGCTCAAGCAGGGTCAGTCCAGAGCACATGGCACAGGATTGTGTCCAGACAGTTATTGAATATCTCCAGTGAGGGAGACTCTACAAGCTCTCCAGGTAATATTCTTGTGCTTGGTCACCCATGCAGTAAAGAAGTTCTTCCTCATATTCAGGTGGAACTTCCTGTGCATCAGTTTCTGCCCATTGCCTTTTGTCTTATTGCTTGGCACCACTAAGACCCTGGCTTCAACTTCTTGGCACCCTCCCTTCAGACACTTATAGACATTGATGAGGTGCCCTCTCAGTCATCTCTTCTTGAGGCTTAACAAGCCCGACTCCCTAAGCCTATTCTCATAAGAGAGATGCTCCAGTCCCTTAATCAACTTTGTAGCCCTTTGCTGCACCTGGTCCAGGAGGTCCATGTCTCTCTTGTACTGAAGAGCCCAGAACTGGACACAGCACTACAGATGTGGCCTCACCAGGGCTGAGTAGAGGGGCAGGATCATTTCCCTCCACCTGCTGGCAATTCTCTTCCCGATGCGCCCCAAGATATCATTTGCCTTCTTGGCCACAAGGGCACTGCTGGTTCATGGGCAGCTTGTTGTCCACCAGGACCCCCAGATCCTTCTCTGCAGAGCTGCTTTTCAGCAGGACACCCCCAGCCTGTACTGGTACCTGGGGTTATTCCTCACCATGTGCAAGGCTGTGCACTGGCCTTTGTTGAACTTCAGACAGTTGTTCTCTGCCCATGTCTCCAATCTGTCGAGGTACTTCTGAATTGCTGCACATGTCTCTACTGTATCGGCCACTCCTCCCAGTTTGTCATCAGTGAACTTGCTGAGGTTGCATCTACCCTGTCATCCAAGTCATTGATGAATAAGTTAAACAATACTGGCCCGAGTATTGAACCTTGGGGGACCCCTAGTGACAGGCCTCCAACTAGACCCTGTGCCACTGATCACCACCCTCTGGGATCTGAGTTTCAGACAGTTGTCAATTCACCTCACTGTCCACCCATCCAGTCCACACTTCCTGAATTGTTTAAGATTGTTTAGTCTGCAAAAGAGAAGGATCAGGAGGGATCTTATCTGTGTCTAAATACACTGTGCATTAAAGATTGTTGTGGTTTAACCCCAGCCAGCAACCAAGCCCCACACAGCCACTTGCTTACTCCCCCATCAGCAGGATCAGGGAGAGAATTGGAAGGGTAAAAGCTGGAGAACTCATGGGCTGAGATAAAGACAGTTTAATAGGGAAAGGAAAAGCCTCACACACAAACAAAGCAAAACAAGGAATTAAGTCACTGCTTCCCATGGGCAGTCAGGTGTTCAACCATCTCCAGGAGAGCAGGGCTCTGTCACGCATAACAGTGATTTGGGAAGACAAACACCATCACTTCAATCATCCCCCTCCTTCCTCCTTCTTCCCCCCACTTTATATACTGAGCATGATGTCATGTGGTCTGGAATATCCCTTTGGTCAGTTTGCCTCACCTGTCCTGGCTGTGTCTCCTCCCAACTTCCCATGCACCCCCAGCTTCCTTGACAGCTTGGCAGTATGAAAAGCAGAGAAGGCCTTGGCTTTGTGTAGCCCTGCTCAGCAATAACAAAAATATCTCTGTATTATCAACCCTGTGTTCAGAACAAAACCAAAATGTAGCCCTGTACCAGCCACTGGGAACAAAATTAACTCTACCCTAGCTGAAACCAGCACAAAGATGGAGCCAAAGTCTTCTCAGGTGTGCTCAGTGAAAGGATGAGAGATAATGGACACAAACTGAAATGCATGAACTTCCACTCAAACATAAGGAAAATCTTTTTAAGTCAAAGCGTGATCAAACACGGAACGAGGCTGCCAAGAGAGGCTGTGGATTCTCCATTGTTGGAGATACCCAAAACCTGACTGGACAATGTCCCAAGCTACTTACTCTGGTTGATCCTGCTTTGAGCGTGGGCTGGGAAGGGGTTTGGACTAGATAAGCTCCAGAGATCCCTTTCAACCTCAACTACTCTACTATTCTATGTTTCTGTGCTTAAACTTGAAGTCACCACAGAGAAGGTGCCATTTGTACAGGATTGAAAATTGCTGCAAGGGTAGCTGAGGCTCTACATCTTAAAATATTAATCCAACTTCATAAAGATATTCTTTGTTCCACAGAAAGGAATATAAAACTTGGTATTTACAAGAATTATATTGGACTGTAAACAGTAAACAAACAAAACATACAATAAATTATTTAAGAAGGAATCTAAACCACAGGCACCATTTCCTGGAAGATTGACATAGACTTTGCAACTGCTAAGATGTTAAACCAGGGGGGATCCCAGACATCAAACTGAGATGGAGGCAGGAATTGATAGAAGTATACAAACTGATTAAGGGAATTACAGGGGAAAGAGGAAGCAGGGAGAGACAAAGAGGGGGGATAGACAGAAAGGGGGATAAAAGTTTCCAGTCACAGGTAAAATGGAGCCAGTCAGTATGCTTGTCTGGCTGAGCCCTGTGCCTGATCACTGCAGAATGTCCTATTTTCTTATATTTTCTTTTAAAATGTTTTCTTAACTATCACCCTGCTTAATCTCACTCTCTGTCCTCTGTGTATGTGTTGCCCAACTGGCAACTAAATACCACACACAGCTGCTCGCTCACTTCCCTTTGCCCCCATTCCCATTGTGATGGGAAGGAGAATCAGGAAAGAAAATTAAACTCATGGATTGAGATAAGAACAGTATAATAATTGAAACAAAGTAAAATATAATAATAATGATGGTAATATGGTAATACTAATGCTACTGCTAATAGTTTTAATAAAAATGAGAGGGAGGGAGGAAGGTAAAACCCAAGAAAAAGAAATTATGCACAATACAAATGCTCACCACCCACAGACTGAGCAGCAATTGGCCCCTTCTGGCTAACTCCCCCCAGTTTATTCACCGAACATGATGTTCTATCGTGTTGACTATCCCTTTGGGCGGTTCAGGTCAGCTGCCTGGAGTATGCTTCTCCCAGCTTCTTGTGCATCTCCTCCCTGACAGAGCATGAGACACTGAAAAGGCCTTGACTCAGGGTAAGCACTGCTCAGCAACAACCAAAACATCTGTGTTATCAGCATCATTCTCATACAGAATCCAAAAGACAGCGCTGTACCAGCTACTGAGAAGAAAATGAATTCTATCCCAGCTGAAACTAGGACAGTATGTGTGCTGCAAGGAACAGGTGCCAGCAGCTGGTGAGACCCGTGTTTGTGTGAGTGAAATTTGGTGCCCAGCTACTGGAGTCAGATTGGGGGGTGTAGGCACCCTGGGGCCTGTGGTATCAGCTACAGGAGTGAGTGAGGGTTCTACCATCAGTAGTTGGACAGGCTCTAGCTCTCTGAATCATCATCATATGGTTTGGGTTGGAAGGGACCTTTAGAGGTCCAACCCCGCTGTCATGAGCAAGGAATCCCTTTACAGTCAGGTTGTTCCCAATGCCCCCCAAGATGAGGTTTGTCTTCTTGGTTGCCAGGGCTCACTGCTGACTCATATTGAGCTTCCTGTCAACCAGCACCCCCCAGATCCCTTTCTGCAAGGCTGCTCTCCAGCCACTACTCTCCCAATCTATAATTGTTCCTGGCATTGCTCTGTCACAGGTGCAGAATCTGGCTTTTAGACTTTTTAATTTTCGTGCTATTGGTGATTGCTTCAGTCTACCGAGATCCCTCTGCATGGCCTCTTGTCCCTCAAGAGATTCAGCAGCTCCCCCCAGTTTGGCATCATCAGCAAACTTCTTAATGGTGCATTCAACTCCTGCATCCTGATCATTGATAAAGATATTGAACAGAACTGGCCCTTAAATTAAACCCTGAGGAATACTGCTGGTGACCAGTTGCCAGCTAGATCTAGTCCCATTCACTACAACCCTTTGAGCTCTGCTATCCAGGCATTTCTTCACCCAGCACACCATGAACCTGCTCATTTCACAGTGGACAACCGGTCCAGAAGGATACTGTGAGGGACAGTATCAAAGGCCTTACTAAAATCCAGAAAACTACATCCAGCTTATTATAGAATGCCAAATTAAACAGGACTTTCCCTTTGTGAACCCGTTGATTGTGCCTGACGATTGCATTGTTCTTTAAATATCTTTCAGTAGCACCCAGTATTATCTTCTCCATAATTTTTCCAGGTATTGAGGTTAGACTAACAGGTCTGTATTTCCCTGGGTCTTCCCTCACACCCTTCTTGTAACTAGGAATAGCATTGGCCATCTTCCAGTTAGCTGGGACTTCCTCAGACTCCCAAAGCATTTGGCAGATGATCAAGATGGGTCCTGCCATAACATCCTCTTGCTCCTTCAGAACTCTGGGATGAATCCCATCAGGCCCCATCAACTTGTGAACATTCAGCAGATACAACTGGTCCTTTACAATTTCAGTGTCCACAAAAGGAAAAATACTGTTCCCTCAGTCATGGTCCTCCAACTCAGAGGACTGGGAAGCCCAAAGTCTATCAGTATCATTAAAGACTGAGGCAAAAAAAGAATGCAATGCCTCTGCTTTTTCTTCATCCCTATTAGTCAGGTGACCATCTTCAACAAGTATCAGTCCAATGTTTTCTTTTGACATGTTCTTGCTAATTATGTATTTTAAAAAGTCTTTCTTGTTATCTGACACAACCCTGGCCAGTTTCAACTCTATTTGAGCTTTGCTTTTTGTGTCTTCTCCCTGCAAATATGAGCCACAGCTCTGTAATCTTCCTGCAAAGCCTAACCTTGCTTCCAGAAATTCTACAATTTCTTCTTCCTCTTGAGCTCCATGAGGAGTTCCCTGTTCACCTGATTTGGTTTTCTGCCCCACTTGCTTGATTTTTGACACAGTGGAATTGCTTGCTCCTGTACTTTGGAAAGGTGGTTCTTAAAGACTAACCAGCACTCATGGGTCCTGAAGTCCGCAAAAGGACATTCCCTGGGTAATCTTCTAATTAGCTCCAGGAATAGCTTGAAGATTTCTCTCTTGAAATCCAGGGCAACAACTCTTGACCTTTTTTTCTCATTACACTGAAAATTTTAAACTCAACCATTTTATGGTCACTGCGGGCAGAACAGCCACCAACCACCACATCTCCCAAGAGTCCTTCTCTGGTCACAAACAAGTCTAGGAGGGCATCTTTCCTAGTTGGCTCACAGAGTACTTGTGACAAGAAGTTGCCTCCCACAAACTTCAAGACTTCCTAAGCCTGCTCGTCACAGCAGAATGATATTCCCAGCTGATGTCCGGGAAGTTGGAATCTCTCATAAGGATGTGGGCTACTGATCCAGAGATTTCTCTTAATTGCTTACAGAAGAACTCATCACTGCTTACATCCTGGCTGGGCGATCAATAATAAACACTCACTATAATATCTCCTTTGTTTTCTATCCCCTTAAGCCTCCCTCAGAGGCTCTCCACCACATCACTGCCAACTGTAAGGCTGTACAATCAAACCTCTTCCTTACATATAGTGCCACATGTCCATCTCACCTGCCCTGCCTATCCCTCCTAAACAGCCTGTAGCCCTTCATCCCAGCATTCCAGTTGTGGGACTCATTCCAGCTAGCAAATATAGCACTACCTGCTATATCAGTTAGACATACCCAAGTCTATGGGACTTGATGGGATCCACCCAAGGTGGAATGTTTTGGAGCAGATCACCCCTACAAAGAGGGATCTGGACAGGCTAAATTGATGGACTGAGGTGAATTGTATGAGGTTCAGCAAGGCCAAGTGCCAGGTCCTGTTGCATCACGTTGCAACAGAGTTCATCATGACAAGGCAGAGTGCAGCTGCCGGTGCCAGGCATGGGAACAAAAAAGAATCAGGTCTTCATTTCTTAAAGCTCGAGAATCCATTTATTACCCCGAGAGATGAGGGGGGAAGACAAAAACGAAAAGACTGGGCAAAGGCAGGGTCGTGGGGTTTTTAATAGGGCATCGCAGGGGTGGAGTTTAGGGTTTGGGTCAAGGGAGGAGTTATTAGCAACACAAGGAAGGTAAAACCAAATTCCCGCCTCTTTGGAATGCGAGCACTCCGCAAAGTCCTGCACGTGGGTCCCAACAACCCCATGCAACACTACAGGCTTGAGGAAGAGTGACTGGAAAGCTGCCTGGCAGAAAATGATCTGGAGATGTTAGTCAACTGCCAGATGAACATGAGCCTGATGTGTGCCCATATGTCCAAGAAGGCAAATGGCATCCTGGCCTGTATCAGAAATAGTGTAGCCAACAGGACCAGGGAAGTGATTGTCCCTCTGTACTTGGCACTGGCAAGGCCACACCTCAATATTGTGTTCAGTTTTGGGCCCCTCACTACAGGAAGGACGTGGAAGGACATTGAGATGTTGGAACATGTCCAAAGGAGGGCAACAAAGCTGGTGAAGAGTCTAAGGCATGAGTTTTATGAGGACCATCTGAGGGAACTGGGGTTGTTTAGTCTGGAGAAAGGAGGCTCAGAGGACACCTTATCAATCTCTACCTGAAAGGAGGTTGTAGTGAGGTGGAAGTTGGCTTCTTCACCCAGTCAACTAGTGACAGTACAAGGGGAAATGCCCTCAGGTTGCACCAGGAGAGGTTCAGGTTGGATATTAGGAAAAATGTATTCACCGAAAGAATGATTAAGCATTGGAAAAGGCTCCCCAGGGAAATGGTGGATTCACCATCCTTGGAAGTGTTAAAAAAAATGAGTGGACATGCACTCTACAATATGGTTTAGTTGACATGGTGGTATTAAGTCAAAGGTTGGACTTGATGATCTTGGAGGTCTTTTTCAGCTTTAATGATTCTGGGATTCTGTGATTCTATGACTACCAGGTCATGATCATCTTCTTATCAGCCAACACCCCCAAGTCCTTATTATCATGGCTGCTCTCGATCCATTCTCTACCTGCCCTGTATATTTGCATGCTATTCCCTCACACAGGTGCAGGACCTTGCATGCGGCCTCATAGAAATTCTTGAGGTTCGCACAGGCCCACCTCTCTAGCCTGTCAAGATTGCCTTTGATGGCATCCCTTCCCTCCAGCTTGTCAACTGCACCACTCAGCTTGGTGTTATCTGCAAACTTGCTGAGGCTGTGCTCAGTCCCATTGTCTATGTCATTGATGAAGATATTAAATAACACTGGTCCCAAATGAGACCCCTGAGAGACACCACTCATTACTGATCTTCATGTGAATATTGAGCTGTTAACTACTACCCTCTGGATGAGACCATCCAACCAATTCCTCATCCACCTAACAGTCTACCCATTGAATCCACCTCTCTTCAATTTAGAGAGAAGGATGTTGTAGGGAATCTTGTCAAAGGCTTTTCAGAATTACAGATAAATTACATCTGTAGTCCTTCCCTTATCCACTGATGGCGTCACTCCATCATAGAAGGCCACTAGGTTAGTCAGGCAGGACTTGCCCTTGGTGAAGCCATATTGGCTGTCCCGAATCACCTCCCTGTCCTCCATGTGCCTTAGCACAGCTTCTAGGAGGATCTGTTCCATAATATTCCCTGGCACAGAGGTGAGGCTGATAGGCTAGTAGTTCCCAGGGTCTTCCTTTCTACCCTTTTTTAAATGGGCGCAATATTTCCCTGTTTCCAGTCACCTGGGACTTCACTTGACCTCCACATCTTTTCAAATATCATGGAAAATGGCTTTGCAAATACATCAGCCAATTCCCTCAGGACTGTGATTCATCTCATAAAGTCCCATAGACTCATATCTGTTCAGTTTCTTCAAGCGGTCACAAACATGATCAGTGGGATGGACTTTGCTCCCCTAGTCCCCCATCTTGCAGTCCATCTACTCAAGATGTGTGGGAGAGGATGCCATCAAAGACTGTGGCAAAAATTTTGTTGAGTACCTCAGCCTTCTTGTCTGTTCTTATCCATCTACCAGCCTTGCTTACTGGTGGGGGGGAAGGGGAGGGGGGGGAGGGGGGGGGGGGGGGGGAACATAATCTTTTACCTTCCTTCTGTCTGACATACCTGAAGAATCCTTTCTTGTCCTCTCAAGTTTATTAGTTTAAAGCACGATTTACTAAGTCAGTCAATATGTTGGCGAAGATTGTCCCACCTCTTCTAGATCAGTAGATTCCAACTCTTCCCAATAGGCTGTATTCATTGAAGAAAATCCTGTGACTGCAGAAACCAAAGCCCAGGTGACAACATCATCCACAAAACCAGATATTGATCTGCATGATGCATTGACTTCTGCCTGCACCCCTATCCCTGACTGGCAAGACAAAGGAGAAGATCACTTGGACACCTGTCCCTTTCACTTGAAGCCCCAGTGCTTTCAAATCCTGCTTGATCTTGTCCAGACAATGCCTTACCATGCCATTGGTGCCCATGTGGAAAAGAAGTAGTGGATAGTAGTCTGCACTTTTAGCCAGTTGTGGCAGTTTCTCTGTGACATCCTGGATCTCGGCTCCTGGCAAGCAGCAAACTTCCCTTGACTGTATATCAGGCTGGCAGATGGGTGCCTCGATGCTTCTCAGCCACTCTTAGCACTTGCTGCTTTCTTTTGCAGCTTTTAGTATGCCCCGCTGTTGCAGTTTCTCCCTGTGAATCTTGCCCATTGGTTTGCCCACTACCAAGGCTTCATATCTTTTGCTGGTTGGTACATACAAGGAAAGGGAGTGAAGCAATATCCTGTTTCCATGGTTCACCAAAGACCATGGTGCCTCCTCCAAGGTGCTGTCTGTTTGGCACTGCAGCTCTTTCTCTGGTAGTCCTTGGAGGTCAGTGCCATGGGGTCCTAGTATTTATTCTTGCAACATCTCAAATAGTACTCTGTTTCTTGTTCCCCCTTGTAAAGGCCCAGAGAAGGTGACTTTAGTCGCGGGATGCATCCTACTGCCCCCCTGCTCAGGCTGCACTATGATCTGAAAAATGCTCATTAGGTCTTGGTCTTGACTAACTGCACTTGGACTAAGCCCCTCCTGAGCTTATGAGAAACACTGTCTGTTCCCAGGAACTAACTACTCAGCTTATTCTGTGATTTCTGTTTTTTAAAAAACAGCCTTGGAAATTTATTTTTCTTGCCTGAATAACAACCCAAGTGGAATAATATTTTTGTTATTGGACCTTCAAAGAAAGTTACTGACTCAAATTGCAGCCAGGATGGAAATTTACTATGACTAAAGCTCATTCTCCAACAACATTATGAACAGCAGTCCAATGTGGGACCCTTTTAGCTCTTGATTCCCAGAAGATAAGGGGATAATGTGTATGTCTCAAACACTGATAACCAGATGGCTGTGGAGCCAACCAAGGACTGGCCACCGTGAGAAAAAACAAGGTTTGGCTTGAGAAGGGGGACCATGCAGAGGTAGGACAGCACTTTTCTGGGATAAACATCCTTGTTGTAGTTCCTGAAGATAAGCACAACACAGTACAGTGCAACCGCAGGAATGAGGCCAAGAAGTGGGCATGGATTATTGGGGGAAATTAAGACCACCAAAGATCCCCCCCTGAAGACCTCTGGCCCATTTCCAGAAAGGTCTGAAAGAATGGACTGCACATGAGAATTAATTTGCATAGAAACCAAGAAACCTGTCTTCAGGGCAGAGAAACCTATCCATAACAATGTACCCACCCCCCAAGCCCAGGCAGCGCCCCCAGGATGCTGGACATCTCATCAGCCTGACCAACACTGCTGGATTGATGCTGAAACCAGGACTGGTGATCTCTTTTTTTTCCTCTTTCATTTTCTCTCCCCCTCTTTAATCTTTTCCTTTCTGTGTTTCCTTTCACCCTACCCCTTTATCCAAAACCTACTGCCGTGTGCTTATATAGTAGGTAGGGGACTAACATACTGATTTCCATGCCAAGTGTGTAATTTACTAATAAAATTTTCTCATTGTTTGCAGACCCTCTGACTTAGGTCATTCCTTTCGAACACAAGCATTTATGAATCTTAGGTGCTCCCTTCCCCTTAAGGGTGGGTCTTCACACCCCTCCCTAATACAGCATAACCTAGTGACTTCCTCCTGCATCTCCTCCACTCAGGAGCATGAGGTGCAGTCTTTATAGCCCTCCACCTGGACAGCAGCTTCCCTGATAGGAAGCTCTGTCTGTGTGGCTGCCTCCACTCATTCCAGGCTAGTCTGGCTAGACAGCCAATTCCTGCCTGCTGCAGAGTTCAGCCCTCATCTGGTCTCTACCACCATGCTTTCAACAACTTCAAAACACTGCCTAAGAAGGTCCTCTAATTTCTTGGAGACATCCAGCTGCTGGATAGGCTTGCACAGCTAACAGCTATTTGGGGTGACCATTGGGGCTGCAGCATAAGACTGTGTTAGAAGAGCAAGGAGCAGTCCAACAACTAGTAGGATGTGCTGCCTTCCTAATGCACCCTTGTGCTTGAACTGCTGCACAATCTCTTGCACCATTCCTCTCAGGCACTGTTCCCTACAGCACCACACCCTGGTCACTCGCACTTCCTAGGGGCCAGTTACATGTGGATTCCTGTGGTCTGAACTGGCTGCACCAACAGCGGGGACCACCCAACTCTCTCATGCCCCTCTTATGAGACCTGTTGACTGTTGGCCAGTCCCTTCACACACAGAGCCTCAGGGTATTGGGGGCCCAGAAAGCTCCTCAAACACCCTCCAGGACTTCATAAGCATCACACTCTTCTCAGCACACAGCAAATACTACTTCTGCCACTACTGCCATTGCTGCTGCTGGCATTGGCTTCCCATGGTTCAAACTGGCTGGGGAACAGCCACCACCACCCAAGCAAATGGAGCTCCAAACTAAAATCAAACACAAAAAGAAAGTACACAGAAGGTGGAATCAGGGACAGACTTCTTGGGACAAAGATATTGCCTGCACATATATCAAGAAAGCTCTGAAGATTATCTAGTGCACACTCCGCCCCCCACTCCCCCTGCCCAGTTCAAAGGGGGTAGAAGAATATCTGCACTAGTTTTATACTTTTTTTGGGCAATAGTGGATGCTCTGTGAATCTTAAAGATTCCTTACTGAAAGGCACTGAAGGATCCGTTTGCCATCCAGACAAAAGAACCAGAGGCTGCTGATGTGTTAGAAACCAACAGAGAGACACCTGTGAAATGCGACAAAGGAATTAGATTGCGTTCCTCTAAAAAGCTGACAAGGTCAATAGGCCCACTAAAGTGCTTCCGTAGCAGTGCATACAGCATGCGTAACAGACAGGAAAAGATGGAAGCCACTGTGCACCTGGAAAGATATGATTTAATTGCTACCACTGAGATTTGGTAGGACAAATTGCATGACTGGAGCACTTCAATCAATGGCTATAAACTCTTCAGAAAGCACAGGCAAGGAAGAAGGGATGGAGGGGTTGCCTTCTATGTAAAATATGGATTGACTGGAGACAGCTGTCTTTGAAAACCAGTGCTGAATGGGTTGAGACCATTTGGGTAAAAATAAGGGAAAAGCCAACAAAGGAAACCTCATGGCTAGTGTTTGCTACAGGTTGCCTGATCAAGGTGAGGATGTCAATTAAACATTTTTACTTCAACTGCAGGAAGAATCATGCTCACAGGCTCTGATCCTCCTGGGGGACTTCAACCACCCTGACACCAGCAATTGCTCTTCTCACAACCTGAACTTCAAGGTCTGTATCCAAGACAGGGGGGAAGCAGTCTCTCCCATCATAGGAGAAGACCATATTTGTGACCACCTTAGAAACCGGAGCATACATAAATCCACAGGACCACACAAGATGAATGCCAGGGTCCTGAGGGAATTTGCTGATGTGGTTGCTAAACCATTCTCTATTGTATTTGAGAAGTTATGGGGCAGTCAGCCCACATCCCCGATGACTGGAACTAAGGAAACATTGTGCCCATTTTAAAAAAATGTTAAAAGGACCACCCTGAGAACTACCAACCAGTAGACCTCACCTCCACGTCCAGAAAGATCATGGGACAGATCCTCCTGGAAGATATATTGAGGCATATGGATAACAGGGAGGAGATTAGCACATGACTTCACTAAAGGCAAATTGTGCATGATCATTTTAGTGGTCTTCTACAATGAAATGACTGCATCAGTGGAAAAGGGAAGAGCTACAGATGTCATCTACGTGGACTTCTGTAAGGCCTTTCAAACGGTCCCCCAAAACATTCTGACCACTAAATTGGAGAGATATGGGGACTGTTAGATGGATGAGGAATTTGCTCGATGGCCATGTCCAAAGACTTATAGTCAATAGTGCAGTGTTCAAGTGAAAACCAGTGACAACTGGTGTCTGTAAGGGGTCCATATTGAGACCAATACTGTTTAATATCTTCATCAATGACATAGTGAGTTTGAGTGCACCCTCAGCAAGTTTGCAGATGACACCAAGCTGAGTGGTACAGTTGACATCCCTTCCCTTTGTGTTCCTCTAAAAAGCTGACAAGGTCAATAGGCCCACTAAAGTGCCTCTGCAGCAATGCATGCAGCATGGGTAACAGACAGGAAAAGGGAAGGAATGGGATGCCATCAAGAGAGATCCTGACAGGCTAGAGAGGAGTGGGCCCACGCAAACCTCATGAAGTTCACCAAAGCCAAGTTCAAGGTCCTGCACCTGGATCAGGGCAATCCCCAGCATCAATACAGACTAGGGATGAATAGATTGAGAGCAGCCCTGAAGGGAAGGACTTGGGGATATACTAGTAAATGAAAAATTTGCCATGGGCTGGCAATGTGCGCTTGCAGTCCAGAAAACCAATCACATCCTGGGCTGCATAAAAGGCAGTGTGGCCAGCAGTTTGAGGAAGGTGAATTCTCCCCCTCTACTTCACTCTCAGGATACCCCCACTTGGAGTACAACATCCAGTTCTGTTACAGAAAGTCCAGAGGAGAGTCACAAAGATGATTAGAGGGCTGGAACACCTCTCGTAAGAGGAAAGATTATGAGAGTTGGTATAGTTCAGCCTAGAGAAGAGAAGGCTCTGGGGAGACCTTATTGCAGCCTTTCAATATATAAAGGGAGCAGAGAGGCACTTTTTGCCGGAGCTTGTACTGACAGAACAAGGGGCAATAGTTTTAAACTGAAAGAGGCAATGTTTACATTTACATTTAGGGATCAGGAGCATAGCTGAAAGGCTTGTACACCAATGCACTCAGTATGAGAAACAAACAGGATGAACGTTGTAGTGGGTTGACTTTGGCTGAATGCCAGGTGCCCACCAAGCCACTTTATAACTCTCCTTCCCAGTGGGACAGGGGAGAGAAAATAAGATGGAAAACAAGTTGAGATAAGGTAGCTTACTGAAGTAAAAGCAAAATTTTGCATGAACATAAGCAGAGAAAAAAAAGTTTATTCTCTATAGTGAATGATGTTTAGACACTTCCCAGGAAGCAGGGCTTCAGCACGTGAAGTGGTTGATCTGGAAGGCAAACATAAATAACAAATGCCCACCATTCTTCCTCCCTCCTTTAGCTTTTATATTTAAGCTGACATTATATGGTATGAAATATCCCTTTGGTTAATGTCATTGTTTAACACTGGTGCAATGCCAGTGCCCCCATGAAAATATATTTTCTCTAGTGTCTGCTGTGAGATGTGACCAGGAATAGAGCAAAGCAGGCTCTAACTTAGGAATAAAGGGGAAAAAAACTTTATTAACCTACAACTATATTTAAAAAGAAACACACACAGAACTCAGAATGAAAACCTTCCAAAAACATTCCTCTTCTTCTCACCAAATTCTCAATACATCACAGTAGGACAAAACCTTGGATTCTCAATTCAGTTACCACCCCTCAGATCACTAGCTCTCGGTCTAGTACCACTTTCCAGATAATCAGTTCTCAGTTCATCAAGAAGAGAGGAGTCCCTCTTGCACCATGAGCTTCCCCTGGAAACACAGCTGAAACCTCGTGTATTTCCATGTCATACGTGGCACCGCCTGGAGATCATTTGTCATCATGACATCTTCTTTCTATGCCCAGTGCTCTCACCACTGCACATGGACCAGAGCTGCTTCTAGGGTTTTCCTTTTTAAGGGTGCCTTGCCCAGTTCCAAAAAGAGCACAGTCTCTCACTTTTGGGATACTTGTCTCCCCTAAATTTTACCCCCTGGGGCCGAGGGGTCTTGAGAACAGAGATCTTCTTCTTCACTGAAGATCAAGGGCACCACCACCCTCCTCACCTTTCATCTCTGTTCACGCACTCCTTCACATCACATCACTGCACTTTCTTGGCTCCGAGCCATTGCCTCCTCCTAAATGCAGTCTCTGTGTCACAGGAAAAATGGTTCTGTCCATGGCGATACAAGAAAAGTCCAGCCAAAGGCCACTCCATCATCTCCTCCCACCTAGAATTCTTCTCAACTTCTCTCAGACATCTTTCACTTGCACAAACTTGCATCACAATTGCCCATTTCCTGCTATTCCACGTCTATCTCTCTCTTCATTCAGCTCCAAGAGGATCAGCATTTTTAAGGTTTCTATCATCTAAGAAAAGGGTTAAAATATCTGCCTGTCCAGAACTCCTACGCTGGCCCTGCCGGCACCTTCTCTCTGCACCCCCTCCTTTCTCTTTCTTGGCCAGGCCGTGCTATCAAATTTCAAGGTGTCACCAGCACAGGCACAAGCTCCTTCTCTCTCTCCCTTGGGGAGTGGGGAGGGGCTGCCCGATGTCTCTCAGGGTTCTTCCACCTTTCCATCTTGCAGGGGCCTTCACCCCTCTTCTCTCTCCAAGGCCCTGGCCTACCTCACTCAGGCCTCATGGCTTCCCCTCCCCCACCCAGCCCACAGCTGTGCATGGGACATCTGACCTCTTTCATGGACAGAACCCAAGTGAGCTTCCCCCTGGGAGTTCTCTGCTTTTAACCCCCTGTGTTCTCAGAGGTGTATCCATGTCCTCAGTAGCCACACCAGGTGCCAATATTCAAATCTGAGCACCTATTGGTTTGACCACAGCATCCTAAAAAACTCACTTCCTCTCAAACTAGGACAGTTAATTTGGGTCAGCTGGCCTAGTTGTGTCCCCTCCCAGGATCTTGCCCACTCCCAGCCCTTTGGTGGGTGGGGAGAGGATGTTGGGGAGACAGCACTGATGCTGTGCCAGCACTGCTCAGCAGCAGCCAAAACACTGGTGTGTTATCAACACCTTTTCGGCTCCCAATGCAAAGCACAGCACTGGGTGGGCTGCTATGGGAAAATGAATTCCAGTTCAGCGAGACCAAATACACATTTGGCCACCCTTAGAGTAAAAAAAAAAAAATATTTCTTAGAAGCTATGCTAAAGCACATGGAGGACAGGGAGGTGATTCGGGGCAGTCAGCATGTCTTCCCTGAGAGCAAGTACTGCCTGACCAACCTAGTGGCCTTCTATGGTGGAGTGATGCCATCAGTGGACAAGGGAAGGGCTACAGATGACATTTATTCGGACTTCTGTAATGATGCCTTTTCACTGGCCCTAAAATCATGAGCCAGACACAGTGTGATAAAAGGGGTTACCTTTATAAGGATCCTTTGGTGCACAACTGGCTAGGTGGAAAATACCAAAGATGCACACACAGCATAATGCATATACAATTTTTATAGGTTTTGAAAATTAGCATATCTGACAAGAATCCCCAATTAGAAGCATAATTGGTGAGGTAATTGCCCCCCAGTTCAACCCTTTTTCGCATTCCCCCTCCTTTAGATAGGGACTAAACTCTGTTTATGAAAATGTGTCTTGAAGAGCTGGTTTCAACCTTGGTTCCCAGGAAGAACCAAGATAGGAAAGGTGCCTTGGACCCCCAACTTTGAGTCTCTGGAATGTGTTTTGTATTTCTGCCTATCAGTCTAGGGAAAAAATACTGGACCTAACTACAAATACAATAATATGCTACAGAGCTACAAATATATGTATAAAAAATACAGAGAATATATTTTAAAAAAAAGGCAAAGAATCAGTTTGGCATCAGTAAAGCCTTTGACATGGTCTTCCATATCCTTCTCTCTAAATTGGAGAGATGGATTCAGTGGGTGGACTGTTAGGTGGATAAGAAATTGGCTGGACAGTTGCATCCAAAGGGTCGTGATCAATGGTTCAGAGTCCTGATGGACATCAGTGACAAGTGGTATCCTTCAGGGATCTATATTGGGACGAGTGTTATTTAGTATCTTCATCAATGACAGACTAAGAGATCGAGTACACCCACAGCAGAATTGCAGATGACATTAATGTGAAAAACACCAATCACTTGTTTTAAAAATTTTAAAAGTTTAATAGTAATAAAATGGTTATAAAAATAGTAATACAATTAGAGTAATATTAATTTGGACAATTTGAATTAGGACAATATGAGACAATAGAGACAAAGAGTTACAGACGTCTGGGTACCTTTTTCTGGGCAGCACAAGCCTGAAAAAGGACACCCGTTAACAAAGGATTAAACCTTAAAAACAATAGCCTGTTGCATATTCATACACCTCATACATGATGCATAAATTCCATTCAAACACAGGATTCAGTCTGGTCATAGTCAACTTCTTCCTCTGAATCCTAACTGCGCCTTCAAGCCGGGAAGAAGTTAGCTTCTTCTGATAAAAGGGCAATAAATTCTTTTTCGCTGAAAGATTTAGGTGTCCTGTGGCTGCTATCTCGCTGCAAGTCCTTCCTTTGAAAAAGTATCCTACATAGCATAGTTTCTATTTTAACATTTTTTTATAACCTAAAACTATATTTAACACACTACTGAAGAGAATTAGTACAGCGTTACTTTCTAACACAACACACATAATATTCATTTTAATATTTGCGAAAAGCCAATCATAAAATACGCATTTTTCACAACCAAGATGAGTGGTGCAGTTGACACACATGAAGAATGGGATGCCATCCAGAGGAACCTAGACAAGTTTGAGAATCATGCCCATGAGAACCTCATAAGATTTAACAAGACCAAGTGCTGGTGCTGCACCTGGGTCCAGGTGAACCCTGGTGGTAATATAGACTGGTGGATGAACTGATCGAGAGCAGCCCTGCTGAGAAGGACTTGAGGGTGCTGGTGGATGAGTGACTGGACATGAGCTGGCAATGTGTGCTTGCAGCCCAGAAAGCCAACTGTGTCCTTGGGCTGCATCAAAAGCAGCGTGGCCAGAAAATTGAGGGAGGTGATTCTGCCCCTTTACTCCACTCTGGTGAGACTGTTTTGAATGGATTGAGAGCTTTAGTTAAGCCCTGCCTTTGGCTCAGATTTTTGGCAGCAGCTCTACTTAAGTGACCCTCACCTAAATCACTCTAGCTCCCAAGTTATTAAGAATGGTCAATTAGGTCTATTGTAAAATGACTTATTTATTGAATAGATATGGGGTAACAGACAAAAGGCCTTAGAGTTCCTTACTGCACAGAATAAACTAAAAGAACTACTAGTAGATTACATAAAACAGTGCATGACATAAAGGTACCTATATAATAGCTAGCAAAGAAATAGTATAGATTAGGAGTCAATGTAATTTACTACTGAATTGACAGTAGTGTACACATAGTCCTTTCACTCAGCTGCCAGGAGAGTAACCCAAAACTCATGGTAGGAGAAAATAGTAGGAGATGAGACTTTGCAGTGGTGTTGAATTCTTCCCACAGCGACTGTGGCCTATCTCCCCTCTGGTCCTGAGAGCGAGAGAGAGCTTGGAGCTGAGCCCAGCCAAAATCTCACAGTATCTCTGCCCTTCCCAAGAGAAAAGCTCCTGGCTAAGGGGCTGCAGCCAGCTGCACCCCTTTCCCCCACCTTGGACACTTATTTTGTGTCTCTTAAGTACCAGTCATTAATATCTCATAGCAACAAATGGGAGAAAATTTCCTGAGAGAAAAAGAAAAAAAAAAAACCATCCTAACCTCCCACAAAGATTACCTGGTTAATGAGGCCCAAATGTTTAATAGTTGGAAAGAATTGTGTAAAATTGTTGCTGTTCCTTTGACTTTTCTACTCCCTTCACAAATCCTTTCACAAATTGTAGTTCTATATTAGTTTTTCCTTCTTTTTCATAATAACACTGTACATATTACTGTCCAATTTAAAATTTCACTCTGCTGAACTAACTGAATGTCTTAAAATACAAATGAGCTCAGAATTTCAAGCTTCAGACAGAGAATTTCAGTGAATTTGAAATCAAAGCAAAGCATTTATTGGATTCCTGTATATAGGACCCTCTTGGCTGACATTTTTTGTCATGTTTACAGTTTTTTTATAGATGAATAATGTTATTATTTGCACTTGCAATTAAGGGATGAATATTGTGTGAATATTAAGAGAAGCTTTATTGATGTATAGTTATGTTATTGTAGCTCGTTGTTTAGATGTTCTCTGTTCTCCCCATAGTCCCCTTTTCCCCCCTTTGTATTGTTGCCATCAGACAGCCTGGGTTATCTAGGACAGGTAGAAAGAAGGTGTGTACATGTGGCCCTTGCATGGGGCAGTTGAGAATGGAAAAGCTTATTGCTGGGGGGGGGGGGGGGGGGGGGGGGCGGGCAGGCACAGCATCACAACACTTGACCCTCCAATCTCCAATCAAGTTGCAAGAAAGCAGTCTCCACCAATAAATGGCTAAGAAGAGTTGACTGACAGACTTTGGGAGGGGCCAGGGTTGGCTGATGCAACCCCCTGGGGTATAAAAAGCAAATCATTGCTCTTGAAGAGGAGCCCTGTGGTAGGCAGCCACAAGGGAGGCTCCCAGGTCTGTTTTTCCTTATTTAGTCCTTGTATTTCTGTTAAGGTTTATTAAACCTTTTAAAATTTTTAGAGTGAGCGGTCATTTCTCACAGTTTTGTAATGTACACAGTTGTTGTGGTGGTTTAACCCCAGCCAGCAACTAAGCACCACACAGCTGTTCATTCACTCCTCCCTCCCTGCAGTGGGATTGGGAAGAGAATTGGGAAAAAGGATTTGACAGTTGTTAAGACTGACAGTTGGATTTGATGATCTTAAAGGTCTTTTTCAACCTTGATGATTCTATGATTCAGTGATTTTATGAATAGCAAACCTTATGGGTTGAGATAAAGAAAGTTTACTAAGATAAAAAAGGAAGAGAAAAAAATAGAATATGCAAAATTCAATGGCTCACCACTTGCTGTCTGATGCCCAGCCCATCCTTGAGCTGTGATTCCAGCCCCCTGGCAAACTTCTCTCAGTTTATATGCTGAGCATGACATCATAGAATGTTAAGGGCTGGGAGGAGGGGCCTCAACATCATGTAGTCCCAAGAACCCTGCCATGGGCAGGGACACCACCCACTAGATCAGGTTGCTCAGGGCCTCATCTAACCTGGCCTTGAATACTGCCAGATTTGGGGCATCTAGAACTTCCCTGGGCAACCTGTTCCAGTGCCTCACCACCCTTACAGTAAAGAATTTCTTATGTCTAACCTAAATTTCTCTTGCAATTTGTACCCATTACTCCTTGTCCTATCACTACAGTTCCTGATGAAGAGTCCCTCTCCAGCTTCCCTGTAGGTCCCTTCAGGTACTGGAAGGTTACTATGAGGCCTTCACAGAACCTTCTCTTCTCTAGGCTGAACAGCCCCAACTTTCTCAGCCTGTGTTTGTAGGGGAGGTGCTCCAGTCCTCCTATCAACTTCATGACCTTTCTCTGGACTTGCTCCAACAGTTCCATGTCCTTCTTATGTTGGGGGCACCAGAACTATACTCAGTACTCCAGACGGGGTCTCAAAAGAGATGAGCAGAGGGAGACAATCACCTCCTTCAACCTGCTGCCAGTTCTCCTTTTGATGCAGTCCAGGATGTGGTTGGCTTCCTGAGCTGTGAGCTCACAGATGGAATATCCTTTTTGTCAGTTTGGGTCAGATGTCCTGACTGTGCCCCCTCATAGCTTCTTGTGCACCCCCAGCCTTCTTGCTGGCTGGACATGAGAAGCTGAAAAGTCCTTGACTTAGTATAAGCACCATATAGCAACAACTAAAACATCAGTATGTTATCAACATTATTCTCATCCTAAAACCAAAACCCAGCACTTTATCAACTTCTACGAAGAAAATTACTTCTATTCCAGCTGAAAACAGTATACAAAATAAATGTCATATAAATAAAAATCCAGCTTTGACTGGAGGATTTTAAAAGTTAAAACAGTTTTTTAAATTACTGTATAATATATTAATACTTGAATGAGATCTTCCTCTCATATCTTCAATTTTTGTCATACTTTTCTCCACCCATCTTCAGATGGGGCTAAAATAATTTTCTGTTAAGTTTAATGAATACTTATTTTAACAGTGAGTCCAAGTTAATTACTCAGTACTTTGACATATGAAATGTTATTTTGTGTAGATGCGGGGGTTTTTTGCCAATCTTGTTAAGTTTGGTTATAGGAACTGTACACTCTTTTCTACAATGATGTTTTCCTCACTTAAATAATTCAAATAAATAACTATTACTTCTTTTATTTTCTTTTCCTGAAGTCGAACAACTTATCCTTACACGGAAACCCAGATGTATAGCCAAAACACTGGGGGAAATTACTTCGAAGGAAGTTCTGCACAGGCAACTACAGTGGTCTCCTCTCATAGTATGGTGGGCACCGGAGGGATTCAGATGGGTGTTGCAGGAGGACAGCTCATTAGCAACTCAGGAGGGACCTATCTGATTGGCAATTCAATGGAAAATTCTGGTCATTCAGTGACTCATACAACACGGGCCTCCCCAGCTACAGTAAGTACTTCAGAACTATGTTAAATCTTTGGGGATATTTCTTAATCACTATGATGTTCTGGCATGCTGACATGTTTCTGTAGCAAAAAGCATATTATGTTGGCAGAATCAGTAATATATGACTTTGTCTTGCAAATATTTAGATTTAGTTTAACTCTGTACATGTAAATAGTATAGTGCTGTCATGGTTTAATCCCAGCGGGCAACTAAGCACCATACAGACACACTCTCACCCAGTTGGATGGGGAAGAGAATCAGAAGAATAAAAAGGAGAAAATTCATGGGTTGACATAAAAACAGTTTGTTAATTTTAAAACGGAAACAATAGTGATAATACTGATAGGAATAAAAAAAATTATAAGGAAAATAAAAAAATACCAGAGAATGCAAATAAAATACAAGAAAGACAAGTGATGCAAATGAAAGCAATTGCTCACCAACCAACTGAGCCAGTCCAGCTGCCCAGTCTCCAAGCAGTGGCCCCCCCTGCCAATGTCTCCCCTAGTTTTATTGCTGACTGTGACATCATATGGTATGGAATATCAATTTGGTCAGTTAGGGTTAGCTGTCCCAGCTGTGTTCCCTCCCAACTTCTAGTCTACCCCCAGCCTACTCACTGGTGGGGCAGTGTGAGAAGCAGAAAAGGCCTTGACTCTGTGTAAGCCCTGCTCAGCAATAACGAAAACATCCCTGTATTATCAACAGTGTTTTCAGCACAAATCCAAAACACATCCCCACACCAGCTACTGTGAAGAAAATTAACTATCCCAGCCAAAACCAGTGCAGTTCACTAGGGATGCTTGCATGCATAAGAATGTGGATAAGACTAAAAATCTTGCTACAACCTCCTTTCAGGTAGTTGTAGAGAGTGATAAGGTCTCCCCTGAGCCACCTCTTCTCCAGGCTAAACAATCCCAGCTCCCTCAGCTCCACTCCTCATATGACTTACTCTCCAGACCCTTCACCAGCTTCCTCGTTCTTCTTTGCACCTCAATGTCTTTCTTGTAGTAAGGGGCCCAAAACTGATCACAGTATGGGCAGGGACATATTACACCAGATCAGGTTGCTCAAAGACCTGACCAATCTGACCTTGAACACTTCCAGGTTTGGGGCATCCACTACTTCTCTGTGCAATCTCTTTCAGTGTCTCACCACCCTCATTGTAAACTCTTATGTCTAATCAAAACCTACCCTCTTTCAGTGTTCACCCCTTGTCCTACTGCTACAGGCCCTACTAGAAATTTTGTACCTGTCTTTCTTATAACCCCTCTAAGTATTGAAAGACTACCTAGAGCCTTCTCTTCTGCAGGCTGAAAATCCCCAACTCTCTCAGTCTTTCCTCATAGGAAAGGTGTTCCAGCCCTCTAATCATCTTTGTGTCCCTCCTCTGGAACCACTCTAACAAGTTTTTCTTGTGCTGGGCACCTCAGAGGTGAATGCAGTACTCTAAGTGGGGTCTCACAGGAGCAAAGTAGGGAAGGAGAATTACCGCATTTGACCTGCTGGCCATGCTTCTTTTCATTCAACCCAGGATGTGATTGTCTTTCTGTGCTGCAAGTGCACATTGCCAGCTCATAGTCAGTTCTTCATCCACCAGTGCATACCAAAGTCCTTCTCCGCAGAGCTGCCCTCAATCTGTTCATTCCCTAGTCTATATTGATACTGGGGATTGTTTTGACCCAGGTCCAGTACTTTGCACTTGTCCTTGGGGAACTTCATGAGATTTGCATGGGCCCACTCCTCAAGCCTGTCAAGGTCCCTCTGGATGCTACATAGCAAACCAACTGAATCACTCAGTTTGGTGTCATCTGGAATCTTGCTGAGGGTTCCCTCAATCCCACTGTGTGTTACGTTGATGAAGATATTAAACAGTATTGATCCCATTATGAACCCCAGAGGGACACCATTAGTCACTGATCTCCATTTGGACATGGAGCCATTGACTGTAACACTTGAGATGTGGTCATCAAGACAGTCTCTTATCTAACAGTCAATTGATCAAACCCATATCTCTCCAATTTAGTGGCCAGAAAGTTGTGGGGGACCATTTCAAAAGCCCTACAGAAGTCCAGGTAGATGACATCCATAACTCTTCCCTTTTCCACTGATGCAGTAACTCTGTTGTAGAAGAGCACTAGATTAGTCAGACATAATTTGCCTTTGGTGAAGTCATGTTGGCTGTGTCTCTAATCACCTCCTTGTTTTTAATGTTTTGACATATGCAGAATCATGGAATGGGTAAGTTGGAAGGGACCACTGGAGGTTGACTAGTCCAACTTATCTGCTCAAGCAAGGGCCCAAGAATACATTATTTAGGATTGTATCCAGACAGTTCTTGAATATCTCCAGGGAAGGAAACTCCACAATCTCTCTGGGCAACCTGTTCCAATGCTCAGTCACCTGCACAGTAAAGCTCTTCCTAATGTTCAGTTGGAACTTCCTGTGTTCCAGTTTCTGCCTGTTGATTCTCATCTTATTGCTCAGCACCACCAAGCAGAGCCTGGCCCCATCCTCTTGGCACCCTCCCTTTAGATACTTATGTACATTGGTAAGATCACCTCAGTCATCTCTTCTCCAAGCTGAACAGGCCCAGCTTCCTGCGCATTTACTCATAAGTGAGTTGCTCCAGTCCTCTAATCATCTTTTTAGCCCTCCACTGGACTTGGTCGAGGATCTCCATGTCTCTCTTGTACTGAAGAGCCCAGAATTTGACATAGCACTACAGATGTGGCCTCACCAGGGCTCAGTAGAGGGGCAGGATCACCTCCCTCCACCTGCTGGCAATGCTCTTCCCAATGCACCCCAAGATACCATTTCCCTTCTTGGCCACAAGGGCACTGCTGGCTCATGGGCAGCTTGTTGTCCACCAGGACCCCCAGGTCCTTCTATGCAGAGCTGCTTTCCAGCAGGTCACCCCCAGCTTGTACTGGTACCTGGGGTTATTCCTCACCAGGTGCAAGGCTGTGCACTGGCCTTTGTTGAATTTCAGACAGTTGCTCTCTGCCCATGTCTCCAATCTGTCGAGATCCTTCTGAATGTCAGCATAGCACTCTGGAGTATCAGCCACTCCTCAGTTTTGTATGGTCAGAAAACCTGCAGTGAAGGCACTCTATCCCTTCATCCAAGTTATTGATGAATAAGCTAAATAATACTGGACTCAATACTTTTCAGGACAATGTGTTTCATGGTCTTACTAGGCTGGAGGTGAGGCTAACTGGTCCGTTGTTTCCAGGGTCCCCCTTTTTACCTTTTTTTAAAATGGGTACAATGTTTTCCTTTTTCCTGTCACCAGGGTAGTTTCCTGACTGCCATGACAAATATAATGCAGAATGACTCAGCAACTGTATCAGCCAATTCCCTCAGGACCCTGGCATGCATCTTGTTGGGTCCCATGGACTTGTGTGCACTCAGGTTCCTCTGGAAGTCATGAACTGATCTTCTCCTATGATAGGAGGGACTTCTTTCCTCCAGTTACTGTCTTGAGGTTCGGGGCTTTAGATATGTGGGAAGAGAGATTTTCATTGAAATCTGAGGCAAAAAAAATGGTTGAGTACCTGAGCCTTTTCTATGTCAGTTGTCACCAGTTTTCCTGTGCTGTTTATCAGGCTGGAGAAGAGAATACATTTTCTTTAATCTTCCTTTTCTGGCCAACGTACCTGTAGAAGCCCTTCTCATTCTTCTCATCCCTTGCCAAATTCAGTACCAGCTGTGCCTTAGCTTTCCTGATCCCATCCCTATGCATTTGGGCAGCATCCCTATATTTTTTTCCATGTTCCCACATCCCTGTTTCCACAGCCTGTGCATTTCCTTCTCATACTTTAGGTTTGACCAGGAGGTCCTTACTAGGCCATTCTGGTTTCCTGCCTTCCTTGCCTGATCTCTTGCATGTGAGAATCAAGAGATCTTGTGCTCTAAGAATAATGTCCTTGAAGAGCTGCTGACTCTGTTCAGCTCCTTTATCTGGGTGGGTTATGAATGGCTAATGTCAGAGGACTAGCAGCTACAGCAAAAACAAATTAGAAAATTAACTCTCCTATAAATAATAGAATTTAAATCACCCTGCACTTTTTACTATATGTAAATATTTTAAGGATTGTTCTGATAAAGTTTGCATTGTAATACCAATGTTTCCTAATGTCAAAACTTTCAAAATGTGTATTTAGTTATTAAATTAAAAAATGTATTATGCTTGTCAGCCTGGAAGGAACTCTCACCTATTGTTTTTTCTAGCAAGCATTAGAGTTGATCTGCAATCACTGTTATTCATCAGTCACCACTATCCATAGGAACTATTGACTCAGAAATGTATCCTATTTCAGTCATGCTTTTGCGCATCAAGAGGTACATGGAAATAAAAACAAAGCCTATATGAATGAATTAATTAGTTAATACTTCTGAATTCATTAATACTCCTGGTACTAAATACAGTGTGCTAAGCATTCTCCTGATGGAAAAGAAAGCATGGCACCTTTCTAAAATAAACCATTTGATAATAGAGTGGGAGAAAAAGAATAACAGCCACAAATAAGGAGAGCCAATAGTAATGTCAAATCCTGATAGTATAGTTTTGGAAGAAGTACAGTTTTTTTAAGAGAAAAAAACATAAAAATGTGTAAGCTTCCATAGCCTTATTTTAAGCTGGAGTAGTTGTGATTTTGAAAGTAGTTTGAAGTAAGATTTTATTTATTCAAACAGCCAACCTCTTTCTAGGTAAAGGAATTTTTTCCTTTTTTCCTCATCCCTCTGGTAATTGTCAGAACAATTTTTATAGCTAAATTCATCCTAAAACAGACAAACTGCTTTAGATTAAAAAAGCAGAGATACATGGATCTTTACGTTATATTGGAAAATTAAATCACCTAGTCTGACCTTTTAATTATACAGGCCTGACATTTTTATTCAAATCTTCTTCTGAACACAGTGACTTGTTTGGTGAAAAAGGCATTCAGTCTAGGCTTCCAAACACAAGAAGGTGAATAATCTGTTTAATCAGTCAGTCAAATGTTCAAGTACTATCACTGTTAAAAATGTTGGTCAGTTATGAATTAACTAGTGGGGTAGAAGTTTAGAGGATTTTGGGGGTCTTGTACTCTCATTAACCTCTGTCCCCCAAGACTCTGCTTCCTGATTTGTTCTGCTCCATATCTGTGAAGCATCATGACTTGTTTTTATCCCTTCCCAGGAAAAGAGAGACGTTTTAGTGTTGCACAGTAGATAGAATTACATGTCCTACTCTGCCACTGGGAGCCCCATACAGCCCCCACTGGATTTCCAGAAAATCCCCATGAGACTAAGGTCAGACACACTTACACCATTTACATTCTGGCCTCATATGCTTATATTGCTCATTTTTCTCTAGCTTTCAGCCATTATCTTTTGTTGTGTTAAAAATTTTTAATTGCATTTAAAAATTAAATTTAAAAAGCCCTGTAGCACCTAGTATTTTGTGTCTAGTTTTGCCTATTAATGTATTTATGCAGTAGATCACATACCTATATCAGCATGCTATATTTAGTGTATTAATTACAAACAAATTGTTTCTGAAATAACTCTTTGTGGTGGGTTGGCCTAGCCACCAGGTGCTCACCAAGCCACTCTCAATCCCACTCCTCAACAGTCTGTTTTACCTCTGACCATAACTGGCGAGTGATCTCCCTGTCTTTATTTCAACTCATAAGCTTTTTGTCATATTTTTCCCCCTGTCTGGCTGAGGAGGAGTGTTAGAGCAGCTTGGTGGGCACCTGAAGGCCAGCCAAGGTCAACCCACCACACTTTCAAAGGCAAATCAGACTTGACTTGGTGAAATTATTTTAATTTATTGCCAATTAAACAGAGCAGGATAATGAGAAATAAGAACAAATCTAATAACACCTTCCACCCACCCCTCCCTTCTTCCCAGGCTCATCTTCATTCCCAACTTTTCTACTTCCTCCCTCAGAGCAGCACGGGGGGGACAGGGAATGGGGGTTGCCTTCAGTCAGTTCATAACACTTTGTTTCTGCCTTTTCTTTCTCTTCATGTTCTTGTCCTGCTCTAGCATAGGGTCCCACCCACAGGAGACAGTCCTTCATGAACTTCTGCAATGTGAGCATTCCCACTGGCTGCAGTTCTTCACAGACTGCTCCAGAGTGGTTGTGTGTGGGGTTTTTTTTGGGTTTTTTTTTTTTTTCTTTTTCCATGGGGTGAAGTCCCCCACAGGGTCACAGGTCCTGCCAACAAACCTGCTCCAGCATGGGCTCCTCTCCACAGGCCACCATTCCTTCCAGGAGCTTCCTTTAGGGCACATTCACCTTGTCCATTGTGGGGTCCTCCACAGACTGCAGGTGGATATCTGCTCCACTGTTAACCTTCATGGGCTGCAGGGAAATCTCTGTTCAGATGCCTGGAGCACTTGCTCCCTGTAGCAGCAGCTCTCAGGCCACAGAGGGCAACACATAACTTTCCCAGTCCTTTCTGGGGAAGGCTGTGAGAAGATCAGAGAAAAAAATGAGAAACAATTCTTAGCTTGCTGCACCTGTTATTGTGAACATGTAGAATGTGTTATGGAGATTTGTTTACCAAAGGGTAGTTTCTTAATTAGCCAATGGTGATGATGTTATGATTGGAGGACCAATTAAGTCCAGGTGTATCGTAACTGTCTATAAAAGCAATAAGTTTCTTAATAATAATATATATAATAAAAATATATTAATCAGCCTTCTGTAAATCATGGGGTCAATACTAATTATTACCCAGCTGGGGGTCCATTACAGCAACAGCTCCCCTCTTCCTTTACCAATCTTAGTGGCTGGATAATTTTATTTGTCATATATTCTCATTTCCAGCTGTCATGGTGAAGTTTCTTTTATCCTTTCTTAAATATGTTTGCACAGAGGCTCTAGTAACATCACTGGCCCAGATTTGGCTAGTGGCAGTTTGGTCTTGGAGCTGGCTGGAACTGTGTCATGAGAACAGCTTCTAGCGTCTTCTCTCAGAAGCCATCCCTGCACTGCTAGGTCTACCAAAACCTTACCACGTAAACCTAATACATTCGTATGGAAAACTATTCTCATTATTAAAAAATTGGTCAAAGGAACACAGTGATATTTTGTTTCTGAGGTATTCAAAATTTTATATTGGAGATGCCTCTGAATCCCTGAAGTGAATTTCTGTCTGTTCTTTTACTTTTCTTCTGTAAAAATGTATTAAGTAGGTCAAATATGACTAGCCACTGCTATCATTACAGTTCAAATCTTAGTGGCATGGTGTTAGCACTTTTCTAGAGTAGTGGATTTCTATGTGTCTGTGGTGGTTTAACCCCAGCCAGCAACCAAGCCCCACACAGCCACTTGCTTACTCCCCCATCAGCAGGATCAGGGAGAGAATTGGAAGGGTAAAAGCTGGAGAACTCATGGGCTGAGATAAAGACAGTTTAATAGGGAAAGGAAAAGCCTCACACACAAACAAAGCAAAACAAGGAATTAAGTCACTGCTTCCCATGGGCAGTCAGGTGTTCAACCATCTCCAGGAGAGCAGGGCTCTGTCACGCATAACAGTGATTTGGGAAGACAGACACCATCACTCCAATCATCCCCCTCCTTCCTCCTTCTTCCCCCCACTTTATATACTGAGCATGATGTCATGTGGTCTGGAATATCCCTTTGGTCAGTTTGTCTCACCTGTCCTGGCTGTGTCTCCTCCCAACTTCCCATGCACCCCCAGCCTTCTTGACAGCTTGGCAGTATGAAAAGCAGAAAAAGCCTTGGCTCTGTGTAGGCCCTGTTCAGCAATAACAAAAACATCTCTATGTTATCAACCCTGTGTTCAGCTGTCAGGGTTTGACACTGGTTAAAACATCAGGCACCCACCAGAATCATAATGAAGGGCTCATGAGTTGAGATAAGGACTGGGACAAAACAGCCTGAGGGCAAAACAGGCTCAGACAAAGGCATAAAGTAAATTTATTATTAACAGAGTCGAAGGAGAATAATGAGGAGTAAAATTAGCCCTTAAAATACCTTTCCCTCCGCCCCCTGCCCCTCCCTCCTTCCCACCCACAGCACAGGGAGATGGTGTGGGGGTGTTTGGTCAGTTCATCACTCGAGATCTTTCTTCAGTTCATTTTGGGAGAGGAGTCTCTCTCTTCTGCTATGCTGTGGGGTCTTTCCCATGGGACACAGTTCTCCATGAACTTCTCTAGCATGGTTCTAATTTCATGAGTAGCAGTCCCACCCAAGCTGCTGTAACACGAGTCCCTTCCACAGGCAAAACAGTTTTCCCAAAACTGCCATTGCGTGGGTCACTAGTCCATGGGGTGTAGTCTTTTAAGGATAAGCTGCTCTAGTGTGGAAGCATGGGCCCACTTTCTCTATCTCTGTCTCTGGAAGCAAGAGCCCAGTCTCTCTGTTTGGGTCTCCCACTGGATTACAGCTTTTTTAGCAGCCACCCACTCCAGCGTGAGCATCTTTTCCCACAGGCTGCAAGCAGATCTCTGCATCCCCCCACGGACTTAATAGATTACAGGAAGACTGTTTTATTATAGTCCTCAACATGGCTTGCAGAGAAATCTCGACTCCGATGCTAGGAGCACCTCCTCCCCCTCTTTCTTTCCACTCACCTTGGTGCCATCATGTTGTCTTTTTCCACTTCTTCACTTCCTCCTCTTTCTCTGACTAGAAGGAAAAAACTGCCGCTTGTAAGTACCATAGCCAAAAAATTCCACCAGTTCAAAGATTTCTGCAGGATCTTGCAGCACTGAGAATTTGATTTCATCCAGATTCTGCGTTGAGGAATCACTCGCCATGTTTCCACTGCCAGCCATGCAGCCTGGCCGCCAACGCGCAGGTGGTGCCGGCCACTGTGGTGCTGGTGCCATTCAATGCCTCTCTTCATGTGGGGCACTGAAAAGGAGAAGCCTCCACCGCCATGATCGCCTCTGGTGGCGGCGCCTTGCCACCCCTTCGATAAAGCTGTGCCTGCACTGTTTCAAATTTTCTTCTTAAATACATCATCACAGAGGCATTACCAACCTCTCTAATATGCTAGCAGCATGTTCATCTTCAGAGCCATCAGAGATTGGCTCTGTTGGGTATGGTGGAAGCTTCTAGCAGCTTCTCACAGAAGCCAGTTCTATGGCTCCTCCCCCACTACCAAAAACCAGGTTGTGCTAAACCAGCATATCAGCACACATCCAAAACACAGCCCCATATCAGCCACTGGGAAGAAAATTACCATACCTCAGGCAAAACCAGCACAGTGTCTAATTAAATAGATAGTTTGTTCTAAAAGTGCCAATTAATTTCTTGCAAATTCTGTCTTGTCATATTTTTTTCTGAATTAAAAAAAAAAAAAATCTAAACATTCTGCTTTGTTTCTCAATCCTGATTTCCTGATGTAACTAACTATTGTGGAAGCATACAGCTCTTGCTACATGCTTTTTAGAAATCATATGTATGCTTTTTAGAAATCGTATGTAAGCTTGTCAAGGTTTTGGGGAGATTTTTGAGTCTGTACCATAACTAGCAGATCAACTATAGGGCAGCTTGGGGGTTTAGAATCTCAAGTGCATGAGAAAGGTGAGGTATACAGACTACCTTTTGATTCATATAAAGGGATTGTATTGAAGAGAAAGAGTAGAATTGATAATTTGACCAGCCATTTGAAACATTCAATAAGGAAATAAAAATGGACACTGAATTGTCTTTTGAGAACTTAGGGAGAAAGGAGTCATCTGGTATAAACACCAAACATTTTGAATTTTTACCAAGTCATGGATGTTATGTATGCTTCTGCTCCATATGTTGGCCCCATATGTTGTTTTCTGATCATAAGAAATATTTATATTTGTCAGTCAGTAAGCATACCCTGTGCACATGCAGAGTACTGAAGATAAATGTGATGTTTATTTTATGAAATGTAATTGATGCTCATAGCATCTGAAATACCCTCACATCAACATCAGAAAACAAATTAATTAATTAATTAATGCCCATATCAATTTCTCCCAGCTTTCCTATCTGATTAGGGACAGAAAAGAAGTCCTCAGAACAATTAAACATTTCAGCTGGGAAAGGTGTGAATTTTGGAAGCCATTATTTTCTTGAACTTGTCCATCTTCCCCTAAATTATTATATTAGTTACAGTATTCTGTTTTGGAAGGTAAACAGAAATAAAACAAGTGATACAGCAGCAGAGACCACAATTGTGTCTAAGTCTGTCTGGGGATTACCATAAATTTCAGTATTTTCATTGACTACTGTTCTTACTGAAGGGGACAACACTGTCCCAGTAATTCATTATTTTCTCTCTTCTTCTCCCTTGAAAATGAACTACCTCCTGCTATTTGTGCATCTTGTCCAATATAAACACTTCTAAAGCTTTTCTGAGTTCTTTTAAAGTTGGCATATATAAAATATCAGATATATTTCATGATCGTTTTGTGTATATGTACAAAACTTTTTTTCACAAAAATTTAAAACAATTGGGTTTTTTTTCCCTCTGTCTTTCAATTACTTTTTCATTCTCTTGTGCAAAATCCAATATAACCTAGTAAAAGCTCTTCGACAGTTGCTTAGTCTATGAGAACTTTCAAGAGAATCACATTTTTCTGGGTGTTGGACCTGTGAGTTTAGATGGTCACTGATGCTTCATTTTCAAGTCTTTGCATCTAGGCAAGTTTGTCTGCCCAAATCAAGGCTCTGGCATGAGTACCTCTTCAGAGGACAGTAGCATTTGTATGAATGCACTGTTTTGAAATATAAGTGGAAAGTGATATGCAGAAAAAAAAACCTAACTCCACAACTTGCAAAAGTTGTAAAGCCGGTATGTTTATTACAGTGCTGGATGCATGTGGGGATCCCAGCATGTGGGGATCGTTCCCCCCAAAGGACATGCATGCCCCAGAGAATTTCCAAACCTTTTTTATCCCCCTTACTTGTACATATGCATAGAGTTTCACAATAGGTTAATGCATATTCATTTTAATGGTTTCGTGTTACAACTTGCAACTAGTTTTTATCAGTCCTTGTACAGAGAGAACTCTCTGGTCACCCTGTCCATCTCCTGCAGCCTCAGCTTTAGCTCTCGTCTTTGTTTCAAAGTTCAAGGGCCCCCCCTTATCTTCCCTTTAGCTTGGAAGTTCACATTCTTTTTCCTTGGCTGAGGCAGTTTTGCGAGCACAGGCTTTTTGCAAGAACAGGCAGCATTGAGCACAGCAGAGTTAACAGACTTAACAAATTAAAACAGCATATTTCATCTGTGCTAGCAAGCTACAGACTAAATAATTCAAAATGGCACATTTCACCTAAATCTGAAATGGATTTCTACCCTGTTAAATTTCCATTGTTTCAAAAGGATGCTTGAGTTCTCATTCATTTATCATATAACACTTTAATATAGTGATGTGCATAGACCTTTTTTAGGATTGTCAATGAGAAAGTAAGAATTGTTACCAGGAAAAGCTATAACAGCAAATACAGTTATTACTAGTATTCAAGATTTCATTAGCTGTGCTGAATTTAATTTTTTTAATACATATTTGATGAATTGATAATTTCTTCACAACTTCTCTTGTATTTCACTTTGCTTAAAGCCTACAATGGCAACATTTTTGAAACAGATAAAGTTAAAATTTGCTAAATATATAGCAGATAAAAATTAAAGGGAGCAGATGAAGTTAAAAGTAGGTGCCTGTGTAGAGACATGGACTTCTTTTGGACATGAGGCAGGAGATGTCTTAAACTTTAAGATATCATGAAAAGTAGTCTGTTTTACTGTCAGTGAAGAGGGGTTTAGAAATGTAAATAAATATAGATAATGAATTAGAGGATGTCCATGTTAATTTCAGTAACTTGGAGCCTAAATTTCTGAGGATTTTTTTTTCCTTATGTCCTGACCTCCTCAGAACAATTTAAGTATTTTGTGTCAAGTACTTGAATCATGAAGAAAATAAGTTTTCCTTGCCATTGACTTTTAGGAAGTTTTTTAATGTGAATTGGGGATTTTTAAGTGTTTTTCTATGTATATACTAGAGAGACATCTGAGATGTTAATGTATATGTTCATCTGATAAAATGTTAATGGACAAAAAGACTAAAAGAACAGTTAATAAGATTACATAAAGGATGAACATTGTAGGATTTACCTGACATATAATAATCACAGTTTTGAATTTATTATCCACAGAAATGTTCTACCCTTCTCAACCATTAATGACTACGGCAGATAATAAATTAGCATTTTAGAAGGCAAACTGAGTAAACTGACGTAGAAGTCTAAAATCACAATTCCCATTATTATCATGCTGTAATTTCCTGTTGTAAATGATCAAATCGGCAGCCAAATTTATAAAAAAAAATTTTTAAATTTATTAGATCGACAACCAAAAAATAGAATATTATAAAACCACCACAGCCAAGACAGCGTCAACCCCGGACTTTGACGCTGGGTGAACCTGGGTCAAACTGACGTAGTGTCAGCGTCTCCCCAAAGTTTCACCCCAGCTGCTCCAGGGAGCCAGTTTTTATACAGTTTATTCGGCCTGGAGCAGAAATGACCTAAGATTTCTGTAAGTCCCTGCATACGTATAATGGGGACTATACAGATTCAGTCCCGTACAAAAGTCAGTCCATAGGTTTGGATGGCTGTCTGGGCTCCTCGAGATAGTCTTCTTTTCAGTTGTAGCAAAGATGTTGCCAGTTCCTCGATGTAATCTCTTCCAGGTGCGTTTTGTGAATGTTCTGAACATTCCTGGGAAATGGCCGATGATTGCCCAGGAAGGACTCATTCATTCATTAATAGTCATGATTTTATCTGGGAAATTTATCTGGGAGTCTGGGAAATCTTTTGAATAGAAAGGAAAGCCCTGCTTCTGGCCATGGGGGTCAGAGGCATAGTTGGATCTTTATAATTTTTATACAGTTACAAAGCATGAATTATCTACATCATATACTACATTTCCCCACCCATGTTTATATTAACATGTACACTCATGATTACATATATTAGTAATTAGTAATGCAGATATGTTTAACATGCTTTGGTTGGGGCTGCTGTGGGAATGATAACTTTTTTCAGTTATCAGTCAAAACATTTTATTAAATGACTTTTCATATAGAAATAGTTTTTCAGTGAGAAGAAATATATGACTGATCACACATTCAAACTGATGGGGCTGTGATTTTTTTGTCAATTAGCATTCCAGTTGTTAAATAAGCCTGTAACTTCTGATTGATTGTCCTTAGAAATGTAAGGAATGTTATTAATTAACCTCGATATGCACATAATATAATTTCAACGATATGTGCATAATTTCAAATGTTCAACTTATTTTTGTATTTTTTTCCAAAATGTCAAGGCTACAATTAAAAAGAAAACCCTACTATTTGGGATAACCACTATTTAATTTGGGATATATGATTAAAATACTTTCCAATAAAGTTTCTGTTACTTCCCCAACATGCAGGGGACTGTTTCACATAGAACAGTTTGAAAGCCTGAGGACTCAAGCCTATCAGAAGCTTGGGATTTTTAAAAATAAAATAAATTTGAATGGAAGAGAACCCAGAAGTAGCTGAAAGCTTTCAAAATGAGCCAAATGATTCATTGTCTAGAAAATCTGCCTTCAAGGTAAGCCATTAACTACATGTTAGAGAAGGTTAAGAGCTGCTTTGTCTATGGTTAGGTTCCTGCATGGGAAAAAGTTACCTGATGGTAAAGAGATATTTCAGTAGCATGTTGTCCTGGTTTAAAAGACAGATGTCTGCCAATGAAGGCAGGAAGCCCCCATGGAATGGAAAGATGACCCTCTCCCTCCAAATTATTATGACTTTGAAATTACCGGGTTTCCAGGCAAAGATATGGGAAAAGGAATAACAGTTCTTACTAGACTATATATATATATATATATATATATATATATATATATATATATATATATAAACAAGACAAAACAAACGACAGCAAGAAAAAAAAAAAAAAAAAAGAAAACCCAATGTCAGCCTTTTCCCATCTGTTAAGCGAGTTTCCCTTTGGTGTAGTTATGACCCCAACCAAGCAGGGAGGGCTGTTGGCTCATGTCAAGATGGAGAGGCTACAGCGACTCCCCTGGGGCTTCAGAGGGTGGCCAGTGCAAGCCCTGAGCCTCCCCAGGGGGTAATGGCAGCCTCAGAGAGAGAGAGAGAAGGTGTGTGGGTGGGAGATAGTATGGTTTTCCCCACGTTCTCACGTGCACGATATGGTATCCTGGTGATGGCAGCAGCCGAGGTTCCAGTTAAATCAGCAGCTCCAGAGAAAGGGAGGGAGTTGTGGGGGGGGGGGGTCCGGTGTCCCCTGAAGCACCCACACACGTAGGCATGGGTCTTCCCAGCAATGGCGAGTCCTCAAAAATCCCCATCAACTGGCAGCTCCTGCAAGCAGCGAGCTCACCCACGGTGGGACGAGAATTCCCCAGCAGCAAGGATTCAGCACCAAAAACCACCTGCACTGCCCTGATCTCAGCCCAGCCAGCGGGTTTCCCCCTCAGCAAGCCAGTACCCAATTCCGGATTCCCGCCCTCCCTCCCCGGAAGCTTTCACTGGAATGCAAGGGTCGTTGGCCAGTTCTTTTGTACCTTAATTGCCCATCATTCATTCTCCCCTTTCCTCTCAGCGTCCCCCTTTTCAGGTAACAAATGGGAGAAAATTCGCAGAAAAAACCAAACCCACAATACAGGTAAAGCTTAAAAGGCAGCTCATCAAAATTTAGACAAGGAATACTGCACAAAATGTTTAATAATGAAAATAATTTCTATTGGAACAAGTTACGCTAGAATATGATGAATACTTATAATTTCAAATACAAAGTCTTTCTGGAAGACCTGCTCTAGTTCAGTAATACTTCATGAGATTAATGAAAGGTGAATTGAGGGTGAATTTTAGAGGCAGTGAACACTTCTTGACCTACATTATTCAAAAAAATAAGACAAGCTGATCATAGTAATCATTAAGATCTCTGGCTTTAAAATCTTTGGATCTGTGGCCATGGGTATGCTGGCAACACCAAGATGAGTGGTGCAGCTGACACACCTGAAAGATGGGATGCCATCCAGAGGGACCTGGACAAGCCTAAATTGTGGGCCCATGAGAACCTCTTAAGTTTTAACAAGGCCAAGTGCAAGGTGCTGGACAGGGGGATGAACTGATTGAGAACAGCCCTGCTGAGAAGGACTTACAGGTGCTGGTGGATGAGAAACTGGACACCAGCTTGCAATGTGTGCTTGCAGCCCAGAAAGCTGATGGTACCCTGGGTTTCAACAGAAGCAGCATGGTCAGCAGGGTAAGGGAGGTGGTTCTGGCCCTTTACTTCACTCTGGTGAGACCTGCCCTGGAGGCCACCAAGATTGATCAGAGGGCCGAAGCACCTCTCCTCTGAAGAAAGGCTGAGAGAGGTGGGGGTTGTTCAGCCTGGAGAAGAGAAGGCTTTGGGGAGATCTTATTGTGGCCTTTCAGTACCTGAAGGGAGCCAACAGGAAAGCCTGAGAGAGATATTTTACAAGAGCATGTAGTGACAGGATAAGTGGGAGTGACTTCAGACTGAGAGTAGGTTTAGATTAGAAATTAGGAAGAATTCTTTACTGTGAGAGTGGTGAGGCCCTGGCACAGGTTTCCCAGAGAAGTTGTGGCTATTCCATCCCTGGAAGCATTCAAGGCCAGGTTGAATGGGGGTCTCAGCAACCTTGTCTAATGGAATGTGTCCCTGCTCATGGTGAAGGGGTTGGAACTGGATGATTCTTAAGGTCCCTTCCTGTCGCCCTGATTTTGTAAAACTTTGTAAAGCCTTCTCATGTTTATATTCTCTCAACAAACTTTCTCACACACAATTCTGTAAATAACCTATGTTTTGCATTCTTTCATGGAGGTGGAGAGAATTGATGGACCCTTGGTCTGTCCAGTGGCATTGGAGAGGTGGCACTGTCACCCTCCAATCCACTGTCACCTTTGGAAAACTATAAATGTTGGAGTCAGAAAATAAAGGTTCTCTTTTTTTGTTCCCCTCAAGAGCAGCAGTGTCTGTGTCATCATTTCGTGCCTTATCTCAACACCTTCCAACCCAAACCATTCTATGATTCTATGATTATATATCTACATATATATATCTTCATAATTTATGATTTAAAAAAATTGGTTCTTTGAACAGGTCACAAAAACTTGTCTCTGAAGTGAGAGGGTAGTGTAATAGCTGGAATGAGCAGCAGGAGGCAGGACTTCAGCCCTGTAATACTGCTGTAGAAAAGGTGTTCTCAGAGTGGAGTGAGATTCAGAATTATGATTTAAATTTTGCATGATGTTATAATATCATGTTAAAATGGGAGAGTCTATGGTTGCACTATGTAGTGAGTTGATATTAGTATGATGAAATCTTAAACTTCTAATTTTTAATATACAGTATCCTTTTAAATTTGACCTTTTCTGTCTGATTGAATAGTTTGACTTAATAGTATTTTCTACTGATGCAAAAAAAAAAATCTGTGTTCAAACATTATTTTTGCAATATTTCTTGCATACTCATCAGATCTACTATGCTTTTATCAAAAGACATATTTCTAATAGTAAACAGTTGTAAGAAAGACTTCCCTTTTCATTGAGAGTTCCTACAGTAAGAATACTATTTGATTAGTTTATAAAACGGGGAAACCACATTTTATTTATGCACTAAGTGAAATATAATCTAAAATATTTTTCAGTTTTGTGCTGTATATTGAGTGAAATCAATCATGCAATTTACCAGTATAAACTCTTTGGATAATAGTGTAATAATTAAAGAAGTGTAGGGAAGATTTATTTTAAAACTGTCAACAGTGGATATTAAGTGGTTTTAAATGTACAGATACTGTTCCATTGCTTTTCTGTCTTTTCCATTTAATGTGGGTCATTATGTGCCTTCTTTTACTGTACATCCCATTGTCTCAATGACTTTCAATGTTTTTGCTATTCTATCTCTGCATCTAAACTACAGTTAGATTGTAATTTTGTTTTTATTGTTGTCATTATTGAATCAATAAGATGTATTAATATGGAAGGGAAGAATAGGAATGGTTATGGTTGTCTTTACTCATTTGTATTAGGAGTAATGCTACTGTATAATTAGTGGTTTATAATACTTTTTCCTTTAAAAGTATTATTTTGAACCCATCTGATTTTTTATTTTCTTTTAAGGATGGATCTTGCTGTCTGTGTAAGCCTCCAATTTTTGTTTACTTTGAGAGCTCTGGATATTCAAAGAATGCTCTAACAGGCTGTAGGGGGTGATATCCTATACAATGAAGCTAATGGCAGAAAACCTACTGAATGATTGAGATTTTACTCCATGGTTGCAGAGAGCATAAATTTTGCTTCTTATTCACACTCAAATGTGTACAGTTCTTTCTCAAATACTTAGAGGAAGAAACACTGAGGCATTTCTAAGAATTTTATTCTGGTTTTTTTTCTATTCAAAACACTGATTGTTCAGTAATTTTTACTGTTTGCAATGTAGCTTACTAGTAAATCTACTTCTCTTATTTCATGAGTAGGAAGGAAGGTAAATTGGACTTTGAAAGTGGGATCCTACAGTATATATGCAAGTAAAATGCCACTGACATCACTAGGAGGTTTGCCTTCATGAGGACTTCAGGATGAGGCCTTAAAGTAGAAAATATCCCTTAGCTCTGACCAAACTAGATATTTCTGTTGAACTTAAGAGAACCTATCAGAATTTTTCTGATTAGTCTTTTATACTGTCTTGAGTCATTTTCTAATGACATCTATTATCAGATTGAGATGGCGATTGAGACACTTCAAAAGTCTGATGGTCTTTCTACTCACAGAAGCTCTCTTCTCAACAGCCATGTAAGTTGTCTCTTCTTTCATGAAAGCTAATCTCTATCTTGTTCTGCATGCTTAGCCTGCCTCTAAATGTTTGTTTTAATTTATTGCTATTTTTTACTTGTAATCTTTCCATTTTAGTTGTTTGTAATCTACATCTTATGTCACTATATTTTGTCAGGCTAAGTGTCATGACACACTGTAGAGTGCATTTCTTTTCTAGGCTCTGTATGTGTTAACACAACTTAACAGATTGTCTATTTTGCAGGTCCCAATGTACATGTAAAAATAATAACCAAATAAACCTTAGGTAGTCTGTGTTTGACATTCAAAAATAATTTTCTATAATTTGTGTACCTGATATAATAATTTAAGTGCAGGTAAAGGGGGAAAGAAGTAATGCACACAGATTAGATTAGAATATACTAAATATTTCTTTTCAAATATTTCTATTATTCTGAATAAGTTTAGTATAACAATTCTGTAGATCCATCTCATGAGATTTAAAAATTAAAACAATCTGTTATTGTCGAATATGTTTTCTTCTGCCTTTTGCTTTGTTCTGTCTTTACAAATCCTGTAGTTAGGAATTTTCCATAATAAAAGGCTGAAGATGTTCGCATAAAAAGATGGTTGCAAATATAGTAGCAAAGCCGTTAAATATAACTTTTAGGTAAAGGAGTAAGGCTCAAAATTTAATTTTCAGTTTGTTTTTTAATAGTGCTAGTCTTTCTTGAAATGTTGTGTAAACAAAATGGTTTTTCTTCAGCTTGTACAAATAGTTTTGTATTTTTAATTGCTGCTAAATTTCTATACATACTGCATCCTTTTTGCTTCTCAGCCTTACTAACAAACATAAACCTACATATTTTTTCAGATTCTTGTATTTCTTTACCACAGAAAATATTGATTGTAATATGAATGTATGAGTATATTGGGTAGTCTATACACTTATTTTGATTTGTTGACATCCCCCCCCAAGAATGTGGTAATATGGAGGTGAATACCAAAAATTTTTTGTAAAAGTTTATCATCATGGTAGAAAAAGACAGCCAGTACAATTTCTTGGAAGAGAATTTAGTTTTCTTAGAAAATGCTAAAATTAGGTAAAGGAAATTGAATTCTGTAAAGTGTGAAGAAAGAGATTTAGATCATGTTAAGACAACCTAGAAACATGCAAGGACAAATAATGCCTAACTAATCTAGTGGCCTTGCACAATGGAGCGACTGATTTGGTGGACAAAGGGAGAGGTATGGATGTCACCTATCTAGACATCTGCAAGGCCTTCAATACAGCCCCCTATACCATTCCTGCTGCTAAATTTGAGAGAGATAGGTTTGATGGGTAGACTCTTAGATGGATAAGAAACTGGCTGTATGGCTGTATCCAAAGCATTACAGCAAACAGTTCAATGTCCAAACAAGGATCAGTAATGAGTTGTACCCCTCAAGGGCCTGTACTAGGACCATTGCCGTTTAATAACTTCATCAACAGCTTAGGTAGTGGGATAGAGTGGGTCTAAGTAGGGCCACTAAAATGATCAGAGGGCTGGAACACCTCTCCTATGAAGAAAGGCAGAGAGAGTTGAGGTTTTTCAGCCTGGAGAAGGCTCCATGGAGACCTTATTGCAGCCTTTCTGTACCTGAAGGGGGCTTATGAGAAAGATGGAGAAAGACTTTTTACCAGGGCCTGTAGTGACAGCAAAAAGAGCAATGGTTTTAAACTGGAAGAGAATAGATTTAAACTGAACATAAGGAAGGAAGTACTTTACAATGAGGATGGTGAGACATTGAAACAATCAGGTTGCACAGAGAAGTTATGGCTGCCCGGTCCCTGGAAGTGTTCATGGTCAGGTTGGATGGGCCTCTGTGCAACCTGATCCAGTTGAAAATGTCCCTAATCACTGAAGGGGAATTGGACTTGACAACCTTTAAAGGTCCCTTCCAACCCAAACTATTCTATGATTTTATGAAAATATGTTTCTAATAAGGAGATTTGCATCTGTCTGCTATGGTAGTCTTATTCTGATGTTTCTTAACTATTCTGAGGTATTTTCAAAACTACTGAAAGACAAATAGAGGATCTATTGTGGATTCTGTGGGAAAAAAAAGACCTCCAGGTGTCTTGCTGTAATAAATGTTCTTTCCTAGCCTCAGTCATTTTGGAAGAAATTAAACCCAGATTAAACACTGGATATTTTCCCTTTCTTAGAAACTTTCATTGAATTGCGACTCAAATAAGGACAGTAAATATGGTTTTAGTCCTATCTTCTTCCTTAAGCTGGCATTTTGTTGCCTTAATTAATACCTTGGTGAATCCTCTGATTCCTTCCCCCTCAGGGAAATCCCCAGAGCCCTCCCTTGGAGAGACTTACCATAGAGTCTTTCCCCACCTGGGTGGACAGAAAGGTCTTCCTCATGGACTCTTGCTTAACAGTGATCCATCCCAGTTCCTTTCCCCATATGTCCCAATTTCCCCTGGTTTCTCCTTTCCCTGTTTCCTCATTGGTTGTGGTATCCCTGGTGGCCAGCCCCATCTTCCCTGAAAGCCAATCACCTTTGCCCTGCCCTTTGTACCGCCCCCATGCCCTCCCCTACGTAAACCTTGTGCATAGCACATGGTTCATTTTTTGTCTCTGGTTTCCCTTCGGTGTGCTGAAATAAACCTCACTCGAGCTGACCATATAAAAGGCCCTTCTGCCTCCCTTCGCTGAGCTTGCCGTGGTGTGTGTGTACTTGACTGCTTTGTCTGAATGCTTACCCAAGCAGCTTTTCCACAGGAGATGCTTACTGGGGAATATAGGTAGCAGCAACCACTATCTAAACCCCACGCTGCTACAATATCTGTTTATTTTAATGGTTTTTTTAAAAATTTCCTTTATTTTATTTCCTTTCCTGATTTCTTTCTGTATGTGATTGAGTTGACTAATTTATAATCTAATGATTTTTAAATATTGGAGTTTCATTGAAGTTGTAGTCAATTTACCCGTTCTCCATAAACCATTTCATATCATTCTAATGTTGTTAATATTATAAATCAACAAGTCAAAGTGTAGACATTTCAATTTTAGAATTAGATTTCTGTAAATACAAAAATGTATTTAAAGCTGTTTGCAATAATGTTATATTGTCTGCAGATTATTTACTTTTTTACATGGCATTCAGCTATTGACATTCTTCTTTGAAGGCTGTAACCTGCCAAATAATCATGTCAACCTTTTTTTATTGAAATATTTTCACCCTGGAGCAATATCCTTACTTTGTACTTATCTTGGGTTTTGCTTTCCCATTGTTGGCTAACGCCAAGCTGTGGTTGAAAGAATATCTGTCAAATACAGATCATTAGCAAAATGCACTGAAATGAATCTTAATAAATTATAATTAATCTAGAAAAATTCTAATGCTATATTTAGAAGTTAAATTGGAAATAATTTGGGGGTTTTATCAGTAATTTTTTTCTTTGTGAGATAAAACAAATTGCTCATATTCCATAAACTTATTGGTATAACTTAAATGATAAGTTTGAAGGCGATAATTAATATATAGTGAAATGGTTTTGATAATACACTCATGTAAAGGTAAAAGTTTAAAATATTTTTCCTAGGCTTTGTTTCAGAATTGTAAATGCTCAAGTTAATAAAACATTGTGAATGTTAGGACTGCATTTATACCTAAAAGTTGATATAAGGATGATGAATTGCACTTTTAAATGTTTATTTAAAGTTCAACATTATCTACATCCATTTTGCAAACACTAGATTGTGCTTCTCCTACATCTTTACACAGAGCTCTTATTTAGAAACCTAAGCATGATAGTTCTGGTAATGTTTTCTATAAGAAAGTAAACATGAAGATGTTCTTTGAAAGGTCTCAAGTAAATGTTTTCCTAATTTTTTTTCATTTTTCATGTATTGTGTTCAGTAAATTGCTCACAACTGACTTAAACAGAACTGTATGTCCAATATATTCATTATAATCTAATTTTTACTAATAGTTCTGCAATAAAGAAGGGTCAGAGTGGAAACTTTTTTCAAGAGTAATGGGCACTAAAATATTGATATTCTTGTTCTGTAAATTGCAAGTTATATGGAACATTACTAGAACAGAATTAGTTCAGTGATCTATTAGTAAGTAGCCCTGCAGAGTAGCATATTCAATGTCACATATTTATCTATTTTACTGTACTTCAAACACATATCTTGGTCATATTAATTACTTTGGTGGTCTGTAGCAGTCGAAAGTGAAATGAATTAAACAATCATGTGAGGGTCCAGCATATTGGAATAAAACTTTGTTCCAAATGCCAAACCCAAATCCATAGTTGGGGGATTTATTGGATGCTCAAACTAAGTCCAGACTTTTGGTAAGATTTGTGAACATGGAAAATTTGGATGTTCATTCTAATTCATTTTGGCATAATTACTTTCTTAACTAATTAGTAAATACAAGACAAAAACAAAATTTGGAAATTAAAGTGGAAATTAAAGAGAAATTCCAAGGATATGAAACCATGGGGGAAGGAAGGGGTAAGCTAAGTAAAATGATAGTATCCTCAAAAATCTGAAACCCTGTAAGTTAAATATAGAATCATAGGATCATTTAGGTTGGAAAAGACCTCTAAGATCATCGAGTCCAACTGATAACACTGCTAAGTCCACCACTAAGCCATGTCCCTAAGTGCCACAGCTACATGTCTTTTAAACACGTCCAGGGTTGGTGACTCAACCACTTCACTGGGCAGCCTGTTCCAATGCTTGACAACCCTTTCATTGAAGAAATTTTTCCTATATTTCCATTTACTCTTGTCCTACTACTTGTTACTTATGAGAAGAGACTGACATCTACATCACGACAAGCTCCTTTCAGGTAGTTGTAGAGAGAGTGTTAAGGTCCCCTCTAAGCTTCCTTTTCTCCATGCTAAACAACCCTAGTTTCTTCAGCTGCTCCTCATAGGACTTGTGCTCCAGACCCTTCACCAGCTTCGTTGCTCTTCTTTGAGCACATTCTAGCTCCTCAGTGTCTTTCTTGTAATGAGTGGCCCAAAACTGAACACAGGATTAGAGGTTTGGCCTCACAGTTGCTGAGTACAGGGGGGCAATCACTCCCCTAGCCCTGCTGGCCAAATTATTGCTGATACAAGCTAGGATGCCATCAGCCTTTTTAGCCAAGTGAGCACACACTGGCTTATTCAGTCAGCTGTCAACCAGCACACCCAGATCCTTTTCTGACCAGCAGTTTTCCAGCCGCTCTTACCCAAGCCTGTAGTGCTGTATGGGGTTATTGTGACCCAAGTGCAGGACCATGCACTTCACCTTGTTTAGCCTCATACAAGCTCTGCAGAGCCTTCCTACCCTCCAGCAGATTAACACTCCCACCCAACTTGGTGTCATCTGCAAACTTACTGAGGGTGCACTCAATCCCCTTGTCCGGATCATTGATAAAGATATTAATCAGAACTGGCCCCAATGCTGAGCCCTGGGAAGCACCAAGCCACCAAATGGATGTAATTCCATTCACCACCACTCTTTTAGCCTGCCCATCCATCCATCCATCCATCCATCCATCCATCCATCCATCCATCCATCCATCCATCCATCCATATTTTTACCCAGCAAACAGTATGCCTGTCCAAGCCATAAGCAGCCAGCTTCTTCAGGAGAATGCACTGGGAGACACTGTCAAAGGCCTTACTAAGGTTCAAGTAGACAACATCCACTGAGTGTGTCACCTTGTCATAGAAGAAGACCGAATTAGTCAAGCAGGACCTGCCTTTCCTAAACCAATTCTGACTGGGCCTGATCCCCTGGGTGTCCTGTACATACCATGGGATGGCACTCAGGATGATCTGCTCTATAACATTCCCTGGCACTGAAGTCAGACTGACAGGCCTGTAGTTCCTTGGATCCTCCTTCTGGCCCTCCTTATAGGTTTGCTAACTTCTAGTCAAGTGGGACCTCCCCCATTAGTCAGGACTGCTGATAAATAAAAACTATAAAAATATTTCCTTTTTATATTTTTGTTTTCTTATACTGGTAAATGTCATTAAAATGACCATTTTACTGGAGTTAAGTGTGCATGACCCTGAGATTAGCTCAGTTGGTTAGAGCATGGTGCCAATTACATCAAGGCTGTGGGTTCAATCCCTGTATGGGCCATTTACTTAAAAATTGAACTTGATCCTCGTGGGTCCCTTCCAACTCAGAATATTCTGTGAAGCTATGTTAGTTACTATTTGTTATATACAGAGGTACAGTCATGTATTAGAAACTGTTTGCCTAAATGCTTCCAAAATTACTCACCAAAATTCTGCAACAGATTACACAGGAAAATAAAAGTTAATTCTGTTCCTCTTAGAAGGAAATAGGCTACAACAGAAAGGGATTGAGCCCATGATGCTTTATAGCTATACAAGTTATTTTTCATGTCATCTAGATTGCTTTTTACCTTATATTTGATGGTTTCTTCTTTGTATTTGGAAGACAATAAACCCTATTCAGTTAAATGTAGTACTGGGGGTTTTTTATTTGTATTTTTTTAATTCCATGTGAAGAGAAATAGTGTATCATTCCAGAATTAAAATGTATTAACTTAGTTCTATTAGGGTTTTTTTTAAATGCAATTAATATAAATTACATTGGTTACTTTATTTCTTTGGTGTTCTAGCAATTTTTCTCGAAAGCACAAATAACTTCATAAAATGTTAATGTATGGTACTGAATCAAAAATATTTTTAGAAGTGGAGCTATCTGAGCTCACAGGTGCCATGAGTCTTGTTATTTCCTTGTAAAGCTAAAAAAAAAATTCCATAACTAAGGCATCATGGCATATCTAGCATCAAAAGAGATTTAAAGAGATTTAAAGAGATTATATTTGCTCAAAGAACAAAGTCACTGTATTAAACAGGCCTTGAATGGTCTAAAAAATATCAGTTCTATGTTGTACAATTAAGTGGGGCTTTTCAGTAGAGTAATGCTGAATTTATATATGTTCACTCTTTCATATTTGACATAGCTCCAATGGCTTTTAGACAACTATGAAACTGCAGAAGGAGTGAGTCTCCCCAGAAGTACCCTTTACAACCATTACTTACGTCATTGTCAGGAGCACAAGTTAGATCCAGTCAATGCTGCCTCCTTTGGAAAACTCATACGGTCAATCTTCATGGGATTACGGACCAGAAGACTGGGAACCAGGTTTGTGGTAATAAAATCTTCAAGTTTAACAGAAAAATATCCATAATAATCATGAGCATGAAGCTCATATGTTAACAACAAGCAATGAAATAAGCAAATAAAAATATTTAAAACCTTTCTCTTAAGGGAGTTGCCAAATCCAGTAGACTTCAGGACTCAGGGGACTCCTGGTCTGCTATAGCCAGATTCTGTGTACTCTCATGACCCAGATATCTTCCATCTCAGTCCAATCAATGCAGCTACTGCTGTTTCCATTTGCAGCTCCAGATAGCAGTGAGACTGAACATGTGTTCCAAAGATGCAGACAAACACACACATGACACTAACACAGGGCAATGCCTTTACCAGCACCCATATAGACACTCTCATAAATATGAACACAGACAGCCCAATTCTGTTCTTTCTTTCCAGTTGACCAGGACTGAAGTTGATTAGTGAAACATTCACAAACCCTCACTCACAAGCATACCCCATTTATGGAATTGTTTTATTCACCATGACTGCATAAGTCATTTAGTTGATTTTTATTTACCTTATTTTATTTAAATGAAGCCCAACAGTAAAGTGCTGGAAAATATAGTTTAAGTGAACTGATTTTCAGAAGCTGGTGGAGTTTTATCAGTTTTATACCAGTGAGAGGAAAGACAAGCCTAACGTTTATGTACTCTTTTCCAGTCAAGGCAAATGTTAACATGTGATGTATATACTAAAGAAACAATGTTATTTTTCTTCTTTCATGAAGGGGGAACTCTAAATACCATTATTATGGGATTCGTGTCAAACCAGATTCTCCCCTTAATCGGCTACAAGAGGACATGCAATATATGGCTATGAGACAGCAACCCATGCAGCAGAAACAGAGGTATAGTGTTATATGAAACTACTTTTTCATATTTCTAGTTCTTGGAGCCTTACTTGTCTGCATTTATGTGGCAAAGTTGAATCTCTAATGGAAATTGTTTAACTTCTCTTGGAAAAAATAAAGGTTTGTCAGTTCAGCAGTTGATATCACTGGAGTCTGATATCAGTAGACATATCTAAAAATTCATAAATTTGAAACATTTATTTAAAAAGTAAGATATGATTCAATTCTTCAGAACAGACACTTTTTGGTGGTTTTGGGTTATTTTATCAAAAGATGGGGAAAAAAAGTAACAGGAGCTTTGAATTTCAAATCCTGCTGTTCATTTTCATCTCTTTATTCAGCACATATAAAAAATTATAGAAGAACTTGTGATTAGGTTCAGCTTTGTGTTGATGTTCTTGCCTCCTGGCAAGAACTGATGCATCAAACTCCTGGACTTGAGCAGAGAAGACTTGAGCCTCTTCTGGGCTCTGCTTGGAATAATCCCATGGGAGATGGTCCTACAGGGCAAAGGGGTCCAGAAGAGCTGGTTTATTTTTCAAGGATCACCTTGAAGTTTAAGAATGGTCCATCCCAACATACGGGATGTCAAGCAAAGGTAGAACGAGGCCTGCATGGATGAACAAGGAGCTCCTGACAAAGCTCGAACATATAAAGAAAGTATACAAGAGGTGGAAGCAATGTCAGGGAACCCAAGAGGAATATAGAGTCTGTCTATAGACTCTATTTAGACTGTCTGACTGTGCAGGGATGATGTTAGGAAAGCCAAAGCCTACCTATGAAGGACAAGAAGATTATTGGGAGTTGTCAGCATGTATTTACAGAGGGGAAATCATGCTTGACCAACCCAAAAGTCTTCTAAAATGAGGTGAATGGCTCCGTGGATGAAGAGAGAGCAGTGGATTATATCTATATTGACTTTAGCAAGGCTTTCAAAACTGTCTTCCTGTCAGGGAGTAGCAAGGGCTGTCTTTTCCTTAAGGAATGGGGAGTTGGGAGTTGAGTACCATCGTATACACAGCAGAGACCTCACCAGCCTAGGCCTAGTCCTGCAGTATCCAAGTGAAGTGAGCAGGGCAGATCTGGAGATGGTAGTCAGATTCAACCAAGAGTCCAGATCATCAGACAAATTTGTGGTGATGACACAAGTGCAAGGTCCAGCCAGGAAGTCAGTCCACAAATCAGACTCAGGTCTGGTGAGGACAACCAGGGTCAGACACAGTCCACTGATCATTGGGTAGGTCCCTAGGGGCAAGACAGGTCCAAGGTCAAGACAGAAATCAAATCCATAATTTGGGATCCAGGTCAATGGGATCCATACCAGTCACACGTGTGGGTGTGGCTGATAGAAATCAGTAATCCTGCAGCACAGGTACCTTATCAATGTGTATAAATACCTGATGGGAGGGAGTAAAGACAAAGCCAGACTCTTCTCAGCAGTGCGCAGTAACAGGACAATGAGAAATGGGCACAAACTGAAAAAGAGGAAATGTCATTTAGTTGAAAAGCACCTCTGGCAAACGTCTAGTCCACACACACACACCTGCAGCACAAAGCAGTGCCAGCTAAAGCAGGTTGCCCAAGCCCATGTACAGTTGGGTTTTGAATTTCTCTAAAGGTGGAGACTCCACAAACTTACTGGGCAAACTGTTTCAGTGCTCAATCAGCCCTAGAGTAAAAAGAACCAAGAATTTTCTTATGTTTAAGCAGAATTTCCTGCAATTCAATTTGTGCCCATTGCCTTTTGTCTTTTCACTGGATACTAATGAAAATAGTGTGGATCTGCTTTATGTATTACATCCCAACAGTATCTCTATAAAGTAGTTTTGAAGATCTTTGTTCATCCCCTAAATCAATTCAGGGGTGCAAAGATTTCGGTAAAATAAATTTTCAAATCCCAGGCATTCTAAATAGATGAAATACAGAGAGTAGGGAGCTAGAATGACTGTGTGATATTTACAAGGTGGAAAACTTAGTACTGTCTGTTTTCTGTGCAAAATCAGATATACTAATATACTTTTCAGAAAAGAGGTGTTTATCCAACAGGAAAATAAGAAATTTTCATAGAAAAAATTGGGAATCCATGAACCAACTGCTACCTACACAATGTTTTGTGCAAAAACTGCCAACTTTGAAGGTTTTGATGTAAATTTTTTTATGGAAAAATAGACATTTTAAAAGCAAGATCAGATGTCTTCCTAATATTTTATCACAATGGACTGTGGTTAACATAATAGTAATTTTAAACAAAAGTTTAAATATATATATATATAAAACACCAGCATTTCTTATTCTAACATGTTTAATATAATTTTGCTGTTCTCTAGCATACAGAAATATTTCCTTTTTATTTCTGTTTATATCCTTATTCTGCAGGGTTTAGGATACTTTTGGTCATATTTTCTTCTGAAATGTGTATGGGGGGAAAGCTTGACCCATATAGTTGCTTGTTTATTTTAATGGATATAAAAATTCTTATGTATGTACTAGACCACAGAGGTTAATGCTAGGGGGGTGGGGGAGAGGATAAAAGAGCAACATGTAAGAAAAACAAACAAACAAAAGGATGCATTAAGCTGCATTACATTTTTTAAACACTATATTTCTTAACTAAGACTTCTGCCACAGTTATGAATCATGCTTAGTATATATTTGAGAAGTTTGGTATATAACTGTATATTTGTATAAATTTTATCTTACAGTATTCATAAATCTATCATGTTTTAACATGATATAAAGGGCTTGATACTATAGCTTGAGTCATTAGGAGCAGTCTTTATTATTTAGTTTGATGAATATTTCTAATTTTATTTAAAAACTAAAAAAGTTTTAACTTACATGTAATAATTCTCTTTTAAAAAGATATTCAGAGCAAAGAGAATCTAAGAATCACGAATGTTTCCTTCTCCTTTCTGATAACTAAAGCTGGAAAATGTTATTTTTCTTCTTTAGAATCATCTGACAACTGTGTTTGCTTCTTCTGTTAAGATGTATCAATTTTACCCCCTCTCCATCAATCACATTGAATCAGATAGACACTTTGAGTTTTTGACTTCTTGACAAAGTATAGGCTGAATTTATGCTACAGAACACTTTTTCTCATTCTTTCTTAGTTTGAAAGGTCATGCAACTTTCCTACTTGTGTGACGCTGCATTCCCAGAATTACAGGATATGATGAGTTGAACAGGACCAACAAGGATCATTGAGTCCAATTCCTGGCCCTGCACAGGACCATCCCCAAGAGTCATACCATGTGCCTGAGAGTATTGTCCAAATACTTCTTGAACTCTGTAAGGCTTGGTGGTATGACCACTTCCTTGGGGAGCCTGTTCTTTCTAGTGCCCAACCACTCTCTGGGTGAGGAACCTTTTTCTCATATCCAACCTAAACCTCCCCTGACACAGCTTCAGGCCCTTCCCTTGGGTCCTGTCACTGGTCACCACAGAGATCAGTGCCTGGCCCTCCTCTTTCCCTCACAAGGAAGTTGGAGACTGTGATGAGGTACCTCCTCAGTCTCCTCTTATCCTGGCTGAACAGACCAAGAGACCTCAGCTGCTCCTCATATGGCTTCCCCTCAAGGCCCTTCACCATCTTTGCTGCCCTCCTCTGGACACTCTTTAATAGCTTTATATCTTTCTTACATTGCGGTGCCCAAAACTGCACACAGTATTTAAGGTAAGGCCACACCAGTGCAGAGCAGAGTGGGACAATCGCCTCCTTTGACAGGCTGGCATTGTTGTGCCTAATGCACCCCAGGACATGGTAGGCTCTCCTGGCTGCCAGGGCACATTGCCTACTCATAAACTTTCCATCAACCAGGACTCCCAGGTCCCTTTCCACGGCATTGCTTTCCAGCATCTCATTCATCAGTCTGTCTGTACATCCAGGGTTGCCCCATCCCAGGTGCAGAATGTGGCACTTTCCCTTGTTGAATTTCATATGGTTGTTGATTGCCCAGTCCTCTAATTTGTTGAGGTCTCTATGGCTTTGAGGGAGTCGAGACCTCCTCCAGTTTTGTATCATCTGCGAACTTCTTTAGTATATCTTCCCCTCCTGCATCCAAGTAATTTATGCAGATGTTGAAGAGCACAAGGACGAGGATGGAACCCTGCGGAACCCCACTAGACACAGGTCACCAGTGTGATGTCATCCCATTCACTATAAGCCTTTGTGCCCAACCCATGACCCAGTCGCTCACCCATTGCATGATGTATTTATCCAGCTGTGGGCTGGACATTTTGTCCAGAAGGATCTTGTGGGAGACACTATCAAAAGCTGGGCTGAACTCCAAAAAGATTACATCAAGTGGCTTCCCTTGATCAGCTATCTGGATTTATCTGGATTACCTCATCATAAAAGGAAATCAGGTTTTACAAGTAGGACTTTCATAAAGCTGTGTTGGCTGTGACCAATGACTGCATTGTCTTTCAGGTGTTTTTCAATACCTCCCAGAATAATCTTCTCCATAACTTTACTAGGCACCTAAGTGAAACTAACAGGCCTGTAGTTTCCTGTCTTGGTTTGAAAAGACAGATGTCTGCTTAAGGAAGGTAGGAGCCTCCCCTGAAATGGAAAATGTAAACCCCCTCCCTCTGAATTGTTATAATTTTGAAATTAAAAGGCTCTCAGGCAAAGATATGGGAATAGGAATAACAGTTCTTTACTAGGAAAACTAAAAAATACAAATGCAATAATACAAACAAAATAATACCCCAAAACACTGACAGAGTCAGAATACAACCTGATACCCTATGGGTCAGGGTGTCGGTAGCAGTCCAATTAAATGGTGGCTGCCATCCTCCTGGAGTGACAGGTGTGGTTCTGTTGAAGCAGTGATCTTGTAGAAGGGTGTAGTTTTCCTCCGAAGGTCTAGTGGTGGTGTAGATGAGCCTGGTCTTCCTCTGGAAATCCAGTGGAGAAGACAGCTGCTCCTCTGGGAATCCAGTGGGAAAAGGCTGCTCTGGTGTTCCAAAATCTCAGATTATATCCAGGTAGGAATGCTTGCTCCTGGGTGGAGCATCTTACAATGGGATGATGTAATTTTATCAGTCATGCAGTGAGACTCAATGGTCCATTAACAAAAGATATCTCCCCAGAGGGAGGATTGGTTTGTGGAAGAGATAAAGAAGACTGCCCAATTAACAAAAGGTAACTGCCCCACCTCTAACAGATGGCAAATAGAATACACACTTATCTTACAACCCAGGACATTTCCACGGACCTCCTTCTTGCCCTTCTTGAAAATCGGGACAACATTCACCAGCTTCCAGTCAGCTGGGACTTCTTTGGATTCCCAAACTGCTCAAAAATCCTTGAGAGGTTTTGCAATGACATCAGCCAGCTCTTTGAGGAGCTCAACTCCAGTTGAGCTTTGACCATACAGATTTTCTCCTAACAGTGGCGAGCAGCATCTCTGTATTCTTCACATGTCCCCTGACCTTGCTTCCACTGGCCATACTCTTTGTTTTGGCCTTATTTCCAAGAGAAGATCCCTGTTCAGCCAAGCCAGTCTTCTGCCTTGCCTGCTTGACTTCCAACATTTGGGAATCGCCTGCTCCTGTGCTTTTAACAGGTGGTGTTTAAAAAGTGACCAGCACTGATAGACCATAGCATCTGCAAAAACATTTTCCCAGGGGACCTTATTCACTAATTCCCTGAGCAACCTGAAGTCTGCTCTCCTCATGTCCAGAGTTGAGGTTTGATGGACCTTTTCTCCTGTCAAGAGAGATTTTAAAATCAATCTCTTTGTGATCACTGTGGCCAAGACAGCTTCCAATCTCTACTTTGCTCATGAGTTCCACTCTGTTGACAAGCAGTAGATCAAGGAGGGCATCTTTCTGAGTCAGCTCCCTAAGGACCTGTTCCATAAAGTTGTCTTCCAGGTTTCTTAGGAATCTTCTGGTCCCGTTTGTACCAGCTGTGTGATGGCCCCAGCTAATTTCTGGCAAGTTGAAGTATCCCATAAAGACAAGGACAGTTAACTTGGAAGCATCATTGTCCTGGCTAGGAGGTCTATGGTAGACTCCCATGATAACATCTGCGTTATTTGTTTGTCCTTTGATTCCTAAGGTTTTGGTAGTGGGTAAGGTGCTGCCCTGTGCTGGACACAGCTGGTTCCATCTGCCTTGATAATGGACCCAATGCAGGCCAAAGCTGAGCCAATCAACAAAGTTGATGGTGCCTCTGTGAAAACATACTTAAGACAGGGCAAAACCCACCACACGTGCAGAGGAGTAGGATGAAAAAAAGGGTGAAAGCCAGCCGCATTAACAGAGGTCAGAGAAGAAGGTGGGGGAGGAGGTGCTCCATGGTGCCAGAATCAGTATTCACATAGCAACTTATTTAACAGACCATGCTGGAGCAGTTGGATATTTTGTGAAGGAACTGCAGCTCATGGAGAATCGATGACAGAGAAGTGTGAGAAGGAAGGGGTGGCAGAGAGATTTTCTTATGTACTGACCATAACACACTTACGCCCTTGAGTCCATTGCCTCACTGAAGGGGCTGCATGTAACCTGTGTCAATAGCAAGGGGGGGAAAAGATGAGTCTGGAATGAAGCCATGAGCCTGGGAAAGGATAAAGTATATTTTAATATTTGTCTTTTTGCTTTCTGCTACCTGAATTAGTAATTACATTTTTATTTTAGTTGGTGATAAGTTTACTTAATTTTACCTAAATTGATTCTGTTTTGCTGCAATGATAATTTGTAAGCAATCTCCTGTCATTATCTTGGCTTACAATCTTTCTTGCTCTTGTTCTTCCTATTTTCTCCATCTGACCCACTAGGGCAGGGAGGGTGTGAGTGGCTGAGTGGGAATTTCACTGTTAGCCAAGGCTAAACCACCACAAATGTGAATATATCCAAAGACCTGCTAGAGGTATGCTTGTGTGCAGTGTTTGACATGGCCCTTAATTCAGGGTTTGAGATTTCAGAAATGAATTTCAGTTGAGTGGCAACAACCATTGAGCTAATCCAAAGGTTGCTGAGTCACAGCTGTGGTCAGCATAAGCTATGGGAGTACTACTTCTGTATTCCAATAAGAAATTTAAATATAGTACATGTAAACTACAGATGACTGTTGATAACAGTCCCATCTCCTAGTTGAGACAGTAGCTTACTCAACAGTCACAGATCAAGCAATTTAAAGCACCTTTGTACTGGAATTGAAGAAATGCACAGGTAAGGACTTGCCTCACCTATATAGGTAATAGCCCCGGCTTTCAACTGTAGCTGCTATATGGCTCAGACTTCCAAATGGAAGTCTGGTTTGTGTTTGACATACCAGTGCTAGATTGTTTATGGGAAGTGTCTTGGTTTGAAAGACAGGTGTCTGCTAAGGAAAGCAGGAGCCTCCCTTGGAATGGAAAATATGATCCCCTCCCCTCCAAATTATTATAATTTTGAAATTAAGGGGCTTTCAGGCAAAGAGATGAGAAAAGGAATAACAGTTCTTTACTAGTATGTGTATGTATAACAAGGCAAACAACAACAATGGTAACAACAACAAAGAAAGAACAGAAAACCCAATAAACAGTCTCTTCCTGCTCTTTAAGCACTTTCCCTTTTGGTGTAGTTATGGCTGCAGTCGGCAGAGGCACTGGTGGCTCCTCAGCTGGGCAGGGCAGGTGGCTGCAGGGGGCACTGTGGCAAGAGTTTCAGCCTCCTCCCTCTCCGTGGATGGGGAGTCGGGTGGGGACAGCTGCCACCCTTGGGCACAAAACAAAACAGATCAAAAACCCCCAAAATGGGATGGGATAATAAACCATCCCCAAGACAGGAAGGAAATGCCAGGATATTTAAATAATTGAATCACAGAATCACAGAATGGTTGAGGTTGGAAGGGACCTCTGGAGGACATCTTGTCCAACCCCCCTGCTCAGGAAGGACCACCTAGACCAGTTGATCAGGACTATGTCCAGATGGCTTTTAAAGATCTCCCAAGAGGGAGACTCTACCATGTCCCTGGAAAACTTGCTCCAGTGCTCAATCACTGGATATTTCCTGATGTTCAGAGAGAATCTCCTATGTTTCATCTTGTGCCCATGGCCTCTTTTGTTTTCACTGTGCACCACTGAAAAAAGCTTGGCTCTATCTTCTTTGTATCTTCCCTTCTAGGATTCATATACATGAGTAAGATCCCTCCAAGTCTTCTCTTCTCCAGGCTAGAGTCCCAGCTCTCTCAGTCTTTCCTCATAAGAGAGATGCTCCAGTTCCTTAATCATCTTGATGGCCCTTTGTTTGGGTCTCTCCAGTATGTCCATGTCTCTCTTGTACTGGAGAGCTCAGAACTGGACACAGTACACCAGGTGTGGCCTCATCAGTGCTGAGTAAAGGGGAAGGATCATGCCTTTCCACCTGTTGGCAATGCTTTGCCAAATGCAGATAAGGGTAACACCGGCCTTCTTTGCAGCAAGGGCACAATGCTTGTTCATGTTCAACTTGATGTCCACGAGAACTCTCAGGTGCTTTCCTGGAAGCAGCACAACCCTTTGTAATGTCAGACACTCTTCCCAGTTTTGGTGCTGTCTGCAAAGTTGCTGAGGGTACACTCTGCCTGTCATACAGATCATTAATGAAAATGTTGAACTGGACTGGACCCAGTATTGACCCTTGAGGTACACTGCTAGTCACTACAGTTTTTGCCACTGATCATCATCCTCTGGGCCCAGCCATTGTGGTAGGTTGACCTTGGCTGACTGCCAACTGCTCACCAAGTTGCTCAGTACAAGAAAGAAAAATAACACAAAATGCTCATGGGTCAAGATAAGGACAGGGAGATCATTCAGCAATTGCTGTCACAGGCAGAACAGGCTCAACTTGGGGAAATTAATTCAATTTATTGTCAGTCAAATTTGGATAATGAGAAATAAAAATACTTTTAAAAAAACATTCCTCTCAATTCTTGCTTCTTTGCAGGCTCAACTTCACTCCTAACTCTTCTAACTCCTCCCCCCCCAGCAGCACAGAGGGATGGGGAATGGGGGCTGCAGTCAGTTCATAATGCATTATCTCTTCCTCTCCTTTCTCCTCACCTGCTTCAGTGTGGGATCCTTCGCACAAGAGACAGTCCTTCATGAACTTCACCAGTGTGGGTCCTTCCCATAGACTGCAGTTCCTCATGAACTCCAGCATGGGTCCTTTCCATTGAGTGAAATGCTTCAGGAACAGACTGCTCCAGCATGGGTCTCCCATAAGGTCACAGGTCCTGCCAAAAAAACCTGCTCCATGTGGGCTCTTCATGGACTGCAGCTTCTTTCAGGGCACATCTACCTGTTCTGGTGGGGGTCCCTCATAGGCTGCAGGTGGATCTCTGCATTCCCATGGGTCTCCATGGGCTGCAAGGGAACAGCTGCTTCATCATGGTCTTCACTATGGGCTGCAGAGGAATCTCTGTTCTGGCACCTGGAGCACCTCCTCCCCCTCCTTCTTTTCTGATCCTTGGTGTCTGCAGAACTTTTTCTCACATATTCTCACTCCTCTCTCCCAGCTACTGTTGTGCAGCATTTTTGACTCTTTTTAAAATATGTTATCACAGAGGCACTACTAATGTTTCTGATTGGCTCAGGCTTTGGCCAGTGGTGGGTCCATCTTGGAGCTGGCTGAAACTGGCTCTTTCTGACATGGGGACAGCTTCTGCTGTCTCCTCTCAGAAGCTACCCCTGCAGACCCCCACTACCAAAACTTTGCCACATAAACCCAATATAGCCATTCAGCCAATTCTCAGTCTATCTCAGTGTCTGCTCATCCAGCCAATATTTCATCAATTTTTCACCTCATCTACCAGGCCAGTCATTTCATTGTAGAAGTTTATCAATTTGGTCAAGTGCAAACTCCTTTTGGTGAATCCATGCTGACTACTCCCAATTTCCATCTTCTCCTTCATGTGTTTTTAAATGGTTCCTAGGTTTAGCTGCTTCATCAACTTCTCAGGAACAAGGTGAGGCTAACTGGTCTATAAAAGCTGTTAAAACTGTTCGACTCCTATAATGTCACCTGTAATAATGCCAGAATTAAGGCTTTTTCACCAAGATAAAGCACATTGAAGCAAGTGGTAGAATAATCCTGTCTCCTAGCATCTAGATTTTGTCTGTGAAAGTTCTTTTTAAACTCTAGAAACTCAAAAGACTGTTACTTTTATGCATTCAAGACACTTTGGTTTCTACTCAAAGAGCTGAAAAAATTGCGAAATAATAATTTTTCCAGAAACTATTGGAACTATGTGAACCTACTGATTTTGATTTAAAAATAGAAATTGATCTTCTGCCAGACATTTTTAGAGTCTAATGAGACTAAAGTTAAAAATTCTTCAAAAATTAGGTTTTTGGATTGCAAAGAGATCTATCAAGTGATGAGAAGTTTATCCATAAGAGTTCAATGTCACTGTTGATCAGGTAGGGAAAAGGTAGGGAAAAGTACTGGAGCTAACTACGAATACAATAATAGGCTACAGAGCTACAAATATATGTGTAAAGAATATAGAGAATATATAAAAGAAAAAAAGGCAAAAATCAATTCAGCATCACTGTGATACTAGAGATTAAACTTTAGTCTTCCTAAAGTTGATTACAGTTTGTCCTGGTTTAGGGCAAATTTGGGAGAGAATCCCCAAAAAGGGCTTCTCCAAAAGCAAACCCACACGGCCCCTCCCCCAACTGGTTCGGGAAGAATTCCTCGGAGAGAGGAAAGAACCTGTTTATTTGACAATCACAGCACCCCCCAGCACACACAATGAACAATACCGGATGACACCACTCTTCCACTGCTCTGAGAAAGATGACAAATTCAGAAAAGTCTCTCCTGGGGGTTTGCTGTTATCAGTCCCTCCGGCGCTGAGGCAGCTGCTGCAGTCACAAGGTGTAACCTCTCTCTCCGTATTCTAAATCCCAGTCCGGAGCAGTCAGCAGGTCCAACGGGGTGGGGAGAACAGTCCAGAAAGGAATTTGGACTGTTTAGCTAAAGTAACTACTGAGAAGGGGGAAAAAAGCAAGAGCAAGCAAAGCAGAAGCGAAGCAGAAGCAAGAGCGAAAGCAAAAAGCAGGGCAAAAAGCAAAAAAGCTGCAACATGCACTGGTGCTATCTGGATGTCCCGCCGAGTGTCTGATAAGAGGCCCAAAACAAAACCTTCACTCCACCAGTCTTAAAGGCACAAAACATAATATCCAGCATAAATTACATACACACGGATGGGGATAACAGTCACCCTAGGACACAGTTGTAAAATTTATTTCTGCAGGCCTGGGATTTTATCTTGGGCCTTTACAATAACCAAACTTGATATAAAATTCATAGAGATTTAGATGATGACAAAAGTTTTTGTTTTCAAGTATTCTCATTCCTAAAGTTATCATACTCTATGTTAATCAGGCCAAGAGTTGTCTTTTGGAAAAGTATACTTCTTGTCATTGTGGTTCAACACTGGCCAAATGCCAGGCACTCATGAAAGTTGTTCGCTTACTCTCTCCTGCTACAGTTGGGTAGAGGAGAGGGAAAAAAATTAAGTAACAGTTCATAAGTTAAGGACTGGGAGAAAAAAAGACTTTAACATAAAAACAGGTTCAAATTTAAAGTAAATTTATTATTAACAGAGTCAGAGGAAAATGAGAAATAAAATAAGCCTTTCCAACACCTTTTTTTCCCCCCAGCCACTCCATCCTTCCCACTGACAGCACAGGAAGACAGGGCATGAGGGGCTCTGGTCAGATCATCTTTCAAGATCTTTTTCCTCAGGGAGAGGAGTCTTTTTTCTGCTATGCCATGGGGTCCCTCCCACAGGCAAAACCGTCATCCCCAAACTGTTGTGGCATGGGTCATTTGTCCACGGGGTGCGATCTTTTAAGGCTAGGCTGCTCAGGTTTGAAAGCAAGGGCTCTCTCTCTCTCTATCTCTGGAAACAGGGGCCCTCTCTCTCTATTTGGGTCTCCCACTAGACCACAGCTTTCTCTAATATCCACCCATTCTGGCATGAGCACTTTTCCCACAGGCTGCGAGTGGACCTCTGCATCCCCTGTGGACTTCATGCATTAAAAGGGGACAGTTTGTTTTACCATAGTCCTCACCACGGCTTGCAGAGGAATCTCAGCTCCAAAGCTTGAAGCACCTCCTCCCCCTCTTTCTTTTCCACTGACCTTGGTGCCGCCATGTTGTTTTCCCTCACATATCCTGAATTCCTCCTCTTCTCTGACTAGAAGAAAATCTTCTGCTTGTACGTACCATTGTCAACACGTTCCACCAATTCAAAGATTCTTGCAAGATCCCACAGTGCCGAGAAGTTGATCTTGTGTAGGTTCCGTGTCAGGGAATGGCTCGTCATGCTTCTGCTGCTGGCCAGGCAGCCCTGCTGTCATTGTGCAGGCAGTGGCAGCTGCTGCGGCACTGACACTATTTAACACCTCTCTTCATGCGGGGCACCGGGAAGGGGAAGCTATCACTATCATTTCTACCCTTTTTGCCCGCAGTACAGTTGGCTAGGGGCAGCCAGGCAGGCAAGGTTGGCCGCGAGCCAAACTGGGAATGGCAGCGGCTGCAGCAAAAAACCAGGCCATGCAAAATCAACTGTCATGGTTTGACCCTGGCCCAATGCCAGCGCCCCCATGAAAATACGTTCTCCTTGGTGTCTACTGTGAGATGTAATCATGAATAGAGCAAAGCAGGCTCTAACTTAGGAATAAAGGGGAAAAATAACTTTATTAACCTACAATATATAAGAGAAACACACAGAACTCAGAATGAAAACCTTCCAAACATTCCTCCTCCCCCACCAAATTCCCAACGCATCACAGTAAGACAAAACCTTGGATTCTCAATTCAGTTACCACCCCTCAGATCACTAACTCTCAGTACATCTCCACCCTTCAGATAATCAATTCTCAGTTCATCAAGAAGAGAAGAGTCCCTCTTGCACCATGGGCTTCCCCTGGAAACACAGTTGAAACCTCGTGTGTTTTCATGTCACACGTGGCACTGCCCAGAGAACATTTGCCATCGTGACATCTTCCTTCCATGTACAGTGCTCTCACCACTGCACATGGACAAGAGCTGCTTCTAGGGTTTTCCTTTTTAAAGGGTGCCTTGCCCAGTTCCAAAAAGAGCACATTCTCTCACTTTCAGGACACCTGTCCCCCCCAGATTTCACCCCCTGGGGCCGAGGGGTCTCGAGAACAGAGATCTTCTTCTTCACTGAAGATCGAGGGCACCACCACCCTCCTCACCCGTCGTCTCTGTTCACGCACTCCTTCACATCACAACACTGCACTTTCTTGGCTCCGAGCCATTGCCTCCCCCTAAATGCAGTCTCTGTGTCACAGGAAAAATGGTTCTGTCCATGGCTATACAAGAAAAGTCCAGCCAAAGGCTACTCCATCACCTCCTCCCACTTAGAATTCTTCTCATCTTCTCTCGGACATCTTTCACTTGCACAAACTTGCATTACACTTACCCATTTCCTGCTATTCCTTCTCTATTTCTCTTCTCATTCAGCTCCAGGAGGATCAGCATTTGTAAGGTTTCTGTCATCCAAGAAAAGGGTTAAAATATCAGGCTCTGCCTGTCCAGAATTCCCACTCTGCGCTGCCCCCCTTCTCCTTCCCAGCCAGCCGTGCTGCCAGCACATGATATTGAATTTCAAGGTGGCACAAGCGCTCTCTCTCTCTCTCTGGGGTGCTGCCTGATGTCTCTCAGGGTTCCTCCACCCTTCCATCCTGCAGGGGCCTTCACCTCCCTTCTCTCTCCAAGGCCCCAGCCTACCTCACTCAGGCCTCATGGCTTCCCCTCCCCCGCCCAGCCTGCAGCTGGGCAGGGCAGGTCTGACCTCTTTCTCGAGGACAGAACCCAAGAGAGCTTCCGCCTGGGAGTTCTCTGCTTTTAACCCCCCGTGTTCTCAGAGGTGTATCCATGTCCTCAGTGGCCACACCAGGTGCCAATATTCAAATCTGAGCACCTATTGGTTTGACCACAGCATCCCAAAAAGCTCACTTCCTCTCAAACCAGGACACTAACACACTAGTATTTCACATGTTCTATGTTATTGTATAGTTAAATATATGTCTAGAATGACCAGAACCTTGGATGCTTGCTTCTTATGGGAACTTTCTCACAAACTAAAATCTAAATAGCTACATAGAACATTTCTATTATCTATTGAATAAGATCAAAATGGGAACATGCTCACATCTGACTCAACTACTTTTAAGAGGAGCATTTTCAGAGTGGAATTTTTTGATGTTTCTAAAGTTAAAACAAAGCTTTACAATCTGCAATTTCAGACTTGAGCAAAAGTTCACATGCATTGCTTTCTGCATGGAGGTTTTTCTAGTTTTCTTCTGGCTACAAAGCTACTTCAGAAGGACAAAGGTTCCAAGTTCTTATCACTAAGAACTATGGCAGAATTAATTTTCAGTTGTGTTGAAGATGGCAGGCAGAATCTTCAGCCTGTCAGTGTGATGGTTTTAACATCTGACCATGCTAAACAGAACTCCTATTTGTATATTTGTCCTTTTTATCCTTTATAAAAGTTTTTGTGACTTAAATGATGAATAGAATAGAATAGAATAGAATAGAATAGAATAGAATAGAATAGAATAGAATAGAATAGAATAGAATAGGAGTATTTCAGTTGCAAGGGACTTTCAACAATCATCTAGTCCAACTGCCTGACTACTTCAGGGCTGAACAAAAGTTAAAGCATATTATTGAAGGCATTGTTCAAATGCCTCTTGAACAGTGACAGGCTTGAGGCATTGACCACTTCTTTAGGAAACCTGTTCCAGTGTTTGACTACCCTCTCAGGAAAGAAATGCTTCCTATTATCAAGACTGAACCTCGCCTGCTTCAGCTACTTAGTTTAAGTAGCATTCTCAGACCTTCTGAGCTTATGAGAGGTTTGTTACATGTTAAAATTATTTAAATTACTTTGTCTTCATACAAATGAATCACCCTTCTTTAGGTGATTAAACCTTTATTATTGAGCTACTTGATTCCTGGGAAGACAAGTCCTTTGGAAAAGGAAATATTGTGTTTCTGTTTAGTGTAAATGAGCTTTAGATGTTAGTGGTATAGTTTTTAACCAAATTACACAAGAAATTGGTAGTTGTGCTGTGATATCTGCTTTATGAATTTTATGTGTTGCCAATGTTCTACATTTCCTTGCTACAGTTATTCTGATGTTACTTTTTTCTTTTGTGTGAACTAGCAAAACTATATATTAAGACTCAGAAATCAGGCACTTACAAAAAAGTGATCCTAAGAATGATTTTGTATTTGATAATTTTGTAGGTACAAGCCTGTGCAGAAAGTGGATGGAGTTCCAAATAGTTTCACAGGAAGTGGTCAACAGACAGCCACATCTGCTGAACAAACTATAATTGCCCAAAGTCAACATCATCAACAGTTTTTAGGTATGAAAAGATGTTATACTGTTATCTCACTGATAATAGAACAAAAAGATACTCATAGGAGCTATATGTTCTGTATTGCAAGACTTCTGCAGTATTTAATATTCATCATGCAGATATTAAAAAAAAAAGTGCAAAATCTATTTGCATGGTAGATTTAAAATATATTGCAATGCAAGTGTGGTGAAGACTCTGAGGCAAACTGCTCTGGCAGATGTGCTCTGGAGTCAAGGATCATACCGAGGGACTGTGGAGAGAGTTCCTGAAGTGGCAAGACCTGAAAATTAGCACTGAGAGATGTCTCAGCACCCCACCTTCCCCTCCCAGCAGGAAGCACTGAAGCTCTGACCCAGTGTGGGTGAGGTCAGGAGTGATGAGGTCCACTCCCCACCCTGTAACACCCCAGACACTTAATGTATGGGGCTAAACTGAGGTTCCTTTGCTTTGGGTAGATGCAAGGGAGAAATACCAACCAGATATTCTCAAGAGGTAAAAATCCTATGAAGGTTTACTGGCAAAAAATACTAAATCAAGGAACTTTGGCAAAAGATTTAGTACAGCATAAAACACTTATCACGGCATCATCTTAGCCCATTCAACTTAGCAACCTTTAAACCCATTTGATGTTACATTCCATGAGAAGAAAGTCAGAAGAAGAAGAAAGGGAGAAAGACAGGAAAGATATAGCAAAAGAGTCATAGCTACCAACTCCTGGGTTCCAGCAATGTATCAGATAGAAAACTCCAAGATGAAGGTAGGGTTAAAGAACGACATGCTTGCCTTGTGCTCAGCCTTCTTAAACCCTTGGCACTTCGTGGGCCTTCCTCCCAGGTGGGACTTCCAGTTGCTCAGCCACTCAGGGGCTGGGTTAGGCAACACTGGGGGACTGCTTCCAGTGTGCTATGATTGACAGAGACTGCAGGGCTGGGGGGTATGGGGGGCAGGGCACCACCTCACCGGAGCAAGGCTGGACCGCCCCCTACTACACACATTCCAAGCATCCCAAAATGTCTCCAGACATTGATCTTTCCAGTCTCTGACACACCCCTACAAAAGCAGCTCCTAGGGCATGAAGTAGGTAAACAGGGCGGGGTGTGGCAGTTCAGGAAGGTAGAATGCAGTCACCCACCAGCTCAAGAGGAGAGCTCAGTTGTAGGTCATTACCTTCTCAGAGGGAGCTCAGCTATGGTATCCATTTGGAGGGGAGCTATCTCCTCTGGACTTGCCAGAAAGGATGTGGTGACATGGACAGAGCTGCCATGAAAACACGCAGCCATCTAAGTCTTGGGCTACAGGGAATGCCAGAGCCTGGCATTGGTACTGGATGGCAGTAGAGACAACAGCTGTGTGAGGTGTGGTGAAGTGGATTATCTGCTCAGCCCAGGGGCAGATCTAAGAGAGGAGGTAGAAAAGAAGTATCAGGGACTCTGAATGGTTGAGCCAGTCTCTACCATTCCTGAGGCAAATGCACCAGCTAGCCACACCACAAGAAGAAAAGGATCCCTTACACTCTCACTACCAGGCAGAAGGAGGGGACCTAAGAGATGAGAGGGAATGGAAACAGGTGTCTACTCAAGGCAGCAGGCAAATCCCCTCCTGGCCTACCTCACCTTCCCAGCTGCAATACAATAAGTATGAGGCTCTAGAACTTGAAGACCAGGCACAGAATTATCAACATTGGAAGAGACTTCCAAGATCATCTAGTCCAACCATTAACCCAGCACTCCCATAATCACCCTTAAACCATATCCCCAAGTGCCATATCCAGATGCCTCTCAAACACAAATACAACATCGGCACACTGCAATATGGACAAAGGTCCATCCAGGTTGGAGGAGTTGCCTAGGGTGAGTAAGTTTACCCCCTTCATCACAACTGCCTCAGTCAAAAAAAAAAAAGAGCAATTGTCATTGGTGACTCCTTTTTGAGAGGAACAGAGGCCTGATATGCTGACTGGACCCAACCCATAGGGAAGTCTGGTGCCTCCCTGAGGCCTGGGTAAGAGACACTGCCAAGAAACCCTGTAGCCTGGAACAGCCCTCTGATTATTATCCATTACTGGTTTTTCAGGTGGTCAACAATGAAGTCCAAAAAAAAGTCTGAGGACAATAAAGAGGAGCCCCAGGGCTTTGGGATGACTGGTTGAAGGATCTGGAGCAAACAGTTTTCTCCTCCATTCTGCCAGTTGCAGGGAATGATGGAGGTGGAAACAGGAAAATCATGCAGATGAATACCTGGTGCTGAGCCTGGTGTCACCAGCAGAATTAGTTTTTTTTTGATCATGGGTTGTTTTACATGATACTGAGCCTGCTGGAAACAGCTGGGGTACACCTGTCTCAAAGGGGGAAAAGGATCTTTATTAGCTAGCAGGGCTCATTGAGAGAGCTTTAAACTAGATTTCAAGGGAATAAAATCAGGAACACTGGAGATAAGCCTGGGAGTGGCACACCACTGACAGATGGTGTGCTAATGAGGTCCTTCAGTCTGTAGTCTTGATAGAGGTAGGAGATGGAGATCCATGCAGTAGCAAGGATGCATGGGTTATTGATGTGCTAGAAACCACAGAAGCAGCTGAGAATGGTCAAGCAGAAATTAGAGTTTCTCCCCCTGAAAGGTAGTGGATCAATAGCACAACTTAAGCATATTACATCAATGCATTCAGCATGGGCAACAAACAGGAGGAACTGGAAGCCATGGTGCAGCAAGAAAACTATTACATAGTTGCCATCACAGAGACACGATGGAACTGTTATAGCGTGGCGTCCCTGGCCGGGTAATAATTAGCATTGACTCCATGATTCCAGAAGGCTGATCAAATGCTTTATTATACTATACTTATTAAGAAACCCATCGCCTTTACAAACAGTCCGATACAGTTTGACCTAATTGGTTGTCATCGTTTGAGCCTGGCGCAATGCCAGTGCCCCCATGAGAATACCTCTTTCCCTGGTATCTACTGTGAGATGTGATCAGAGACAGAGCAGAGCAGGCTCCAACTTGAGGTTGAAAGGGAAAAAACTTTATTAACCTAAAACTACAAAGAAAAACACACAGAACACATAGAACGCAAGATGAAAACCTTCCAAATTTCTTCCTCCTCCCCCCACCAAATTTCCAATTCCATTACCACCCTTTAGATAATCAATTCTCAGTTCATCAAGAAGAGAAGAGTCCCTCTTGCACCACAGACTTCCCCAGGAAACAGTCGAAACTTCTCGTGTTTCCGTGTCACGTGTGGCACCACCCAGAGAACATTTTGCCATCGTGACCTCTTCCTTCCATGTACAGTGCTCTCACCACTGCACATGGACCAGAGCTGCTTCTAGGGTTTTTCCCTTTAAGGATACTTTGTCCAGTTCCAAAAAGAGCACAGTCCCTCTCCTTTTGGGACACCTCTCCCCCCCCAGATTTCACCCCCTGGGGCCGAGGAGTCTCTTGAACAGAGATCATCTTCCTCTTCTTCGAAGACGGAGGGCACCACCACCACCCTCCTCACCCGTCGTCTCTGTTCACACACTTTCACATCACCGCACTCTCCTGGCTCTGAGCCATTGCCTCCCCCTAGAATGCAGTCTCTGTGTCACAGGAACACAAGTGGTTCTGCTGTGGCTATACAAGAAAAGTCCAGCCAAAGGCCACTCCATCATCTCCTCCCACCTATGATTCTTCTCAACTCCTCTCAATCTCATCAACTTCAGGAGGAATCAGCATTTGCAAGGTTTCCATCATCCCAAGAAGGGTTAAAAGTCCCAGACTCTGCCAGTTTGCTTCATGAACTCCCACACCTGGCTGCCCTGCTGGGCACCCCCCCCTTCTCCTTCAAGCCGGCCGCGCTATCACAGGCACCAGCTCTGGCTCTCTCTCCCTCTCTCCAGGGCGGGGGAATGGGGGATGGCTGCCCGAAGCCCCTGCAATGTTCTCCTCCACCCTTCGGCCTGGCCTGGCCTACCTCCCTCCGGCCGCATGGCTCCCCTCCCCCCCTGCCCAGCTCGGAGCCGGGCAGGGAGGGTCTGCTCAGTCCCAAAATGGAACTCAAAAAGGAAATTCCCCTGGGAGTTCACAGCTTTTAACCCCCTGTGTTCTCAGAGGCGTATCCATGCTCTCAGTGGACAAACCAGGTGCCAATATTAAAATCTGAACACCTATTGGCTTGACCACACCATCACAAAAAACTTCATTTCCTCTCAAACCACGACATTGGTCCTTTAATTAAAACGCCATCACCATTGGCTAATTAAGAAACCACCCTTTGGTAAACAAATCTCCATAACACATTCCACATGTTCACAACAACAGGTACAGCAAGTGAAGATAAGAATTGTTCATCTTTCTTTTCTCTGATCTTCTCACAGCCTTTCCCAGCATGATGCCTGGGAAAGTTGTGTGCCACTCTCTGTAGCCGGAGAGCTGCTGCCACAATGGAACAAGTCACACAACTGATGCAGATGGTCTTTCAGGTCCCTTCCAACCCAAACCATTCTATGATTCTATAACCTGATCTTCTTCTATGACAAGGTGACCTGCTTAGTGGATGAAGGAAAGGCTGTGGATATTGTCCACCTAAACCTCAGTAAAACCTTTGACACTGTGTCCCACAGCATTCCCAGAGGAAGGGGCTGTTCATGGCTTGGATGAAGACACTTTGCTGGGTAAAACACTAACTGGATAGCCAGGCCCAAAGAGTGGTGATGAATGAAGTTAAATCCAGTTGGTGGGTGTTCACAAGTGGTATTCCCCCGGGCTCAGTATTGGGGCCAGTCCTGTTTAATATCTTTAGCAGTGATCTGGATAAGGGGGTTAAATGTGCCTTTGTAACTGTGCAGATGACCCCAAATTGGCCAGAAGTGTTGATCTGCTGGAGAGTAGGAAGGCTCTGCAGAGGGATCTGGACAGGCTGGATCAATCAGCTGAGGCCAGTGGCATGAGGTTCAACAAGGTGAAGTGTTGGGTCCTGTATTTGGGTCACAAAAACCCCATGCAATGCTACAGGCTGGGGGAAGAGTGGCTGGAAAGCGTCGGAAAAGGATCTGGGGTGCTGGTCAACAGCCAGCTGAACTTTAGATGGCAGTGTGTCTAGATGGCCAAGAAAGCCAATGGCATCCTGGCTTTTACATTTGCTAATGTAAAAATGCTTATTAAATGTGTTATTGCAGTAATTGTACACTTTGTTTTGAATTCATATATTGGGGATTTTGAAGCATCTCATCTTTTGGCACAACCTTGCTGTTACCAAAATCATTGGTAACCTTTGGCTACACTTTGCAGGTTTTTGAATTTTCCTTTCCACTGTCCCCCTAGTTGACAGTGCATTTTCCCCCCCGTACCAGTATATCTGTTGGAAATGCTTATGAGAAATAGTAAAAGCACTTGTTGGCTACAGTTGAAAGGCTTTTAAATTTCAAGTAAATATATGCTGCTGAGTCTACTAAACCCTAACATGCATGTCAATGCAAAAGCTCTTTGGTAGATCAAAATAAAACTACTACATTATATCGATCTCTTATATACTGACATTAATATTCTGAAAATTAGTCTTATCTTTTTTTACATACAGATACAATATGTATGTGTAATCATTTTTATCTGCTACCTCTTAAGAATAATTTAAAATCTTTTGTTTTAAAAATAGCTAGCTGGTTTGCTCACAATTTTATTGCAACTTTAAAACATATTAAGTATGAAAGGCATTCCTCTTTGGGCATTATGACCTTCTAGACTTTATTTCTTTACATCATCCTTAAATGTTTTCTGATCAACCTGTAATTGGCATCATTTGCAATATCTTTCTTCTGTTATGTTGTCATGGAAACAGATGCATCTCGAGTACTTCCAGAGTTTGGAGAAGTTGAAATATCTTCTCTGCCAGATGGTACTACCCTTGAGGACATAAAATCACTGCAAAGTCTTTATCGAGAACACTGTGAGGTAAGAAAAATGTCTTTTCACAGAAATCATTCTTTGAAAATTCATGTCTTTTAGTGAGAATCAGTACAACAGGATGACTGACACAAAACAGATTACAGCCAGTCTACTTATATCTTATGTGATTCTCAAATATTTTGCTTATTCAGAAAGGACATTTACAAAAAGACCCCTGAAATTTTTCTCTTAAAAGGAAAAAACCCCATGTAATAGAATACCAATACTGGAATGTAATCATGTATAGTTTGGAGAATTTTGGATAAAACAAACTTTAGATAATATATATTCAGAATTTTGCTTTTTTTTTAATATGAGTTGAAATCTTATTAAATTATTATTTGTAATGTTTATGTTAAAAACAAACTAATTTTTTTTCAAGTTTTAAAGAAGCAAGTTGCTTAAGAACTTATGGCTGCATTTTATATTGAATAACGTGTTTTAAAATTATTGTTGAAGGTGCTTTAAAGCATGTAATGAAAGTAACAAAATTAATGAAATAGGTTTCCTTCGTGTTTTCAATAGTGTTAAAAGTTCAGTTTAAGTGAATTCACCTGATATATGTGCTTAGGCTCTTTTCTGGAGGGTTGATCTTAGTCACTTGGCCTGATCTTAGTTTCTGGTTACACCAGTCCAGACAGCTGGAAAAATTTTTTGCTACAAAGTTATTAAAAAGGATATTTTATGTTTATTTATAAGCATACATTTTAATATTTTTTCTGCAAAATGACCAGGGGCAGCAATACCCCTGGAAAGAATTGTGGGGAGAATCACTTAGAAGACGATCCGCACTGATTTTATATTTCTTTAGGCAATAGTGGATGTTATTGTGAATCTTCAGTTTAGCCTGATAGAAAAATTGTGGCAAACTTTCTGGCGCTATTCTCCCTCTGCTCCAGCTGACGATGCGGCTATTATTGAACTGAGGTCAGTAAATGTATCTTTGCTTACTGTTCAACATCATGATATAACAGCAGGAGTCAAATCAACAGAAGACTTAGTTTTACATATAGGCTAAGAACCTTTTCTGATATCAATAGTTTGTCAGACTAAATTTGTGTTGTCTGCTATTTGATATATAGGGTGTTGGAATATGTCGAACTGCAGCCTTGAAATGATTGTATGCATCTATTTTTCCATTTGGATTACTAAATTCAAAGTATCTTTTCACAATATGTTGTCTGGTCTGTTTAAATTGCAAGAACCATTTTTATCATATCTCTGCATTTTTTATGGTCTGGAGCAGAGCTTTGGAGGCCATTTTTTCCCCCAGTTTCATATGATGAAGTTAGAGTTTCAATTGGATGTAACAGAAGCATCTATAAAGTTTTCATTAAATAATCTATTTCAAAATGCATTGTACTTATCTGTATGTAAATGCATTTCCATTTGTTACATTTATTCACAACAGCAATCTGAGTGAAATAGAAAGTCGACTTCCAAAAGGAAAACTAATTACTCTGTGCAAAAATGAGTCTATTCTGAAATGGATGGGTAACTGTGACCATGTGATGTACCAGGCTTTGGTGGAGATTCTCATTCCTGATGTCCTTAGACCTATTCCTAGTAAGTTAAACACAGATAACATTTCATAAGACTGTCTTTTGTTTTGTTTTATGTGGTGAAATTTTTGTGCCTTGTGAAACTTTTGGGAATGATTTCAAAGGATCTAAACGTTGTGTGGGTGTGTGGGTGTGTGGGTGTGTGTGTGTGATCTTTCCTTAACTTTGTTGACTAGAAAGGCGTACTGGAGTTGATGTAAGCATTGTATTTAAAGAAAAGCAGAGTGGATGTTTCATTGTATTTAGGAAAGCCTATAGAATTTTTAAGAATATATTTTATTATGAATTATGACTTTTTTAATTGCAAATTCTAAGTTTTTATTAAAGATAAAAATGGCTTTTTTTTTATCGACTAGTTCTAGTCTAAATGACAGCTGTGAATGCACTATGGCCCTGAGCCTGAGTCCAATAATGTCAAGACAGTCTTTCTATTGACTTCAGTAAGCTTTAGTTTAAGTTTTTTATTTATAAGTTCTAGTTGTCAAAAAAAGTAAAATGTATATACTTTGTCATTTTATTTTTGGATAAATCAACATTAATGTATTATCAGCTGCTGCTAAAACCTTATCAGTTTTGATACATATTTAACCAACATAACACTATCAAACATCTTAAGACTTGTTTATTGTTCCAGTCTATTATAGTTTATTTTCAATTTTCAGTATGAAGGACTCATTGATTGATTCTAATATCATGCCAAACTGACCATTATCAGGAATAGAGCATTCTTTTATAGCATCCATGGTACTTTTTTATGGCTGCTTTTGGTAGTAAATGATTTTTAAATTGTTTTCCAGGAAGGATAAATTCTTTTAAAAAACATTTATTGCATGTTTTGTATGTTGTGTTAAATATTGAAATGTAATTATAATTATTATATATATATATATATATATATATATATATATATATATATATATATGTAATATTAAAAGAAATTATAAAAGAAATATTAGGAACCAACAGGGAGACATCTGTAAAATGCCACAAAGGAATTGTGTTCTTCTAAAATAGTGACAAGGTTGATAGGTCCACTGAAGTGCTTCTATAGCAATGCATGCAGGATGGATAACAGACAGGAACAGATGGAAGCCTCTGTGCACCTGGAAAGCTATGATTTAATACCATCACTGAAACAATGGGACAAATCACACAACTGAAATGCTGTAATCAATGGCTATAAACTGTTCAGAAAGCACTGGCAAGGAAGAAGGGGTGGAGGGGTTGCCCTCTGTGTAAAAAAAATTGACTGGGTGCTGAATGGGTTGAGACCTTTTGGGTAAAAATAAGGGAAAAGCCAGCAAAGGAAACCTCATGGTTGGTGTTTGCTACAGGCTGCCCAATCAAGGGGAGCCTGTTGATGAAATGTTCTTAGTTCAGCTACAGGAAGCATCACACTTGCAGGCTCTGATCCTCCTGGGGGACTGCCCTGACACCGGCAATCTCTCCTCCCACATCTTTCAAGACCCTGAAATTCAAGGTAGGGACTGGGAGAAAGAAGTCCTTCCCATCATGGGAGAAGATGAGGTTTGTGACCACCTGAGGAACCTGAGCATACACCAGTCCATGGGATGACAGGAGGAGCTGGAAGCCATTGTGCAGCAGGAAAACTATGACATAGTTGCCGTCACAGAAACATGGTGGGATGACTCACATGACTGGAGTGCTGCAATGGATGGCTATAAGCTCTTCAGAAAGGAAAGGCAAGGAGGGAGAGATGGTAGGGTAGCCCTGTATGTTAGGGACTGACTCAACGGCTTAATGATGGTGTCTATAGGGTTAAGTGTTTACTCAAGAATCAGGGGCAAGGCCAACAAGACAGAGATGGTGGGAGTCTGTTATAAACCACTCAACCAGGATGAAGAGGCAGATGAAATAGTCTATAAACAGCTGGGAGAAGTCTTAATAATCACTAGCCCTTGTTCTCGTGGGAGACCAACTTATCAGATGTCTGCTGAAAATACCACACAGCAGAGAGGAAACAGTCTAGGAGGTTCCTGGAGTGTGTGCAGGAGAACTTCCTGACAGATGGTGAGCCAACTCAGGAAGGTGCCCTGCTGGACCTGTTGTATGTGAACAGTAATGGACTGCTGGGTGATGTCTTAGGCAAAGCGATCATGTAATGACAGTTTTTGATTCTCAGACAAATAAGGAGGGGTGACAACAGAACTGCTACCTTGGACTTGCAGAGAGAAGACTGGCCTGTTTAGGAGACTGGTTGAGTGAGTCCTTTGGGAGGCAGTGCTGAAGGGCTAAGAAGTCCAGGAAGACTGGACATTCTTCAAGAATGAAATTCTAAACGCGCAGGAGCAGACTGTCCCCACGTGTTGAAAGATGAACCTGTGGGGAAGATGACTGGTCTGGCTGAACAGAGAACTTTGGCTGGAACTCAGGGGAAAAAAAAGGAGAGTTTATGACCTTTGGAAGGAGGGACAGGAAATTCAGGAGGACTACAGAGATGTCATTAGTTTATGCGGGGAGAATATGAGCCAGCAGTGTGCCCAGGTGACCAAGAAGGCCAAAGACATCTTAGCTTGTGTCAGAAATAGTGGGGCCAGTAGGACCAGGGAAGTGATTGTTCCCCTGTATTTTGCACTGGTGAGGCTGCACCTCATATTGTGTTCACTTATGGGCCCCTCACTTCAAGGAAGATATTCAGGTGCTGGAGTGTGTCCAAAAACAGGCAACGAAGCTGGTGAAGGGTCTGGAGCACAAGTCTTATGAGGAGTGGCTGAGGGAGCTGGAGTGTGGGGAAAAGTAGGCTCAGGGGAGACCTTATGTCTCTTTACAACTACCTGAAAGGAGCTTGCAGCAAGGTGGGGGTCTCTACTCCCTAGTAACAAGTGATAGGACAAGAGGAAATGGCCTCATGATGCACCAGGAGAGGTTTAGAGTAGGTATTAGGAAAAATTTCTTCACTGAAAGGGTTGTCAAGCATTAGAGTCACCATCCCTGGAGGTATTTAAAAGACATAGCTGTGGCACTTAGGAACAGTTCAGTGGTGGACTTGGCAGTGTTAGGTTAATGGTTGGACTCAATGATCTTAGAGGTCTGTTGCAACTTAAATAGTTCTATGATTCCATGACCCAACAAGATGCATGCCAGGGTCCTGAAGGAACTGATGTAGTTCACAAGCTGTTCTCCATTACATTTAAGAAGTCATGGCAGTCAGACTGCATCACTAGTGACTGGAAAAAGGGAAACATTGCACTCATTTTTAAAAAGTGTAAAAACAAGCTTTTGGGAACTACCGACCTGTTGGCCTCACCTGTTACCTGTAAAATCATGGAGCATGTAAAGGAAACTTCCCAGTCTTACCATTCAGGAGAGTCTCTGGCTGTAACACACCAAATGTCAGAGACTTTACTGCTGGGACCAAAGCCTCTTTGCAGTGGTGGCTCCAGTGAGCTGAAGGGAGCCCCTGCACACCCCACTCACATGTAGTCAGACCAGGTTTCCTTACCAGTTCGACCCCAGGTTTCCCATAGCAATCTCAGATGTCTCGTTCCATAAAGCAATTTATTCACTGCACATCAGCACGGAAACAGCCTGAGCTGGTGCCTCTAAGAAGTCTCGTGTATGGCCAGATTGGGTAGTTTCCTTAACAGAGCAGATCCTCCTGGAAGCTACATCGATGACAGGGGGGACATTAGACACAGCTAACATGGCTTCACCAAGCACAAATTGTGTCTGACTAATCTAGTGGCCTTGTACAATGGAGTGACTGCGTCAGTGGAAAAGGGGAGAGCTTACAGATGTCATCTACCTGGATTTATGTAAGGCCTTTGATACAGTCCCCCAAAATATTCTGGCCACTTAGATGGTGTTGTGGTTTAACCCCAGCTGGCAAAAAAGTACCACACAGATGCTCTCTCCCCCACTAGCTGCATGGGAAATCAGAAAAAAGTAAAACTTGTGAGTTAAGATAAGAACAGTTTAAAAATTGAAACAAATGAAAATATAATAATACTAATATTGTTAATGATTATGATAACAATAATTGTAATTGTAATGAAAAGGAGAGAGAAAAAAAATAAACCCCAAGAAATACAAGTGATGCACAATACAATTGCTCTCCACCTGCTGACCGATGCCCAGCCTGTCCCTGAGCAGCAATTGATCACTTCCAGCTAACTCCTTCCAGTTTTTATCCTGGGCATGACCTTCTATAGAGTGGAATATCCATTTGGCCAGTTCAGGTCTCCTGTCCTAGTCATGCTTCCTCCCAGCTTTTTGTGCACCTCACTAGCAGAGCATGAGATACTAAAAAGTCCTTGACTTAGGGTAAGCTCGACTTGGGAAATACCAAAACATCTGTGTGTTATAAATATTATTACAGAATCACAGAATCATTTAGGTTGGAAAAGACCTCTAAGATTGAGTCCACCATTTAGCTAATCACCACCTTGTCAACTACACCATAGCACTAAGTATCACATCCAGTTTTTTTTTAAAACCTCCAGGGATGGTGACTCCATCACCTCCCTGGGCAGTCCATTCCAATGGTTACCAACCCTTTCTGTGAAGAAATTCCTCCTGATGTCCAGCCTAAACCTCCCCTGGTGCAGCTTGAGGCTATGCCCTCTCATCCTGTCGCTAGTTGACTGGGAGAAGAGGCCAAGCTCCACCTCACCACAACCTCCTTTCAGGTAGTGGTAGAGTGATAGGATCACCCCTGAGCCTCCTTTTCTCCAGGCTAAACAACCCCAGCTCCCTCAACCACACCTCATATGACATACTCTCTAGATCCTTCACCTGCTTCCTTGTCCTTCTATGGACTTGCTCCTTGTCCTTCCTGTAGTGAGGGGTCCACAACTGGACAGAGTACTTGTGGTGTGGCCTCACCAGTGCCCAGCAGAGAGGGACAATTACTTCCCTGGTCCTGCTGGCCACACTATTTCTGATATATGGCCTTCTTGGCCATCTGGGCACACTGATGGCTCATGTTCAGCTGGCTATTGGCCAACACCTCCAGGTCATTTTCCACTGGGCAGCTTTCCACCTGTTTTTCCCCAAGCCTGTAGTGCTGAATGGGGTTGTTGTGACCCAGGTGCAGGACCTGGCACTTGGCCTTGCTGAACCTCATACAATTCACCTCAGTCCATCAATTTAGCCTGTCCAGACCCCTCTTTGTAGGGGTGATCTGCTCCAAAACATTCCACCTTGGGTGGATCCCATCAAATCCCATAGACTTGTGTATGTCTAACTGATATAGCAGGTAGTGCTATATTTGCTAGCTGGAATGAGTCCCACAACTGGAATGCTGGGATGAAGGGCTACAGGCTGTTTAGGAGGGATAGGCAGGGCAGGTGAGATGGACATGTGGCACTATATGTAAGGAAGAGGTTTGATTGTACAGCCCTTACAGTTGGCAGTGATGTGGTGGAGAGCCTCTGAGGGAGGCTTAAGGGGATAGAAAACAAAGGAGATATTATAGTGAGTGTTTATTATTGATCGCCCAGCCAGGATGTAAGCAGTGATGAGTTCTTCTGTAAGCAATTAAGAGAAATCTCTGGATCAGTAGCCCACATCCTTATGAGAGATTCCAACTTCCCGGACATCAGCTGGGAATATCATCCTGCTGTGACGAGCAGGCTTAGGAAGTCTTGAAGTTTGTGGGAGGCAACTTCTTGTCACAAGTACTCTGTGAGCCAACTAGGAAAGATGCCCTCCTAGACTTGTTGTTTGTGACTAGAGAAGGACTCTTGGGAGATGTGATGGTTGGTGGCTGTTCTGCCCACAGTGATTAACAGTTGGACTCAATGATCTTAATGATTCTATGATCATGGAATGTTTGAGTTTAAAATTTTCAGTGTAGTGAGAAAAAAACATCAGTAGAGTTGTTACACTGGACTGTAAGAAAGCAAACTAAGCTATTAAGGGAGATATGTAGCAGACTACCCTCAGAATCTTCTTTGAGGGCTTAGGGACCCACAAGTTCTGGTCATTTTTAAAAGGTATTTAAAAGATATATAGATGTGGTGCTTAGGGACATGGTTATTTGCTTTCTTCTAGTCCTCATGAACTTTCCCTGATCACCATGACCATTCAAAGATAATTGAGAGTGGCCTCACAGTGAAATCAGCCAGCTCCCTCAGCACTCATGGGTGCACTGATCAGGGCCATGGACTTATGCCTCTCCAATTTTTTAAATGTTTTCCTTACTGGGTCGTCCTCTATTGAGGAGAAGGTTTCTTTGCTGCAGACTTTTCCTCTGGTCTCAGAGGCTTCAGATTTCTGAAGGTAGTCCTTACCAGTAAAGACTCAAGTGTAGAAGACATCCTGTACCTCAGCCTTTGTCATTAGGTTCCCCATCCCCATTCAGCACCAGGCTCACGTTTTGTCTGGTCTTAATTTTTTCTGCTGATGTACCTGTAGAAACCCTTAATGTTGCTCCTCAGTTTCAACTCCAATTTGGTTTTCCTAACCTCATTTCTGCATACTTGGCCAGTGTCTCTGCATTCCTCCTGGGTCACTTGCCCCTTTTTGCAGCTCCTGTGTGCTTCCTTTTCATGTTTGAGTTTAGTTGTGAGCTCCTTGTTCATCCATGCAGACCTGTCATGTTTGCTTGATTTCCTGCTCATTGTGATGGACTATTCTTGAACTTGGAGGAGGTGATCTTTGAATATCAAACAGGTCTCCTAGATCCAGAGTGTTCTCCAGGACCGTCTCCCATGGGATTCTTCCAAGCAGGTCTCTGCACAGGCCAAAGTCTGCTTTCCTGAAATTTGGAGTTGTTATCCTGCCATTTACCTTTTTCCATCCTCTCAGTATACTCAACTCCACCATCTCATGGTTAATGCAGCTCAGACTCCCTCCAACCTTCATATCACCAACAGTTTGTAAGAATTGTAAAAAAAGTTTCCTTGTTTGTAAGAATTTGGTCCAGCAGTGTCTCCTTTTCAGCTCTGTTTTGCCAATTACAAGCTCTCTCTTTTCCATAACACTCTGCTTACCAACTCATTCCATTACTCCTTCACTTGACTGTGGGTCATCATCTTCATTCCCCATTATTTCTAGTTTAAAGTTCTCCTCACCAGGTTGGCCAGCCTGTTGGTAAAGATGGTTTTGCCCCACTTGGTCAGGTGGATCCCATCTCCAAGTCTTCAATCTTTAAAGAAGGGTCCCCATAGTCATAAAATACAAATGTCAATTGTCATTGCCAGCTGGGCAAGCAACTCTTGACCCACAGGATACTTCCATTCCCCTTCAAGCTCTTGCTTTTCACTGGAAAGACCAATGAGGAAACTACTTGGGCCCCCATACCCTTGACCATTGCCTCTAGATGCATGTAGTCACACTTATTTGCTCCAGGTCTCCTCTGGCAGTATTGGTGCTCACATAAAGATTTGCAAGGAATAATAATCCGAGAATTGGACAAACCTTGTCAGCATCACCTCAGCATCCCAGATCCAACCCCCAGCAAGCAGTAAATCTTCCAGCACAGCAGGTCAGGTTGGCAGATGTGGGCGCCAATCCCCATAGCATGGAGTCTCCCATTATCAGTTATCACTTCCTTCTGGTGCTGCTGAATGGCTCGGGCTTAACTAGCTCTTGGACAGAGTTCCCAGACCCTCATCTGCTGTGAGGGTACTGCATCTGTTCTTTGTTGGAGATATGCAGGTGAAGCAGGAGACTCCTTTCTGTTTCCAGAAGTCATAGGCTTCCAGCCTTTGCTATTCCCTAATCCAATTAGCACAGACCACCTGATTCTCCTTCAATATAGCTGAGACTTCAGGCTGCAGGGTCTTGAAAAAGATCCACTAGATCTCTCTCACCTTCTCTGATACTGCACAGTCTGCTGACCTCTTCCTGCACTTCCTTGGCAACACAGGTCCTGTTACACTGCACACCTTCTGCAGGCAAGGAAACCATCCCCCTCTGCCTCAGCCTCAGCAAGAGACCCCAAGCACTTGCTGTACTCTGAGCTGCATCTTCCCTCAGAAGTTTGGTCTGGATTGAGACCTCTGACTTTATAGGGATAGTTGCTCTGATGGCTGGAGGTGGTACTCAGTGACACATTAACACCATTGCTGAGGACATGAATGCTGTTCTCTCTTCTGACACAAGTACTGCATCTGTTGTCTGCCTCTGTTAGCTATGCTGTAGAAAGCAACTCAGGAAAATATTTGCAAGTACTGCTTTGTAGAAATACCCCATCATAGGCAGGTTTCTTTTTTTCTGGATAATCAGAAAGGTACCAACAGCAGCTGGCCAAAAAAAAAAAAAAGGGAAAATGTGTTTAATTTTGTAAGGATGCAAACTGATAATTCTATTTTCGAGTTTCATCTTTTTTTCTTTTCACGATTTTCAGTATGTCCTGGTTTAGGGCAAATTTGGGAGAAAACCTCCAAAGGGGGCCCCTCCCCCCAACTGGTTTGGGAAGGATTCCTCAGCGAGAAGTGGAATGAACCTGTTTATTTAACAGGCAAAGCACCCCCCAGCACACAAAATGAACAATACCAGATGACAACACTCTTTCACTGACAAATTCAGAAAGTCTCTCTTGGGAGTGGTCACTCTGTTATCAGTCCCTCTGGCGCTGGGGTAGCTGCTGCAGGCCATGAGGTGCAAACTCTTGGTGTTTCCCAGGTCCCAGTCTGGAGCAGGTTTGAGTAGTTCCAAAAAAGGGAAAGGAAAAACAGTCCAGGGAAAAATTTGGACTGCTTAGCAAAACTAACTAATGAGCAGAAGCAAAAAGCAAGAGCAAAGCAAAAAGCAGAAGCCACACTATGTACTACCCCATCTCTGTGTCCTGCCAGTCTTGAAGGCACAGAACATAATATCCAGCATAAACAGAACAACAACTGGGGATACAAGCATCATAACGTCACCCTAGGACAAGTATTTGGGGAAACCTACTCTTTCACATAACTTCCTTATAAATATTACCATAAAATAAATTAATAGTGAAGAAAACTTTTTGAGAAGCAAGCCCTAAGTAAAATTTGGTTAGTTGAAATTTTTGTGAAAACATTTCAGTGTCCACAAAATAAATGAAAAACTACTGTGTGGGGAAAAAGCCACATTTCTTGTTTAAGAAGAGTCCAAACATTTTATACTTCAGTCAGGAGTAAAATTTATTATCTTATGATTCTAGCAAAAGACCAGATCCACTGTGTATTAATGGCAATAGATCCTTTCCCCTGAGAATGGTCTTTTTATCTCTTCACAAGTGACAGGATGGATAGCACCAAACTTGTTTGGGAGTTCCTCTTCCAGACAGAGAAGTTATGTTCAAGATATTTTTCATGTTGTATCTGTCAATTTCAGCAATTACAAATACCATAAAGACTGCAAAATCTTGTTATTTATGTAGAAGAAATATTTCAGATGAGAAACACAAGCTTTTTGAAGGCTTATACAAAAATACGTTTTCCTTTTAACTTTTTTTGCTGTATCATTTAATGTGTGTTTAGTAACACTTTGCAAACTATCTGAATGAGCTTTTTTTTTTTATTCTGCAGGTAATAAATAAACATGAGCGAATGCTTTGTTAATTAGCAAGTGCATACAAAAATGTTAATTTAGAAACATGCGGGTTAAATGATCAACAGTGAAACAGAGTGTTTGCTCTTTGCCTGGAAACCTCAAGAAAGAAAAAAGAAAAAGCCCATTCCATAGAGCCAATTCAGAAGTTTTATAAGTCCAAATTAAATTTCAGATGAGCATTAACATTTGGGGATAGTTACACAAACCAGTTATCCCTATAAATTTGAAGAAAATAATGCTTTAAAATATAAAATATTTCTTTCTTTTTAAAGCAAATTGGCTAACTTACTAGAAGAAGTTTTTATTTACAGGATTCATCAATTACTCAGTCTGAAAAAGGACATTTATCATATTATGTGACTTCCATGAGAAATTAATTCTTACTCTACCAAAAGTGCTATTTTGCCTCAAACAAAATTCACTGTTTATTTCCACTGTTTCTTCTTAGATGTAGTAAAACCAAAATCACCTATAGATAGTAATATTTCCCTTTTCTGTGTTTTTCTTCCTTATTACTGCAGCAGCATTCATTCTCCACCACCAAATTTTCACACCAGTATGAGTAATCCTACCTTGTTTGTTTAATACATTCTTATATATTCCTTATCGATACCATCGTTGAACATTGTACATTGCATTTTGTTCTTCAGAACTAAAAGAAAAACATGTTGGCAATGTTTCAGGGTACTTCAAGCTTACTTGAGGAAACTGAACTAGTGCAATAATTTCTGTTTCCTGTGGGGTTTTGCTCTTTAAAAGCAAAAGCACTAAGGCAAAAAATTTATGGAAGAAAATTCATTATGAAAGTTTTCAGGAGATAGGAAACAGTTGTTACAGTTACTGATGTACCTGTAGGAATGCCAAAAAGAATTTTCACTGCTGATCATAAGTTTTTGGAAGGGGTCTTAGGTGAAATGGTCAGTTCTGTTTGTTAAATCAGAAACTAAATAATTGTTACATAATATAGAATCAAAGAATAATTCAAGTTGGAAGGTACCTCAGGAGGTCTCTAGTCCAACCTCCTGCTCAAAGCATGGTCAATGCTGAATTCAAACTTGTTTGTTCAGGGCTTTACCCTATCAGGTCTTGAAAACATCTAAGGATGGAAGCTACACAAAGCTCTCTGGGTGACCAGTTGCACTGTTCAACTGTCTTCTTGGGTTGCTTTTGCTCTGCTTTGTTGTCCCTCTAGCAGATAGGGACAGCTCTGCTGTTCAAGTCCCTCAGCAAAACTGGAGCCTGTAAACATGAAACTTATTCCAGGTACCTGAAGGAGACCTGTATTGGCTTTACATGACAAGCTTTTGGTAGAGGTGGGGGGTGCAGAGATGTCTTCTATGAGAAGATACCATAAGCTGTCCCCGTGTCAGAAAGGGACACTTTCAACTGGCTCCAAGATGGACCTGCCACTGGCCAAAGTCTAAACCAAAGACATTAGTAACATCTCTGTGGTAACATATTTTAAAAAAGAGTAAAAAAATGAGTCACAGCAGCAGCCAGGAGAGAGGAGTGAGAATATGTGAGAGAAACAACTCTGCAGACATGAAGGTCAGTGAAGAAGGAGGGGAGAATGTGCTCCTATTGCTGGAGCAGAGATTTCTCTGCAGCCCATGGGGAAGACCATGGTGAAGCACATTGTCACCCTGCAGCCCATGGAGGATCCCACACAAGAGCAGGTGGGTGTACCACAAAGGAACGTGCAGCCCATAGAGAGCCCATGCTAGAGCAGGGTCCTGTCACGAGCAGTGGTCCCGTGGAGAGGAGCCCATGCTAGAGCAGGTTTTCTGCTGGAACCTTGTCACAATCCACTTGTATAAGCAGGGGTTGTGATGGTTCGTTAACTGATCTCAGAGGGCAAAAAACAACACAAAGGGGATTTCAGTATTAATCAAAACAAATGCACCTTTTATTGAGTGCCCACAGCAAATGCGATAGAGGGATTAGAAAAGAGATAAAGGATAGAGAGAGAGAGAGAAAAAGGGGAAAGTGGTATAGCTACCAGACGTAGAGAGGAAATCCTTGTGGACCAGCCAATAGATCCACCTTGTCACGTCGGGGAGAGTCTCGAGGTCTTGGTTAACTCAGGGGTCTATTATAGTCCCCCGTCAAGGGGGGAACAGGTAAAAGACAGTGAAGAATAAGTCTACTGAAAATAGGTACAGACAGTCCATTTTCTGAAACAGGATAAGTCAATCCCAGCAGTGAGTGAGAGCCATTGTTTTCTTGGTCCAGCGACCACATCTGCAGGTAACACTTGGCAGACATCCCGCTTCAGTCAGGCCAGCGCCCCTGTGTCAGAATTATAAGGGTCTCAGTCCTTGGGAGGGAGCTTCAATCTCTGTTCGTCACTGTGGTCGTGAAATAGATGAAGGATTTTCTGTGGGGGACGACCAAAGTTACCCCAGAAAGTTCATTTGGCCAAGAGGTGGGAAAATTCATGGGCTATTGTCGTGAAGCAGGTGCAAGCATATAGGGTGAGTTGCTCCTTTGCCAGGCCCTGCTAGAAAGCAGTATACCATGGCGGCACTGTAAACACAGCTACGAACAATCACTTGGCGAGCATCCACCTCAGCCAGGCCAGAACTCCAGTCAGGGTCTTCAGGGTCCCGGTCTCTGTCCTTGTGACAGTCGTGAGGCAAATATGGAAACTTCGGACCGTCTCTTACAAACCTGTGACCTTGTGAGGAGACAAATGCTGGAACAGTCTGTTTTTGTAGGACTTCACCCCATAGAAAAGACCTATGCTGGAGCAGTTTGTGAAGAACTGCAGCCTATTGGAAGGATCCATGTTCAAGAAGGTCGCAAAGGACTGTCTCCCATGGGTGAGACCCCATACTGGAGCAGGAGAAGAGCGTGAGGAGGAAGGAGAGGCAGACACAGTGTTATGAACTGACTGCAACCCCCATTTCTTGTTGTCCTGGGCCACTTGGGGGGAGGAAGTAGAAGAGTTGGGAGTTAAGTTGTTCCTGGAAAGAAGTGAGGGTTGGAAGAAGTTTTTTAAAGATTTGTTCTTATATCTGTCTCCAACTCTGATTGGCAATAAATTCAATTAACTTCCCCAAGTTGAGTCTGTTTTGCCTGTGATGGCAATTGCTGAGTGATCACCCTGCCCTTATCTTGACCCATGAGCATTTCTTTGTATTTTTCTCCACTGTTCTGTTGAAAAGGGAGAGTGATAGAGCAGCTTGGTGAGCACCTGGCAGTCAGCCAAGGTCAAGCCACCACAAGACTTCATCTACTTTTTCCTTATGAGGTAGGCTGTATCAGATACCCACAACATCACCCATGTTGTTATGTAATCTAATCTGGACCCTTAAGCTCTGAACTGGCTTATCATCCATCCCTCGGCAAAGCTCTATGCATTGCAGCTCCTCTTTCATATAGAGCACCTTTTTGTCTTGTTTCCCCCAAAGATTCTGTATTTATCCATTGCAGCACTCCAGATAATCCCATAGTTATAGTTGCACGAAGTCTAGTTGGAGGCCAGTAAATACCAGTGTACCCCAGAGGTCAGTACTGGGTCCAACACTGTTCAATGTCTTTATTGGTGATCTGGATGATGGGGCAGAGCATACCCTCAGCAAGTTTGTTGATGACGCAAAACTGAAGAGTGGTTGATGCATCACAAGGTTGTGCTGCTATCCAGAGGGACCACGACAGGATGGAGAAATGGGCTGACAGAAACCTCATACAGTTCAACGAGGGGAAGTGTCAAGTCCTGCCCCTGGGGAGGAACAATCCCACGTGCCAGTACATGCCAACCAACTGAAAAGCAGCTTTGCAGAAAAGGACCAGTGGGTCCTGGTGGACACCAAGTTGAACATGAGCCAGCAGAGTGCCCTTGCTGCAAAGAGGGCTGGTGGTATCCTGGGCTGTATTAGACAAAGTGTTGCCAGTAGGTCCAGGTAGGTGATCCTTCCCCTTTATTCAGCACCATTTGAGTGCTGTATACCTGGAGTCCTGTATTTAGTTCTGGTCTCCCCAGTACAAGAGTGGGGAGAAGAGACATACTGAAGAGAGTCCAATGAAGGGCCATGAATTGGCACTGCTTAACTGTCCTCAAGGTGAAAAAGTTTCTCCTATCAAGTCAGGATCACTCTTTTTCAATTTATGCCCAGTGTTTATCACCCTCCTGCCATGCATCACTGTGAAGAAGCTGAGTCTGTTCTTGATACCTTGTAGGTATTGAAAGCCTTTTATTAGGTCCACCCTAAACTTTCTCTATTTCAGGCTGAAAAACCTAGTTCCCTCAGCCTCTCCTCATAAGGTATGTGCTACAGCTCTCTGACCATGTCAGTAGCCCTCTACTAAACTTACTACAGCTTATCAACATACTTCTTGTAATGATAGGGATCCAAACCTAACTGGATAAATCTCTGAGACAATAAATGCAGTAGTTCTCAATGTGGAATATTTAAATACTGAAGATGCAAAAGGTTTCAAGAGAGGCACATTGCCATCCTTTTCATTTTATTTTTATTTTTTAATGTTTAGGTGCCTTGACTCAGGCCATTCGCAATTTTGCAAAAAGCCTTGAAGGCTGGCTATCCAGTGCCATGAACAATATTCCACAGAGAATGATACAAAGCAAGGTAAACAAAGTTGACTGCAGTTTTCTTCTCTTTCTGCAATTGTACACTAGATGTCATTCAAGATCTAAAAATAGCAGCATTTTAACTTTTATGCTAAATGTCATATTTAGGTTAAACTTCAGACAAGAACCATGGGGTTGGAAATAACTTTGTTTTGCCAAAAAAAATAGGAAAAACTGTATTTGTTCCATTATATGTGAATTGCAATATCTGAGGGCTCATAAATTATTACAGCAATTTTAGAATTAAAATAGACAAAACAGAAGATTGGTTGATAATACAATGTGTTAAGATAAATGGATTTCTTCATAGGTTGCCACTGTAAGTGCCTTTGCCCAGACTTTGAGAAGATACACATCTCTCAATCACCTGGCTCAGGCAGCTCGGGCTGTGCTTCAGAACACTTCTCAGATCAACCAGATGCTCAGTGATCTCAACCGTGTGGATTTGCCAATGTACAGGTACCTTTAGCTTTAAAACCCAGACTTAAAAAAATTTATTTCCACACATTTAAAAAAATAATTATTTTTAGTTCTTATTTTATCAAGAAAGCAAGGTGGGAACATTTTTCTGATCTCTATATATACAGTGATTCAGTCAAAACTTTACAGCTTCTGCTTTGGCCATAAGAAAAATAGAACCTCAGAAACATTATCTATTTCCACTTTCTCTGAAGGCTTCTTATCCTTCAGACCATGCATTCTGCCAGTTTTTATTTAATGCAGATGAAAGTGTAGACTACATGTGTTCTTAGAATGAACAGCATGAACAATACCTGAAGATGAAATCTTGGATAGCATAACTTCTGATCTTTCATTGAAAAATACTGATCATAAAGCACTATTTCTAGTACAGATGGTTTAATTATTTTTAATATGTTTCATATTTTTATTTAAAATACAATATCATTAGCATACTTTAATTGTTTGTGTTTACATTTCCAACCTTTCCTAAGTAAATCGTTAGAATTAATTTCCAGTTATCTGTAAAACATCAATTTATTTTTCATTTGGTTTAGAAAAAGATTTCCCTTTTATCTCTTTCTTCTGCTTAGAAGAAACAAGTTTTTTTTCTTCTGTTGCTCAACTAACTTACATGACCCAGATTACTGGTAGTCATACATTTGTCTTCTTTCATTAACAAACATTTTAAAACATTTTAACTTAAAAGAAGTTCAGAACTTCACTAGCACAGTTGAATTCTTTTTGTTTGTTGCAAAGGTCTTTGAATAAATAACGTTTAACACAATATAGTTATATTGCATAGTAGTGTGTAAACTACCTAAGATTTAGTATGTTACCAAATATATGGTATATTAAAAATTGTTCTGTGGTAAGATATAGAGTCTATGAAAGTTGAGATGTTAACTTGGCATGTGATAGCTAGAGTTTAAGAATAGGGTCTTTGTTAAATCAATATTGTTTTTTCCATTTAACAGAAGTATCCATATTGGTCTTATTAAAACTTTAAAATTTAATGTAATCATATTCCATGACAACACTGTGAACTACTCTTTATTGCATATAGACTGTGTTTGTCCAATTGTGTGCTATTTATATTACTCATTAGACAATGAGTAATATATCGCAGACTGTGGATAAACACAACAACCCTTTTTGACTATAAAAGAAAGCTCTTTTAAAGTGAGGTGATTAAAAATGTAACAGAAATTTTATTGGATCTTAAGTCCTTTGTTGTGGTTTAGGAGTGGTATTCCCCAATTTAGTGTTCCCACTGAAACACCCCAGACCATGTGCCACTCACTCACTCTTCCCCTCCCCGTGTCAGGATGGAGAGGAGAATTGGAAGTACAAAAGCTAAAAAACATGGGTTGAGATAAGAACAATTTACTAGAAACAGCAATGAGATGAGAAAACAAACAGTAACAGCAACAATATCAATACCAAAAGTATAGGAATAATTACTAATATATCCAGATGGGACTTGTCCGGCTTGACTGGCCTCTGCTGCTTGACTGAAAGGCGGCAACTGCAGTGTTTTCACCTCAGAGACACCTCTGGCTATGCTGGTTGCTGCAGCTGGCGCTAGAGACAAGTCCAGACATGCAAAGCTCCAGTTTACCTCTGTGCAGATGCTTTAAGGCGAAGTGAAGGAAAGGAGTGAGATTCTGCCAGAGGGGTTTGATCCAGAGTTTTATTCCAATGGCAGGCTTCTGAATCTTGTAACAGCTTTAACAGAATCTCCTGAACCTCATGGTTGCTGGCTCTTTTAAGCCCAGGGAGAGGGGGAGGGAAGGGGTAAGGATCCCAAAAACCAGGTGCAAGGTGGGCAGGTCTCAGGTGCGAGGGACACCTGGGTGGGCCAATGACCCCCCACGGATGCAGAGCATCTTTTGAACTCTGCCAATCACTTGACACCCTTCTGGAATGCCAAGGTTGATAGACAGCACTCAGCAGGGGTCAGGGTGGGGGAAGGAGAGGTGATTGGCACCTGGGAAAGGACCAGGATACCTGAGACAAACTATGACATCACACCGCAACATCTCCCCCTTTTTTTTTAAATGAAGAGGACTAGGTTTGGGGTGCAGAATGCTTGCCAAACCATGGTTGGTAAATTGGTTCCTCCTCTTCAGGAGGGTCAGTTTTCCGCTGAGGCTTCCATGTCATCCATTGGAGCACTAAGGGCTTCCAAATGGTGGACTTCAGGAGGGGAAGATGAGCTTGAAATTATCTTGTACACTATGCGCTTGATGAGCCCAAAACCAATGCTAACAACTGCAATAACAATAACTAAAATAAACAGTACTAAAAACGCAGATTTCAGAATGGATCCTAACCAGCCCGAGAGTCTCCAGCTTTTGAACAGTCCACTCATCCAGTTGTCTGTTTCTCTCTTGATTTCATTCGCCATGGTTTTCATCTTGTCAATCGTGGCATGGATGTTCTCTGCTTTCGATGGCAAGTTGAGGCAGCAGAGACTTTCAAATTCTTCACAGCAATGGTTGTGCAGAAGGAGCAGATAGTCTATACATTTGCTTTGGGGTGAGGGACTATCCAGGAGATTGCTGGTGGAATGACTGTAAGTAGAACGATGAGCAGACTCAATGTCATGGTGTCTCGAGACTGCACACAAACAGCGGGATCTAAACTGGTACAAGGAACTTAAGACAAACATATATTATAAACTATTCCAGATAGGAGGCTTAAATGGAATTTCTTCCAGGGAACGCGGGCAGCGTTTCCTTCTCCAGGCAGCATTAGCAACCTGGGGTGCTTCTGTAGACTTCCCTGAGGCCTTGGGGACGTAGGGCCTTACCCATTTGGAAGGAATCCACTTTAAACCCAAGGGGGTGGACACACAGGCATATTCACGTCCCCATGTAACCAATTTGTAAAGTCCCACTGTCTTCCAAGTCTCAGGATCCTTTACCAAGACTGGAGGCTTTTCTTTCATTGACATCTGACTGCTCCCCCCAAAGTGGCGTACTATGGGCGGATTCAGGCTGTCAAAAGAACAGTTCAGAAAATTGATTGTGAACAGTGCCCTGGTCACCTAATGTGGGGAGGTTCCACTTTCAGGACCTGATGTTGCTGGTCCAGGACTCTTTTGATATCACGGTGAGTCCTTTCTGCTACGGCTTGAGCCAGTCAAGGGGATGCTAGTCTTGTGCTCATCTCCCCATTGCTGCAGGCAGCTCTTGAATTCCTTGGATTTGTAAGTGGGCCCGTTATCAGTTTTCAACTCCTTGGGAATGCCCATGAAAGAAAAAGCCTGTAGGAGGTGCTTTATGGCATCAGAAGATGATTCTCCTGTGTGGGCAGAGGCATAGACTGCTCCAGAAAAGGTATCTACGCTAACATGGGCATATTTTTGCCATCCAAATGACTGTATGTGTGTTATATCTGTTTGCCACAGTTCACAACTGTTCAGCCCCCTTGGATTTGCTCCTGCGCTCATCGTAGGGAGTGCATGTTGTTGGCAATTGGGGCATGTGGCCACAATCGCTTTGGCCTGTTCTCGAGTGATGTGAAACTGACAAACTAGGCCAGATGCATTTTGGTGGAAAAGCTGGTGGCTGATTTTTGCCTGTTCAAAAACATTTGGGAGAGGGGCCATCTCTGCAGGCGCAGCAAGGGCATCTGCCCTTCTGTTGCCTTCAGCGATTAAAACCTGGCAAGTTAGTGTGTGACCTGACGTGCATCACATAAAATGGTTGCTCTCAGTGGGAAAAACCTTTACAAGTTTTGAGAGCAATTCGAAAATTGCGATGTTAGACACTTCTTGCAGTATTGCTTGATCTGCCCTGGATACTACTCCTGCCACGTATGCAGAGTCTGTAATCAGATTGAATGGTTCTGAGAACCTTTCAAAGGCCCTAACAACTGCAGCCAACTCAGCAACCTGAGGTGAACCTTCCACCTCAGCAATGTCCGTCTCCCACTGCTGGGTTTGAGGATCCTTCCAAGTCATAACAGACTTGTGGGATCTCCCGGATACGTCTATAAAGACGGTCAGAGCCTTTTTTAAAGGTCTCTTACTTTGAACACTTCTCAATTTCAGAGTAAATTGAAACTTGTTAGAAAATTTTGTGGGCAGGCCGATGGACGGAAATTTGTCCTGATTAGGAATCTAGAGCAAACTGCAATGCTTCATTTTCCCGAAGCAATTGTTCTAATATTTTCTTAGTATTTTGGCCCAATTTTAACTCAATTGGAATGTGAATGCACTCAAAGTCACACCCTGCTAGCTCCCTGATCCGGGTCCTAGCTTTCCGGGTCAGTTCTGCTACCAGCTCTTGGGGCACTGTCATTCTCTTGGACCTTTGGTGACTAAGGAAAACCCACTCTATGATCAAGAGAGGGTCCCTCTGTTCCTGGTCCTTTTTAAGTGATTCCTTTACCTTAGGTGTTGGTTTTTTCTCCCACTGGAAAATGATTCCGTGAAGGTGTGGAAACATACCTGAGATGATAAATTTGAATGGCAGGTCAGGCTGACATCGGTGGGCCTGTCTTGTGGACTTTGCTATCTGAACTTTTTCTAGAGCTTTCTGTGCCTCTGGGGTAATAGCCCTAGGAGAACTCTGGTCTTCTCCCCCATTTCAATAAATTGAAAAGAGGGGAAAGGTCTTCGTTAGTCAGACCCAGCCAGGGCCTTACCCAATTTAAAGACCCACACAACTTGTGGACATCTGCAAGGGTCTTGATCTTTGTATTGATTTCTAATTTTTGAGGAACAATGGTCCTATTTCCAATTTCTAAGCCCAAATACTTCCAAGGTGGCATCTTTTGAATTTTCCTTTCCTGGAGCTCGAACCCTGCAACAATCAATGCATCAATCGTTTGGTCAAGCGCGTGGGTAAGTAAATCATCATTGGGGGCACACACAAGGATATCATCCATATAATGATAGATGATGGCCTTTTCTGCGGCTGCACGCACTGGGGACAGCAGGGAAGAGACATACAATGGCAGATCACTGGCGAGACTTTTAGTCCCTGAGGAAGAACTTTCCAATGGTACCTTTTCATAGGGGCTTCCATGTTGATGGTGGGGACCGAGAATGCGAAATGCGGTGCATTGTCAGGGTGTAGGGGAATTTGGAAAAAACAATCTTTTATATCAATAATAGCTAATTCCCAATCTTGGGGAAGCATCGCTGGGGATGGCATGCCAGGTTGGAGAGAGCCCATATCTTCAATGACATTATTAATTTGTCGGAGGTCATGGAGTAGCCACCATCTCTGTTTGTCAGCCTTCTGGATGACAAACACTGGAGAGTTCCACGAAGACATGGTCTCCACAATGTGACCCTTTTTCAGTTGCTCTTCTACTAGCTCCTCGAACGCCTTTATTTTTTGTTTACTGAGCGGCCACTGTGCTACCTGAACTGGCGTGTCTGTCTTCCAATTCAGTTTTTGTGTAGGGCGCTTTTCAGTGACCGCTGCCCAAAAATCCTGTGGAGTCTGGAATATCAATTGTGACTCCTCACTGAGACATTAAATCTCTCCCTAGTAATGGTTCTGGATAATCTAGCACAAATAGACTTATATTTGCTAATTTTCCATTTGGCCCCTCAATTTGGACAATGCTCTTGGATTGCCTTGCCAATTTCATGCCCCCTACACTTCGAACGTGACCAGCCACGTCTTGCAAAGGCCAATGTGCTGGCCAATCCTGTGCTGGGATCACTGTGCAGTCTGCACCCGTGTCTACGAGAATCTCAATGGGTTTTGACTCCCCACCCTCACTGACATTACACCACATTTTGGGTTTGTCCTTCCCAATAGCTTGGACCCGGGCGACTGTGGGCCCTTGTTTTTCAAGGCAACTTGAGTTGCCTTCAGGTAAACTCGGCACTGTGATGGCTTGTGCAACGATTTGTCCTTTGGGAAGAAACAGACGTGGGTGGACACAGTGCAGCCCGAGAACGAATTGCTCAGGATCTAACGTTGTCATTCCTGGAGCAATTTCTATCTCTTGTGGTGTGTGTTTGGTGTCCCCAATGAAGATGTAGTTACAGTGATTTTGGTGCCAAGTACCCTGCTGTTGTGGGTTGACGGAGACAAGATGCCAGTCAGTATCTTTCAGGTGTAGTGGTTCTGTCAGCTGCAATCTGAAAGGCTCATTGACAGAAATAGGGGTTAGAACAGGTTTGCTTAAGTCAGAGCAAAGGTTATTTGGTTTCACATCTGATACTGGATCAGCAAAAGTGGTCCTTGAAGCATCTGCTTCATTTAGAGAAATAGGGATGTTACCGCACGCTTGGTCTTTTTTGCTTCCCTCATTCCCTTGGCCTGCTCTTTTTGTGTCTGTGCTCCTGGCAGGCCAGCACTCCCCATTCAGTTTTTTTGTTGTTGTTGACCCCCTGGGAGCGCTTGTAGTTCTCCTCCCCTGCTATTTTTAAATTCATCTAATTGCTTTTTCAGGGGACACTGGTTACTCCAGTGCCCAAGGTTGTTGCAAAGCAGGCATGGCTTTGTGGGGTCAACCATTGCTGGTCTTCGCTGCTGCCCAGTGTGCCGCTGTGCTGAGGGAATGGAGGCAGGGCTGGCAACGGCAATTCGCTGTGGTGGTCTTGGCAGCAGCTTTGGTCTGGTGTCTTCAGCTACACTCATCAGAGGCACTTTCTTGTTACAGACTAGAAGCATATCTTTTAGTGTAGGGGGGGGTTCTAGAGGTAAGCTTAAAATTGCTGCTCGACACTGTTAATTTGCATTTGTAAATGCCATTTCTTCTAAAAATTCTTCCCTTGCATTCTCTTTTTTAACTTGGATTTCAATAGCTCTAGTTAACCTTTCTACAAATTTCAAAAAAGGCTCTGATGGTAGCTGCTTGATCTTACTATATGGCTTGAATGGGCCTTCAGGTTGGAGGGTAAAGAAGGCTTTTTGAGCAGCATCTTTGACTCTGTCAAGTGCTTTTACAGGAATTACTGCAGCTTGGATTGGGGCTAAAGACCATTGGCTCTCACCGGAGAGATGCTCAGTGGTAATTGGCAAGCCATTGGCATATTTTCCTGTGTTTGGATCAGTATGCAAGTCTGGGAGACCCTCTTTTAGCTGTTGTTTCCATGCCAATTCCCATAATTTGAATTCTGTAGAGGTCATGAGGCACAAAAAAAGCTTTCTTAAATAATGTGGAACTACTACAGTCCTACCCAGTTCGGCATTTAAAAGGCCATGGAAGTATGGGCTGTATAGGCCATACTCTGTGGGCTTTGATGATTTCTCTCATCATTTCTTGTCCAAAAGCTTTCCAATCAGCAGTTGGGGGTCCTCCCCTTTGCCCTGCATGCTGATATGTAACAGGGGCGAATGAGAAAGTAGGACCCTGTATTGGGTTTGCGGTTCCCTGCTCTGTATCCTTTGAATCAGAAGCATTGGGATCACAGGTGCAGCTATGGGGACAAGCAGTGGGTATGCCCCCACCATGGGAACTCGGGCAGGGGATACTGTGGGAACAGGGGGCAGGGACAGGGGGCTGGCAGGGGGCAGGGACACCTGGTGACATCACATCGGCAGACACCCTCAGGGAGGGGTGGAGGGGCGGAGCTAAGGGAGTGGCAGGTAAGGTGGGGGGAGGGAAGATATCACGAGGATCAGGAGGGGTGGGGGATGGGGAAAGATTTTTGGGATGCTTAGGGGAATCATGGGAAGAAGGAGACCAGGTATGGCATGGTGCCACGTGGCATCCTCCATTTTCTTGGCCTCCTAGGGTCTGGGAGACATTCTGAGGGTCACTGCCCTCTGAAAAGCTACCACGTGCTCTGGGTTTCAGAGCAGAGGACACAGGAGTTTGGGGACAATTCCACACGGTCTGGCCAGAACTTTGTGGACAGGGGAACTCAGGCATTTTAAAGTGCTTGGGGAGCCAGCTTCCCTGGGCATGAGCAGAGTCTGCTCTCTTTAAAATACCAAGATTTGGGGTAGAGGGTTCAGAGTTAGGGGGGGGAGAAACAGGAAGAGCAGAGGTAGATATCTTATTATGTGTCTTTTCCTCTACTTCCCTTTGTTGTAAATGATCAAATCGGCAGCCAAATTTATAAAAAAAATTTATAACTTTTTTAGATTGACAACCAGATAGAATATTATAAAACCGCCACAGCCAAGACAGTGTCAACCCCGGACTTTGACGCTGGGTGAACCTGGTTCGGACGGACATAGTGTCAGTGTCTCCCCAGTGTTTCACACCAACTGCTTCAGGTAGCCAGTTTATATATACAGTTTATTTCGCCTGAAGCAGAAATGACATAAGATTTCTCTATGTCCCTTCATATGTATAACGGGGACTATACAGATTCAGACCCATACAAAAGTTAGTCCATAGGTTTGGATGGCTGTCTGAGCTCCTCGAAATGGTCTTCTTTTCAATTGTAGTCAGGACGTCACCGGTCCTCGATGTAATCTCTTCCAGGTGCAGTTCCTTGAATGTTCTGGACCTTCCTGGGAAATGGCTGCTTATTGCCCTAGAAGGACTCATTCATTCGTTAATAGGCATGATTTTATCTGGGCGAGTCCGGGAAATCTTTGAATAGAAAGAAAGCCCCGCTTCTGGCCATGGGGGTCAGAGGCATGGTTGGATCTTACAATTTTTATACAGTTACAAAGCATGAATTATCTATATCATATACTACACCTTTGTTTGAGTAAGGCTGATTGAACTTGTAAACTCCAAAACACAAATTTAGCTGAGGAAGTGTCCCCGGACTTTCCCAAGGTTATCAATTCATTCCCTACTTTGTCCCAGAATTGGATATTGTGGACTTGTTCAGGAGAAATTTGTGGGAAGTGTAGAAAAAGCCACATTGTAAATCGTTTCAATTTTCCCTTAGAAAACGTTACATTTCCGCTAACTAAAATTCCAACAATCTAATAATACACTCCTTTTTGTGCTGTGCTTAACTTAGAGCCCATTTTAGATGTAAAAGGCACAGCACAGTCTCCCGCTGACCGAAAACAAAACCAAATAACTACCTATTTCCAAAAACCGCAGTTAAGAAGCGAAGACACGCAGACCTTTAGCCCTAAACAGCGCAGCACTACTTGCAGATTTTAAAAGTGCCGCCGGCAGTGGCAGGGAATCAGAACTCACTACGCCGCGACAGGGGATAGACAGAGCCCCCCCAACCCGCCCCACACGGCAAACCAAAACCGGAGACACCCCGCACCGAGAAGGCCCGAAAGCCGAGCAGAAACTCCCCCCCGCCGGCACGGGGAAAACCAAAACCAACAATACTTGACCTCTGCCACACTACCCTTACCTGGAAAGGACCCCTTTTCCCATTCCTGGAAAATTACATGAGATAGTATAGAATAGCCTCCGGGTCCTAGACATGCCCTTTCTTGGCTACAGTAAAAATTTACCCTGTCCTGGCCAGAACCAGGACATCATCCACCCCTACACCTTCCATATATATATATATACATATATATATATATATATATATATATATACACACACACACATATATGCACAATCATAGGTGTCATTGCCATAGTCAATGGCCATCCCTCCAAGATGTCTGTTGAGTTCATTTAGTCCATGACTGTAGGTTCTATCCATCCTAGATTTCTCCCAGGGCAGGAGAGCTGGTGTGCCGTTGGCTGGTTGAAAGCTGCATCAGGACTGGTGTATCTGGAACACTCCATCCTCATTGTCCACAGCAGTTGTGACATACAATGGCAGTATCATTCAGCAACCAGTATTATACAATTCAACATTGCAGACTGTTCTCACCCAAAAATTAAATCTCCTTAAGGTACAACTTGCCTTGATCCACCTTGTCCTTCAATAACTTCTGCAACTCACCATGTAGGACTCCATATGGCAGCTTTCTGTTTTCAATGGAGCCTTACAATACAGCAGGAACTGTCAGTGAAGAGAGTGTATCGCTTTTCATTTTCTGGTAGCTGATTATATGGTGGAGCCTCCTCAGCATGTGTTACCTTCTCCTCCTCTTCCGATAGTCCAAAATTTTCACCTTCAGGCCAGTTCATGATGACTTTCAAGATTCCTGGGCGATTGGGGTTTCCTATTCAAGCTTGCTATGTGATCAGTGCAACCCACTTATTCCACGTAGCATCAGTGGCCTGATGTGTTGAAGGGACTTTCCCTATTAACATCCAGCCCAGCACTGGAAGTCAGGGTGCCAGGAGGAGCTGTGCTTCAGTAACAATCACTTCTGAAGCAGCTCAAAGCCCCTCATAAGCTGACAGTATCTCTTTTTCAGTTGGGGGTGTAACAGCCCATAGATCCTTTGTATCCCTGGCTCCAAAAACCTAGAGGTTGACCTCAAGTCTGCCCTGGTGCTTTCTTACAGAGGCTCCAGGAAAGATCATTCTCCCTGGCTGCAGTGTAAAGCACATTTTTACATCCTGTCCTGTCCTGATTGGCCCAAGGGCTACTGCATGAACTGTCTCCTGTTCAAAAGCTTGTTGTTCAGGACCCCACTTAAAATCATTTATCTTCCATGTCACTTGATAGAGAGGATTTACAATCTGACTGTAATCTGGAATATGCATCCTCCAAAAACTCACAGCACATAGGAAAGCCTGTGTTTCCTTCTAGCTGGTCAGTGGGAACATAGCTGCTATTTTGTTGACCATATCCCTTGTAATCTGATGACATTCATATTGCCATTTTATTCCTAAAAACTGAACTTCCTGGGCAGGTCCCTTGACCTTACTTTGTTTTATGGCAAAACTGGCATTTGGGAGGATTTGGATTATCTTCTCCCCTTTCTTAAAAGCTTCCTCTGCTGTGTTGCCCCACAGGATAATGTCATCGATGTACTGTAAGTATTTTGGAGCCTCACCCTTTTCCAGTGCAGTCTAGATCAGTCCATGGCAAATAGCGGGCTGTGTTTCCACTCCTGGGGCAATGTTGTGAATGAGTGTATTAAGTTCACCTAATCACCAGTGAAAGTTTAATATTAAAAGCCACATCATGACAAAGTTCATTGGCAAGGTTCACTCTTTTATTTACTAAATGGTTAAAACACACAGAGAAAAAGCAAACAAAAATCAAAAATCAGTCAATCCAAATCAAAATAAACACAAAACTATCTATGTGGAGGCTGGGACAGGAGAAGGGGAAGACAAGAGGCTAGGAAATGGTAAGGGTAAAAAAGGAATATGAAAGACACTCCTGTTGAGTCACAAGCTTCAGAGTAGACTCCAATGATAAACTGAGCCCTGGACTTGATGAACAGCACTTCATTTAACTTAAACAACAGCATTTAAACTTAATAGTACTCAATCAATAAGTTAAGCAATTTAGTAAAGGATTCATATAGAATTTGCTATACTACAACAGTAACTTACTTGCAGTCCTAACTTAGTTACAAATCTAAAGTACTTGAGAATCTAGGAGAACAACATTCCTGGTATATTTGCTATAGCATATGCAAACTCGCATGTACAAAGATGGTACCTGTGAAAAAATCCCCCCAAATTCAGTGAGATACTCACTTCAGATGCCATTGCATCTTCTCAGAGGGTGAAGGGTTGACTCCTGAGGAGTGAGGGTATCAGCCCAGGATCCATTGTTACCATTTAGTGATCCTCCAAGTACAGCAAATTTGAGAGTTAGCTGGCTCTGAGAGACACTACTCAGAGGGACATTGCTGGTAACAGCCTGCTGCAGTCCAGGAGAGCTCAAACGATCTTACTTAGGAACACTGTTGATAGGGTCACAAGAGAGTGGACTTTAGTCATAATAATTTTCTATTCCGGCTGCAACTCAGGTCAGTAACTTTCTTTGAAACCTTGATTTAAAAAATATTATTCCACTTGGGTTGTTATTCAGGCAAGAAAAATAAGTTTCCAAGGCTGTTAATTAAAAAACAGGAGCTCATTAGACAGCACAGGTTCCTGGGAACAGACAGGGTTTTTTATAAGCTCAAGAGGAGCTGTTTGCGAAGGCTCCTAATGAGCATTTCTCAGATCATAATGAGGCCTGGTGAGGGGGGTATGCACTACCACAGGCAGTTGGTTCCAGGTGTACTGGTGTCATGGTTTGACCCTGGCACAATGCCAGCGCCCCCACAAAAATACTTTCTCCCTGGTGTCTACTGTGAGATGTGATCAGAAATAGAGCAAAGCAGGCCCTAGCTTAGGAATAAAAGGAAAAAAACTTTATTAACCTACAACTATAAAAGAAACACACAGAACTCAGGATGAAAACCTTCCAAACATTCCTCCTCCCCCCACCAAATTTCCAATACATCCATTCCTCAGATCATCAACTCTCAGTACATCTCCACCCTTTAGATAATCAATTCTCAGTTCATCAAGGAGAGAGGAGTCCCTCTTGTGCCACAGGCTTCCCCTGGAAACACAGTTGAAACTTTTTGTGTTTCCATGTCACACGTGGCACCGCCCAGAGAACATTTGCCATCGTGACATCTTCCTTCCATGTACAGTGCTCTCACCACTGCGCATGGACCAGAGCTGCTTCTAGGGTTCCCCTTTTAAGGGTGCTTTGCCCAGTTCCAAAAAGAGCACAGTCTCTCACTTTTGGGACACCTGTCCCCACCAAATTTCACCCCCTGGGGCCGAGGGGTCTCGAGAACAGAGATCCTCTTCTCTTCCACCGAAGATTGAGGGCACCACCGCCCTCCTCACCTGTCGCCTCTGTTCACGCACTCCTTCACATCACATCACTGCACTCTCTTGGCTCCAAGCCATTGCCTCCCCCCGAATTGCAGTCTCTGTGTCACAGGAACAAAAATGGTTCTGTCCATGGATATACAAGAAAAGTCCAGCCAAAGGCTACTCCATCACCTCCTTCCACCTAGGATTCTTCTGAACTCTCATGGCCCATTTCCTCTTATCTCATCTCTATCTCTCTTCTCATTCAACTCCAGGAAGAATCAACATTTGTAAGGTTTCCATCATCTAAGAAAAGGGTTAAAAATCTCAGGCTCTGCCTGTTCAGAACTCCCACGGCTGCCCTGCCGGGCACCTTCTCACTGCACCCCTCTTATCCTTCATGGCCGGCTGTACTATCAAGTTTCAAGGTGGCACAGGCACAGACACCAGCTCTCTCTCTCTCTCTCTCTCTCTCTCTGTGGGGCGGGGGGGCTGCCCGAAGCCTCTCAGTGCTCCTCCACTCTTCCATCTTGCAGGGGCCTTCACCTCCCTTCTCTGTCCAAGGCCCGGCCTACCTCATCTGGCGGCATGGCTTCCCCTCCCCCGCCCGGCTTCCCCTCCCCCGCCCAGCCTGCAGCTGGGCAAGGCAGGTCTGACCTCTTTCACAGACAGAACCCAAGAGAGCTTCCCCCTGGGAGTTCTCTGCTTTTAACCCCCCCTGTGTTCTCAGAGGTGTATCCATGTCCTCAGTGGCCACACCAGGTGACAGTATTCAAATCTGAGTACCTATTGGTTTGACCACAGCATCCTAAAAAACTCGCTTCCTCTCAAACCAGGACAACTGGACACACTTCCAGGTAAAAGCAAACTGTGGCCTGCACTACGCTGCTAAAGGAATGGAGAAAACTGCATTAGCAATTTTGATGGTGGCACCACTTTGCTTCCTTGGACTCCAGTTCATACTGAAGTTCCAGCATGTCCCACACAGCAGCACTCAGTGGTGTTATGACTTCGTTCAGGTCATGATTGTCCACTGCCAGTCTCCACTCTCCATTACACTTACACACTGGCCGGATAGGACTATTAAAGGGTGAGCAAGTCTTGCTGAGCACTCCCTGGCTCTCCAGTTCACAAATCATCTCATGAATGGGGGTCACAGAGTCCCAGTTGGTGCAGTGTTTTTGGCAGTGCACTGTTGTGGTAGAAATTGGTACTTGTTGTTCTTTGACCTGCAGGAGCCCCACAGCAGAAGGGTCCTCTGAGATACCAGGCAAGGGATTTAGCTGTTGAATTCCCTCTCTCCACATGTCATGGGATGAGTGGGTGCTTCAGACAAGCCTTGTCTTAGCCTCAGATTTTGGCAGGAGTTTAAATTTAAGGAATCACTGGCCCAGCCAGTTATAGTGATGGTGAATCAGGTCTATTTATAAAAATAAATTATTTATTAAACAGACAAGAAATAACAGATGAAAGATCTTATTCAGAGTTATTTAATACACAGTATAAAATTAAACTACTAGTAGATTACAGCATAACATAAAACAGTGCACAATATCAAGGTACCATATTAACACTAGCAGAAGAAATAGTATTGATTAGGAGTCAAATGCAACTTGCCACCAAAATGATGGTAATGTACACAGATTCCTTCACTTAACCCCTTGGGAGTAACTGTGAAGCAGATGTCTGTGGTATTTTCCACAAGGGTCACAGGATGAGGGAAGAGATGAGAAAGTTGACTCCATGCTTCAGAAGGCTTGATTTATTATTATATGATAGATAATATATTAAAACTATACTAAAAGAATAGAGGAAAGGATTTCACTAGAAGGCTAAGCTAAGAATAGAAAAAGAATCAAAACAAAGTCTTGTCTCTCACCGAGACAGTCCGGCCAGGTGAACTGTGATTGGCCCGTAACTGGAAACAGCCTGATGAGGCCAATCACAGATTCCCCCTGTTGCATTCCTCAGCAGCAGATAAGAATTGCTTACAGTTTGTTCCTGAGGCCTCTCAGTGTCTCAGGAGGGGAAAAATCCTAAGGAAAGGATTTTTCATAAAACATGTCGTGACAGATGTCCCTATTTATGGGAGAAGCTCCCCACATTTCCGGGGAAATGTATAGAAGATTTCTGATTTGTGAAAGTTTGGTGTGGCTGTTATAGTCGTAAAGTGAGGTGTCTGTTGGTCAGAAATCCAGCTTATCTTCGAGATCTCACTTCAACAGTAAGATGCGTATTGACAGTTGGGAGATGCCAGACTGATGTTAACCCCATGGCACCAAAATAACTCACTACAAGACTGCTTGTCCTGCTTGAGTTATCTGACCAGTTAACAAACAACAGATAATCTCTTGTGGAGGAGTGAGATGCCCTGCTACACCACAGCAGTCATCCCAAAAGCCCAACAGATGCCCTTTTGGGCCCTTGAAATACCCTCTCCTGAGATAATCTATGCCAAGGATGCACAGGGCCTCTGGGGTGTTTTTGCCATTCATTCCCTCTCAGGCTCACTTCATTTTCCAGTACAGTCAGCTGTTGGGATCCCCCACCCCCCAGAAATAGAGATGGATTCTGCTTCTACGTATCTTGATGACATCAAGGTGCATTGTGCGCCAGTGTCAACTAAAGTCTTATACTCTTGTGGGTCTGATGTGCCAGGCCATGGGATCCACACAGTGCAATAGATTTGATTGTCCCTTTCCTCCACCTGGCTGATGGCAGGGCCCCTTTAATCATAGAATCATAGAATGTTAAAGGTTTGGAATGGACTTCAAAGATCATCTAGTCCTAACCCCCTTGACATAGGCAGGGACACTGCACTCTAGACCACATTGCTCAAGGCCTTATCCAACCCAGCCTTGAACACTGCCAGGGATGGGGCAACCACAGCTTCTTTGGGCAACCTGTTCCAGTGCCTCGCCACCCTTACAGTAAAGAATTTCTTTCTTATGTCTAACCTAAATTTCTCTTTCAATTTGTACCCATTATTCCTTGTCCTATCATTACAGTCCCTGATGAAGAGTCCTTCTCCAGCTTCCCTGTAGGTCCCCTTTAGATACTGGAAGGCTGCTATGAGGTCTCCATGCAACTTTCTCTTCTCCAGGCTGAATAGCTCCAACTTTCTCAGGCCCCCAACGGTCTTTGTAGGGGAAGTACTCCAGTCATCAATTTCATGGCCCTCCTCTGGACTTGCTGCAACAGTTCCATGTCTTTCTTATGTTGGGGACACCAAAACAGTAGGCGGTACTCCAGATGGCATCTCACTAGAGCTGAGATTCACATCGGACCTGCTGCCAACGCTCCTTTTGATGCAGCAAGATACAGTTGGCTTTCTGGGCTGTGAGCCCTTACTGCTGCCTCATGTTGAATTTTAATTCAACCATCACCTCCAAGTCTTTCTCTGCAGGGCTGCTCTCAATAACTTTCCCCCCCAACCTGTCGGGGTGTCTGGGATTGCTGGGACCCAGGTGTAGGACCTTGCACTTGACTTTGTTGAACTTCATGAGGTTTGCATCGGCCCACCTCTCAAGCCTGTCACGGTCCCTCTAGATGGCATCCCTTCCCTCCAGCATGTAGACTGCACCACACAGCAAATTTGCTGAGGCTGCACTCAGTCCCACTCTCCATGTTGCCAACAAGGATGTTGAACAGTATTGGCCCCAGTACTGACCCCTGAGAGACACCACTAGTCACTGGTCTCCACCTGGACAATGAGCTGTTGACCCCAACACTTTGCGTGTGGCCATCCAGCCAATTCTTTATCCACTGAGTGGTCCATCCATCAAATCCATGTCTCTCCAATTTGAACTGTCTCTCAAATTATTACTGGTCATGGTACTTATTGCTCACTTCTTGTAATTATGATAAACTTGAGGTTCCTTCAAGAGGATCAGAAATAACATCAGCCCGTCTATTCTGTGTGAAGAGTTGCTCACTGGAAACTGGAGCAGCATTTATTTTTGAAGAAATTCCTGTGGTGGTTGTTCTTCCTTTCAACTCATGTATCTATGGTCCTAGGGCAGATGTGGGTTTTCCATCCCACTTCTGCATTTCCTCTCTGTGATCATGAACGTAAAATCACAGAATACCTCAAGGTGTGTTCCCTCTCTTAAACAGAGTGGTGCTTGTTCCTAATAGCAGAGATTCTTGTCTGTACTGGCAGGGCATGGGATATTCCCTCTTTAAATTGCTGGTGGTCCTTAGTGTTTCTACAGCCAAGATGCAGGCCTGTATGGGGGAAGACAGACTTCCTTCATATTGCCAGAATTGGGCAACCAAATTTTTCACTGTTTGTTCATGACATCACTGCATGTGATGATGGCGTGCTCTGTAGAAACTACCACCACATGGACTGTGTACAGTGGACCTCATCTGGATCTAGAGGGGATTGCTCGTTATTTAAATCCCTATAGAGTACCTCCAGCACAGCAAATTCTCTCAGGTACTAGATACCTTTCTCCATGGTGTTCTACTTGCCTTGGTGCACTGATAGATCATCCTTGAGAAAATACCTTTCCCTCATGCTTGACAGGAGTCACCTCCAGAGGCTGAGAGTTTCTGTCCTCTTCCAGAAGAAGGCTCTTGTCAATGCCCACATCCCCAGACAGGGGTTCCAGCTGCTTGGCTTCACTACCATCTAGTTTTCAACTCTGGGCTGCTCTATCCTAGCATCAGAGCAGTCAGGTCACCAGGGGCTCACCCAATTGGTGGCAGAAATCTTTTTGCATATCTCATAGATCACCCAGGGTCGGGTGATTATCTTCGATTCTGCCTCTTCTTCCTGTTGTCAGGGCCTTGCTTATTTGTCTTCATCCCTTACTAAGTGAACTGATTTTGTCTTGGATTTTTTCTTCTGGATAGGGGCGACTGCTACCGGCACGGGTTATTCCTCTGGCTCAGCTGCAGTTTGAGTGGCCATGGTGCCTGTAGGTCTGCTTCCCTCCTCCTCCCCCTGAGGGTGCTGTCTAGTGACAAACAGTGTCTGATAAATAGTAGTGCAGTGGTTTTGGCTCGCCAATTAGAGATTTCACCAATTTTTAGATTTCCCAGCCAATGCACCAACTAGTGTGGTGGGTTCAGTGCTGGCCAATCACCAGTGCATTCACTTCCTGCTGTGAGATAGGATTAGGAGAAAGGTAAAGCAGGCTCAGAACTTTAAAAGGGTATAAAGAAAGTTTTATTAACAGTAATTAAAAAAAAAAAGTAGCAAGAATCAAAACAAACCCTTCAGAACACTTCTCGTCCCCCCATGACCTTTTTTTTTCCACTGACAATGTAAAGAAACAAAACCTAAAATTTTCAGTCAGTTTACCACCTTTAAAATAGTCTTTTTTCAGTTCACTTAAGGAGAGAAGTCCCTCTTGTTAATGTTATGGAGACTTTCCCACAAGAAAAAAAACAGTTCTCTCGTGGCTCTCAATTTTGTCACGACTAGCAGCCACCCAGGGAAATCTGCAATCATGAAGTCCCTCCCATTTTCCACAAGCTTTTCCCACAGCTGTGTTTATGGGTCATGTCAACCTATGGGGTATTGTTTTAAAGATGAGCTGTTCAAAGGCAAAAGTTCTCATTATCTAACTCTAAAATCATCTTCATCTCTGGGAACAGAGGTCTTCTTCTCTTCCTGGAAACACAGGATCATTCTTCTCTCCTCTGTTCAAACTTCTCAGAAAAACACAGCTACTTTAACATCTGCTTATTTTGGCATGGAGGCCTTTGCTCAATATCAAATTGAACCCTTCATCTTCCCATGGCTTTCATGTGTTACAGGGAAAAAGAGTCTTTCTCCATAGCTTTACCAGAGGATTTCAGCCCCAAGATTAAGGCATCTCCTCATCCCTCCTATCTGGGACTTGACTTCTTAAGACCTTGATGTCTTCATGTTGCTCCTTTACATGCTTGCATCTTGTTCTTTTCTCTCACTCAAGGGAGTATTGAAGCACTGAAAGAGGTACTATCTCTCCTGGAGCCTGCAAATAGTCACCTGACTCGGTCGGCTGGGTGCTACAGGCGGTGGAACTACGGGGGTGGGATGGCTCGGGTCTAATCAACCAGGCCAGAATTCAGCAGCAGCACGCCGGGGGGTGGGGGTGGCTTCTCCTTCCCCCTGCCCAGTGGTTGCTGGCAAATCTTTATGGTGGTGGGATTTGGGAGCAGGCCCCGGCCCGGGGCTGCTCCTAGGGCCCAGCTGGGCCCACTGGGCCCCAGGCTGAGTGGCAGGGCTGTAGCATGCAGACAGATGTTAGCAATTTCAGCCATGGCCCAGACCGGCTCTGCAGCCTCCCCTCCCCTGCCTGGCCACCAAGGTGGGGGGAGGGGGCTGCAGGGCACCCCGGGAAAGGGGACCCAGTTCCATGGCAGGGGCCACCCAGCCGTGTTACCTCTCTGCCAGCCGGAAGGGCAAGAGGAAGTTCCCGGGTTTCTTTCATCTTTAACATGTGTTTTTTACAGAGGCGGGTCCAGCTTTCCAGTGGCTGGAAGCTTTGCATCACTTCGCTAAATGTCCCCCATGAAAAACCATGACAAGTAGCCAGGGCTCAGCACACTGCAATTTGTTTTCCTCTCGAGTTGCCACAGCTTTCTCCTTGCAAATATTCTGTCATTTTATCAGGGTCCTGTAGTTGTTCAGGGCTGAACTCCCAAAACATTGGAGGAGATAATTTCTCCAGAAACAGGCCCATTTTCTCCCACATTCCATGCCACTCATGACTATTCCCCCTTGGGGCAGATCTCTGAATGACCTTCCTAAAAATCTCTTTCTTGACTCTAAACATGCTGTGAACTGCACTGAGGAGACCTCGAAGACTTAGCAATAAGAACATGCTTTCCTTAACATCCAAGGGAAATTCTAAATTCTCAAAAGCTCTTGTAACAGGCCTGAAGGAGAAAAAGGGGGTGAAAAGGTGCGGAATGTCATTCTCTCCTGTTCCACTCCGAGACTGGGTACAATTATTAATGAATTCCCAGAGGTAGCGTCTGAGGTAAGGACAGGAGAGCAGCATTGAATACGCATCTCAAATGACCCTCATTGCTCTTGATGTTATCCTGTCATAAACTGATATCCCAGAGTACAGCAACAAAGCTATGCTGATCCCTCTCCCTGCTCTGAAAAAGATCATCATGAGGAGCACATACTGGAATATATACAGGGTTAGGTACAACATTCAAGTTAACAGACAAAGCAATATCATGACCAGTGACTCCGTATCAGCACAGCAAATGCTAGATCAAATTTGTTTACAACCCTCTCTGTGCAGGTTTGTTTTTATCTCAAACCTTTGTGCTGTGGGCACCAAATAAGGTTGTTGTGGTTTAGGAATTGTATTGGCCAGTTTAGTACTCCCACTGAAAGACCTCATACCATGGTGCCATTTGCACAGCCTCTCCCCTCACCCCCCCAACCTTCTGCCGCAATGGGCTGGAGACTAGAATTTGAGGCACAAAAAGGTAAAGATCACGGGTTGAGATAAGACCAATTTAATAAAAACCAGCAAGGACATAAGAAAACAGTAACAGCAACAATATTAATAACAGAATGTATAAGATAGGCAAACAATTCACATGCGGTTGCTCACCATGTGGTACCCGGCGCCAGCCGACTGCACACTCCGGCAAATCACAGACACTACTGCCCTCTAGCCTATTAATATGATTAGCAAAGGGATCAGAACAAAACAACGACTTATTTAGAGATAGGCTTATTTATTACATGAATTGTTATAAATAATCAAATCGGCAGCCAAATTTATAATAAAATTTAACAAAGATTTATTAGATCGATAACAAAAATAGAATTTCAAAAAACCACCACAGCCAAGGCAGCGTCAACCCTGGGAGTCGGTGCTGGGTGAACCTGGATCCAACTGACAGAGTGTCAGCATCTCCTCAGTGGTTCACCCCGACTGCTTTATGCTGCTAGCTTATATCCCGTTTATTCTGCCTGAGGCAGAAATGACAGAAGGTTCCTTTGTGTCCCTTCACATGTATAACTGGGACTATACAGATGCAGAAATATACAAAAGCCAGTCCAGATGTCTGGATGGCTGTCTGAACTTCTTCGGAAGAGCCTTCTTTCACACGTAGCAGAGTGGCACTGTGCTCGGTGCTCGAGTTGGTAGATGCAATCTCCCCAGGTGCAAGTCCTCGTGAGCAGCTCAGACATTCCTGGGAAGTCGGCACTCATGGCCCGGGAAGGTTTCATCCATACATTAATGGACTTGATATTATCTTAACGATGTCCGGAACTAATTGAATAGAAATAAGACTCTGCTCCCAGCCAGGGTGGTCAAAGACATAATTTGGATCTTGCAATATTTTATACACATATATAGCATGAATTAGCTCTACTATATACTACATGAATGATAAGCAAATAACAGAAATAAGCTACATGGATAATTGTTGCAGCCTGAATTGCTACTAATAAAGTCCAGAGTAAGGAAGCAAAAAGGGCCTTTGCATAATATCCACAGATGTTTAATTCAGCCGCGCAGTGAGATGTTCAGAGTCCCAAGGCACACACTTTGTGGAGGGTCCTGGTTTCTCTCTCCTGAGGGGCCAGGGGTGACCCTGGTCTCTGGGCAGTACAAAGATAAGGGCCAATCAGGAAATAGGGAGGGAGTGGCTCAGGAACATAGGAAGGATACATAGGAACATACATAGGAACAGGGGAAGGAGCCAGTGAGGTCTTAACAGATTTTTGAGGGAAGCTTCTTGTGTCTCCCCAACTCAGGGGTTGCCCCCCAGGGTCTCCACAACTCCCCATTTCGATATTATTAAGAAAGCTTCTCTGAAGGATCAGCTGAATCAACACAAAATGACAAAAACAATCAAAAGCACCCATAAGACAATTTTCAAAATGCAAATAATTCTGAGTCCCCAGTGTCCAAACTGAGATCTGGCAGGACAGATGTGAGGTTTTCTTAGAACGGTTTATCAGGAAACTGAGTCAGGAGAAGGTTCCTTCAGCAGGGACTGGTTATCTGTCACCTGTGGTTGAGTGGTCAGCTGTGATAGACTCTGTACAAGGTAGTGTATGTGGTGGTGTGCCTGTTGGAAACTCCAAATAGAAATCATTAACTTTCAAGAAAAAGATTATTACTTTAAGGAAACTTTTCTTTCTTTCCCTCCCAATCACCCTCCCTCTGGTATTGGGAAGGAACTCTGGGAAAAGGGATTAGTGGAGGGAGGCCATGGAAGGGTGGAAAGGGAGGTAGGAATTTGTGGGAACATAAAAAAAGGGTAATAGGACAATGGAAAGGAAAAGGGGAAAGTGGGAGGGAGGTAGGGTGGCCACAGGAATTGAGGAAGGGTATTAGAAGAAGTGGGACTTAACCGACTGGAAGGTTCAGTCATTATGGAGGTGGACTTTTAGGTTCAGGACAGCTTGTTGGTGTTCTGTGCCCTTTTGGTTTTTAGGCTGTTGCTGGGGCTTGATGGTTGTTTTTTGGGTTCTATTTCCTTGGTAGGTGTGTGTAGGACTTCTATGAAGTAGATAACATTTTAACAGGTTTGCAGTTTGGTGCATGTTCACTACCTTGCACTGGAACTCCACCAGGTCCTGTCCCATCAGCTACTTGGGGGCCTTTTCTTCCTTGTATTATATTAAATTCCACAATTTCTCCATCTCCTAGACTGTGGAGGTATTTCTTGGGGTTATTCTTTTTTATAGCAGTCTGATGAACAAACACATCTTCTTTGTTATCATTCTGGGTTATGAAACCGCATCTGCTTTTTGCATTGAACTATTTCACTGTCCCCAAAACGTTCATGGCAAGGACTTTTTTACCTTTGCCAGTGGGTTTGCATTTGTGTTGGTGGTGCTGGACATGTTGCTGGCTCTGGTGCTGGTGCGCTGCCTTGCGAAGTTCGTCTTGCTCCTGGTGCTGGGGGCCCCACTGAGGCTCGATCCCTTTTCCTTCTTGGGGCTCTGTCTCAGCTGGTGCCCGCATGCACTGCTGGCACCAGGCTTCTATTGCAGCAGTGGTGGGTGGGGAACGATGGTTTTACTGCCAGGACTGCGGCTTTGAGCCATCCCTCTCCTGATGACAGCGGTGCCCCAGGCCCGCCAGCCTCGCCCGCCTGCCCTTGGCCCCGGTGCACCAGGCTGCCACGACCTGGCCTCGGCAGCATGTATCGGCCGGCTTGCTCTGGCCATGTGGAATGGCAGTGGGGCGGCCGCGGGTTTTCTGCAGGGGCAGCAGTTCAGTGCGAGTGGGTGCGGCTCTCGGCACCTGCATGGTGTCTTGCTGTGCTATAGGAACCAAGGTAAACACATCCGTTCTTTTGTTTACTGTCCTTTCCAGCACTACAAGCGCATGTGGGTTTTCTTTCCCTTTGGTTTTAAGAAACTGATGCAGCTGTATATTGCCAGTCAGGGACAGCTCCTCTTACCCCACCACCTTCACTCATGGGACCAGGAACTGTGGGATGAGGTGTGAGGACCAGAGGGCAGAAAGAGGGACCCTGTGGCCCTTGCCATGCGGTCTCCACCATCTTGAGCACATGAATGTGACCATGCAGCCACGGCCATGCAGTGAGAGTCAACTTGGGCAGCAGGAGTAAGAATGGGATAATCTGGAGGAGTCTTTCCTTGCGACAGGGGAAGGGGTGCAGAGGCACAAAGAGGGGAACATGGAGGAGGGGTTTTCAGCTGGAGTTCACCATCCTCAAGATTCAGAACGCATTTCATCATCATGTTAAATAAAGGATGGAATTCTGTCTTAGTTTTTAACTTATCCCAAAGTACTTCCAAAAATTCATTGGTTAGGACTGAGTTTTGCGAAATATAAGGGAAACGCTTGAATAACCAGTGTAAAAAACCCTTCAACTCCCCCTCTGAAAAACAAAAATTTTCTTGAAGAAAAGACTTTTTAAGGTGGAAGTAAACTTCTTGTTATGTGTGGGTGAGTGTTGTTTCCATCTTAACCCGGTGTCTTCCCAACACTCGAGAGTAAAAGGAGGAAAGAACAAAAATTTCAAACTCACCACACTGGGGTAAAAAACCTCAAATTCTCAGCGTGGTCTAGTGCAGATGTTTTCCAGAAGAGGTCCCTGTTCAGGCACAATTTGTTTCAGCCTATATTGCTGCTAGTAAAGTCCAGGGTAAGGAAGCAAAAAGGGCCTTTGGCCTTTGCACAATATCCACAGTAGTTTAATTCAGCCATGCGGTGAGATGTTCAGAGTCCCAAGGCACACACTTGTGGAGGGTCCAGGTTTCTCTCTCCCGAGGGGCCGGGGGTGACCCTGGTCTCCGGGCAGTACTGATGTTGCTCCCTGATCGCAGGAGGCGATTGGCACGTGTGCCAGGAGGGGCTGCGCCCTACCTCTGCCGCCGGCAGGCAGGATTGCGGTTCGGCCACCGGCTGGGGTCCCTAAACTGCCAGAGGCAGCCTATAAACATGGACCCAATGCTGAAGGATCGAGGCGAAGGAAAAAGGAAGGACTCTCTGCTTGCTTCTTTGAGCTGCTTTATTTCTTTTCCACATAGAAGCAGTGCCAGGGAGGCGCTGCTTGGAACCAGCAGCGTGGCACAGGAGTTATTCTTTCCCGCGTCAGGAGTAGCACCGAAGCAAGGCAGGTGACGCAACCTCGTGGGCAGCGGCAGCGCCGGCGACATCGGTCGCACGGGCGGCGCCAACCTTACAAGCGATCTCTCTCTCTCGGCAGGAGCCGAGGCAGCGCGGGAGGTGCAGGGGGAGCCCCAGGGAGGGCGTGCGGGAGCGGTGGCGGCTTTCCTATCACCAGAATGGGGCAGTTGATGCCGCGCGGGTGTTCTCTCTCATGACAGAGAGCGGTGCCGGCTGCAAAGGGCTGCTCCGCGGTGGGTGCCGGTGGGGCGCAGGAGCCACGGTACTCAAAGGGGGGGCAGTGGCAGAGAGCAGGAAAAAGAGGAATACAGGGCCTTTTATGGAGGAGGGGGTGGAAACCCGGGAGGGGACTCTGGCTAGCTAGAGTGGCAACTGTAAACATAACCTGAAGCGGGAAAGACACAGATCAATGGCAAAAAGGAAAAATCATAACTGACAGAGAATCCTCTAGATAAAGGGGCAGGATTTTTGAGGATAGACAGGCAAAAATCTGGAATTATTAACTGCCACAGTGAGACAGGGGGCAAACAACCTCAGACAGAGACTAAACATCTTCAAACCCCCACTGCCACACAGTACAAAGATAAGGGCCAATCAGGGAACAGGGAGGGAGTGGCTCAGGGGCATAGGAACATACATAGGAACAGGGGAAGGAGCCAGTAAGGTCTTAACAGCTTTTTGAGGGAAGCTTCTTGTGTCTCCCCAACTCAGGGGTTGCCCCCCAGGGTGTCCAAAGAAAATAAGCAGATAATAGAAATAAGCGTAGAAAGGCAATGTATAAAATCATTACTACAGACTACAGCTAGTGATTAAGAAAAGATACATCATCAGTTACCCATTTAGGTTACCATCATTGTGGTCTGTACTTCAGCAAAGGACCAAAACCACCTTCCTGCTAATTGGGAAATCCTATGTAGCGCATCTGCTCATAGGTGAGGCTTCTGATCCTGCTACAAAGGGCTTTCACTTTTATATTGCTACTTGTATAAGGGTACGTGACTAGAGGTTTATTTTGGAACTTTATGGTCTGGCATACTGTCGTGGTTTGAGAGAAAGTGAGTTTTTTGGGATGCTGTGGTCAAACCAATAGGTGCTCAGATTTGAATATTGGCACCTGGTATGGCCACTGAGGACATGGATACGCCTCTGAGAACCCAGGAGGGTTAAAAGCTGAGAACTCCTGGGGGAAGCTCTCTTGGTTCCGGTTCCTGAAAGAGAACAGACCTCCCTTGACTGGCTCTGAGCTGGGCGGGGGAGGGGAAGCCATGCGGCCTGAGTGAGGTAGGCCGGGCCTGGGACAGAGAAAGGAGGTGAAGGCCCCTGCAAGATGGAAGAGTGGAGGAGCACTGAGAGGCTTCGGGCAGCCCACCCCACCCCCCATCCCTGAGAGAAAGAGAAAGAGAAAGAGAAAGAGAAAGAGAAAGAGAAAGAGAGAGAGAGAGAGAGAGAGAGAGAGAGAGAGAGAGAGAGAGAGAGAGAGAGAGCTGGTGTCTGTGCCTGTGCCACCTTGAAATTTGATAGCACAGCCGGTGTGAAGGAGAAGGGGGGGAAGTTGAGGTGAGAAGGTGCCCGGCAGGGCACCTGTTGGAGTTCTGGACAGGCAGAGCCTGAGACTTTTAACCCTTTTCTTAGATGCTGGAAACATTACAAATGCTGATTCCTCCTGGAGTTGAATGAGAAGAGAGATAGAGATGAGATAAGAGGAAATGGGCCACAAGAGAAGTTGAGAAAAATCTAGTTGGGAAGAGATGATGGAGTGGCCGTTAGCTGGACTTTTCTTGTATGGCCATAGACAGAACCATTTTTTCCTGTAACACAGAGAGACTGCATTTAGGAGGGAGGCAATAGCTTAGAGCCAAGAGAGTGCAGTGATGTGATGTGAAAGAGTGGTGTGAACAGGGACGACAGGTGAGGAGAGTGGTGGTGGTAGTGCCCTCCGTCTTCAGAGAATAAGAAAAAGATCTCTGTTCTCGAGACCCCTCGGCCTCAGGGGGTGAAATTTGGTGGGGACAGGTGTCCCAAAAGTGAGAGACTGTGCTCTTTTTGGAACTGGGCAAGGCACCCTTTAAAAAAGAAAACCCTAGAAGCAGCTCTAGTCCATGCTTAGTGGTGAGAGCACTGGGCATGGAAGGAAGATGTCACGATGGCAAAATGATCTTCGGGCGTTGCCACGTGTGACATGAAAACACAAGAGGCTCCAACTGTGTTTCCAGGGGAAGCCCATGGTGCAAGAGAGACTCCTCTCTCCTTGATGAACTGAGAATTGATTATTGGAAGGGTGGTGCTGGACTGAGAGTTGGTGATCTGAGGAGTGAATGTATTAGAAATTTGGTGGGGGGGAGGAGGAGTGTTTTTAGAAGGTTTTCATCCTGAGCTATGTGTGTTTCTTTTATAGTTGTAGGTTAATAAAGTTTTTTCCCTTTTATTTCTAAGCTGGAGCCTGCTTTGCTCTATTTCTGATCACATTTCACAGCAGACACCAAGGAAGAAACATTTTCATGGGAGCACTGGCATTACTCCAGGTTAAAACCATGACATATACCCGTCCACTGGCCAAGCACCTGGGCGTGTCAAGCACAAAGCCTCTGTTTTCTTAAAATTGCATATGTTATTTTGAAAAGGTACTGTCTCAGTTTCAAAACAAAGTCTAGGAGAAAAAATGCTCTAAAATGAGTGTTTTTCTCTAAAGAGAGAGGGCTTCAATAATTCCCCTTTCTTCTGCCAATGAGAGAAATGGATACCAGGGGATGAAAGTGAAAAAAATTACTGTTTATGAACAAAAAAAACCCCAAAACATAAAAAACCGAGTGCCCGCAAGGCACAGAAAACTAAAGGAAAAGGAAAAAATAATATGAACCTTACACCCCATCCCCACCTTGCCACGAGGCCAAGAGGCAAAGATGGCGACTGCCCTTCTTTTTCCATGGGGACGGGAGGAGAAGAGTTCACAGCAGCTGGGAACCTGTTGGATTTCTGGCGTGGGGGTTCTCCTTGCAGCAGCCAAAGTTTGTGGATTTTAATGTCCTTTCTCATGTCAGTTCAGCTCCTTCCACGTCATGGGTTCGAGGTGGTCCTGCCAGCTCCCCAGACAGGCCGAAAAAAAAGAAAATAAGAAAAAAGAAAAGAAAAAAAAAAAGGCTGAGCTGAAACAGTTAAATGGAAAAAAAAAATCCCCAAAACAAAAAATCAAACAACAAATCACCTAGAGGATTATTCCCGGTCCAGCCTCCAGGCTAGGGAAAAGGAAAAAAACCTTTTTGCTTCACGCTAGCAAAAAAAACCTCAAACCAATCCAACAAAAGGAGCAATGTAGCGTCCAGATCCATGCTGTCTGGAACATATGGAGAGTGAGAGCTTGAACAGAGCCCACCCAGGAGCCCAAGGCTCCCTGCCCCACCCCTCGGGTCCATCTTAAAGCTACAGCACTTGTTTTCTGGGCATAAAGCAGACAGTTCAGGAATAAAGCATCATCATAAAATCACCCCAAGACAGGTACATATGTTTGAAAGTTCACACAAAGGTCGACTTCGGTTCAGGCTCCTCATAAGGCCTACCACATAATTCGGTCCTTTGACCTCTGTGTGAACTTCAAGTTAATGAATATGGCATATAGGTGCTGTCAATCTGTTTTAATTTATACCAAATAAAGCAATTAAACATTGTTGTTAGTACAATTATAATAAAGGCAATTAAGATAGGGTACACCAATACATCTAATGCCTTCGTGGCAGTAGGTGAATATCCAGAAAAAAAAGATGGGCAGTTTCAATTTGGCTAGACAGTGATAGCAGTTTGTCTTCTACTATTACAGTATTCATTTGACATTCTGCTAAAGTTTTATTTCATATTGACAAATGTTTTTACATATGTTTTGAGGCCTGTAACAAGGTTTTGTGTAACAATACACCTATGGAAATGTTTAGATATTTGAGGTGCCAATACATAGTTACTTGCTCATTTATGTCAGATCAACATATATATATTCAATTTTGCCAAATTAGATGTGTAACATTTTCTAAACACCCTGAAAAAGGAGCAGTTAAATCATACATTTGCATAGTTTGTTCATTATTTGTGACAATACATATTTGTTGCAGTCCTATTTCAATAAACATCTGGAAAGAAGGTAATATTGCTCATTTACAGATAATAATTGAATGTTCTAGTAAATAAGGTTCATATACACCATTCGACACTATGTTACATAAATATAGATTATGAATTCTGTGTTGTTTGTCAGTATACATTCCAGTGAAACTTGGTAACCAATATTCAGGCACGAAAGGAGAGTTTTCTCCAAAGATTACAAGCATTACTACAAATTTGTACATAATTTTGACATTACTAATGTTATAATGAATTGTTTGTCTGGTACGGTATAAAGCAGTACATTTTACAGTTTGTGGTGTCAGTTGTACCCAGTGTTGTGTTAGAATATGTTTCAAATATTGATCACCAAAGTAGTTCATTACTACATATTACATCACTTTGTGCCTTGTTTCTCTGCATAAGAACATATAATGATTGCAACGTACATTCAGTCCAATTCATGGTCTAGTTAACAAGGTGCTGTTAGGTCATAGGTTGGACTTGATGATCTCATAGGTCTTTTCCAACTTAATTCATTCTGTGATTCTGTGATTATGTGTAAGATTTTGATCAGCTTGAAACTGCTCTCATTCTGTCCAATCAAACTTTAAAAATTCAGAATCATTTCATAGTGTTTGTCTTGAATGTGGTAGGCATTCACTTAGCTTTCAGCTGGAAATTTTGCCCCACATCATATCCAGTATGACTCAATTTATTATTCATAGCCTTGATATCAACGAAATTTACAAAGCCTACTTCAGCTCCTACTCCTCCTAACAAAGTATTATATACCAGGCTCATTTTTGGCTACACTTTGGTAATTTAGGAAAAGTAATGTTAAAATGAATCATATGTTTTTGATACTGATGAGCTATATCTATACAAGTGGCTGGTACTTGATGTAACTGATGAATTGTAACATTGGGATGTTGTCCTGGTTTAGGGCAAAATTTGGAAGAAAACCTCCAAAGGGGGCCCCTCCAGAAAGCAAACACACATAGCCCCTCCCCCTAAGCGGTTCAGGAAGGATTCCTCAGAGACAAATGGAAAGAACCTGTTTATTTAACAGGCAAAGCACCCCCAGCACACAAAATGAACAATACCAGAAGACAACACTCTTTCACCCCTCTGAAAAAGATGAAAAATTCAGAAAGTCTCTCTTGGGAGTGGTCACTCTGTTATCGGTCCCTCCAGTGCTGGGAATGGCTGCTGCAGGCCACAAGATGCAAACTCTCAGTGTTTCCTAGGTCCCGGTCCAGAGCAGGTTCGAGTAGTTCCAAAAAAGGGAAAGGAAAAAACAGTCCAGGGAAAAATTCGGACTGCTTAACTAAACTAAATAACGAGCAGAAGCAAAAAGCAACAGCAAAGCAAGAGCAAAGCAGAAGCAAGAGCAAGAGCAACTCAAAAAAAAAAAAAAGCAAAAGCAGCACTATGTACTGCCCTGTCTGTGTGTCCCGCCAGCTGTGGGGGAGCAGGCTGATAACAAAACAAAACAAAACTCTGCTCTTCAGAGCCAGTCTTGAAGGCACAGAACATAATATCCAGCATAAACAGAACAACGACTGGGGATACAAGAATCATAACGTCACCCTAGGACAGATGTCAACACAAATTTCCTATTTGGCCTCCTCATACTGATCGATTTTGAATGGGAGTCCCATTAATGCACTGTATAACAGTTCCTTCTGTCTTGGGGGAGTCAGATAAAGTATCCCATGATCATTTGTGATAAAAATTGTCACTGTATCTTTAAAGGCACATTCTTAAAGGCTGCCCAAGAAGTCCCTCTTCTCTCCGCCCCCCCCCCCTCCGCCTTCTCCTCTGCAGTTCGGGAGATATCGCACATGAGGTGTAGGGTCTGCCAAGACTGCCAAGACTTTGCGTGGAGGTAGGGCCAAGCTTCTTCCCTTCTTTCTGTTCAGCGATCAGGGAGAGAGGTTGTGTGTGTTGCGGAGGGTGTGTGCCAGGCACCAGGATATTGCTAAGCTGCGAGTTTTGGCACTGCAATCATAACCTGCCTGTTTTCTTCCCTGCTCCCCTGCCGCTTGGGAGCCCAGAACCACCGCATGGGGTGCCGCCTGAAGCTGGGGCAGTCTCCTTTGGATCTCTTTCTGCATGGTAGTTCAGTATTGCAATCTAGCACTGCCTACCTTCCCAGGGTCTGCCGGCTGCCTTTGGCGGTGCTGAAGACTGATCCCTGCTAGAGTGAGTGCCTGGGGGAGTCACCCCTTCCCCCTTTCCCCCTCTCGCCTCGCTGGCCACGAGGGAGTTACTACAGCTTTCACCTTACCAGAGCCCGTCAGCACCACCGGCTGGCCATGAGTGAGCCACTGCACCCTTTGCCTCACTGAAGCCGACAGTGCCCCCCTGCTGACTGTGGTCATAACTACACCAAAGGGGAAACGTGGTGCTTAGTGGGTGGGAAACATCTGTTATTGTGTTGTTGTTTTTTTCTGTTTTTTAAATATATATATGGTAGTAAAAAAACCTGTTTTTCTTTTTCCTATATTTTTGCCTGGAAGCCCCGTAATTTCAAAGTTACATTAAATTGGAGGGAGGGATCATCTTTCTATTCCAGGAAGGTTCCTGCCTTCCCTGGCAGATATTTGTCTTTTGAGCTGTCCTGGTTTAGGGCAAATTTGGGAGACAATCCCCAAAAAGGGCTTCTCCAAACAACAAACCCACATGTCCCCTCCCCCCAACCAGTTCAGGAAGAATTCCTTGGAGAGAGGTGGAAAGAACCTGTTTATTTGACAAGCACAGCACGCCCCGGCACACAAAATGAACGATACTGGATGACACCACTCTTTCACCACTCTGAAAAAGATGACAAATTCAGAAAGTCTCTCCTGGGGGGTGGTCGCTGTTATCAGTCCCTCCGGCGCTGGGGCAACTGCTTCAGGCCACAGGGTGCAAACTCTCGGTGTTTCCAAAATCCCAGTCCGGAGCGGGTTCGGCAGGTCCACACAGGGGAAGCAGTCCAGAAAGGAATTTGGACTGTTTAGCTAAATTAACTAATGAGAAGAGGGGGAAAAAAGCAAGAGCAAGCAAAGCAGAAGCGAAGCAGAAGCAAGGGCAAAGGCAAAGAGCAGGGCAAAAAGCAATAAAAGCAGCACTAAGTTGTGGTGCTATCTGGATGTCTCACCGAGTGGCTGATAAGAGGCCCAAAACAAAACTTTCACTCTGCCAGTCTTAAAGGCACAGAACATAATATCCAGCATAAATTACACACACAAATGGGGATAACAGTCACCCTAGGACATAAGCCAAGACACCTTCTTGTACAGAAGGGAAGATGATGCAGTTATTTGAGTATTGTTACTATTCATACAGTCATAAAACTTTTTCCTATTCTTGGACACTGTCCAAGCCATACCTAGATCTATACAGCATTTAAGCATTACATTGGATGTTATGGTTATATTTGTATTTGAAAGGCATTGAGTACAAGGCTGTTCAAAGGATGTTGAGGATCCTGGACTCTCTGCAAAGTGCCATTGTTGGAAAAGTTAATGCAATTGCCTTTAAATCATTATCACCGAGCCCAGCACAATAGTTATTCTAATCCATGTCCCCCTACTGTAAAAAGTGCGTGTTAGGGACAATACCGGGGAACTTCTCTCCCTCAGCTAGCAAAAAAGCTAACCAAAAGCAAAGGAGAGCTCCCTGTCTGTGCTGCAGACAACACGCACGGAGAGAGGGAAAAAATGCAGGAGAACAAGTGCATTTTCTGAAAACAAACTGTGCTTCTTCCCTCCCCCGCTCACTCTTGGAACCAGTCTTAAAAGGTGCAGAACTTAATATCGAGCATAAACAGAACAGACGATTGGGGATACAAGCATCATAAAGTCACCCCAGGACACCATAATCTCTAACTGACCCAGCCTTGGCCAGCAGCATGTCCATCTTCAGAGCCATCAGGGATTGGCTCTGCCAGACATGGTGGAAGCTTCTAGCAGCTTCTCACAGAAGCAACCTCTGTGGCCCCCCCACTACCAAAAACCAGGTTGTGTAAACCCACAATCATTCACCATGACCCATCATTTTTCTTAACAGGCCATACAGGATTATTCCAAGATGTGGTGATGGGTTTTAAGACACGTACCTCAAGCAAATCTTTAATTGCTAACATTATTTCTTTCTGCCCTCCAGGAATGCAATACTGCTTCAAAGAGACTAATTTTGTGGCTGGGGAATTTCTAGTGGAGGTATTTTTACCTTTCCTACCAGAATAAGTCTCATACTAATATATGGCTTGGTGCCAAATTGACACTGTCCATCTGGTAATTCTAAAGTTAAGTTCTTTAAGATATCAATTCCAATTATATACTCGGGGGCTGGAACTGTCATCACTGAGTTTTTTCGACATGGTAAATTTCCTATTTTCATTTCAATTTGTGTTTGTAGAGCTTCAATTTGTTTACCTCTTAATTCACTTATTAGAACTGTTTGGCCTTTAAATCTTTTTGGATTCCCATAAATTAGCGAGGCCTCTGCTCAAGTATCCATAAGGGTTTTAACTATTTGAGTAGATTGGTTTTTCCAAAAAATTTGAAGGTCCATATGGGAATGCCAATTCTTTCTTGCCCATCCCTGTACTGGAGCTTGGCCTATTTCCTAATCTTGGTTATGATATGCTTCTATTTCCTGCACTTCCTTTAAGGGGTACAGCAAATTAGTGTACAGATCCCAATCCTCCTTCCCCCTGGAACTAATAACCCACCCATGGGGGACCTTCCACGGGCAGGTGGAATGTCCCATCAAGGTTCCAAAGGTGAAGCCAATGGCTGACTTGCATCTTTTGGGGCCCTAATTTTCATTTGGGAGCTCTGTACTTTCTTATTTGGTTTATTCAGCCCACAGTGCTTGTAAATCGTCCACATTTCATTAGTGGGAATTCCAACTATATTTTCTCGCACCATTCTGTCTCTCAGAAGTGCAGCAAACATTTCTTTTTTTGAAACTTTATTATCCCCTCCAGACAGGGAGTCTGATTTATTCCATCCAGATCCATGTGGCTCCCATTCTCCCAAATCCCCTAACTGCTGCATTTTTTCTCACATCTCCAATTGGATTTTCTGTTTCATTAATTTACATGGTCATTATGGCATTTTTATATGCAGGAGGAGCAGCCTTAATGTAACAATTTCTCATGTGTACTGATAAAACATTTTGTAGCATTGTGTCTGCATCTCCAATAAAAACAACTGATTTCATTCCTCCTCAAGATGCTTCATGCAATCTCTTTATGTGTACCAAGGTCTATCCCCCCCAGCCACTCACTTTCTACTGGGTACTTATTATTATACACTTCTCAGCTACAACTGACAGCAGTTTAGTATCTAGCTGTGTTCCCCAAAATGCCTCTTGAATAAAAGAATCTGAGCTCAAAGTAATAAATTTCCTACTGTCTCTGGGGTCTGTACCTATACCAGTGGTTCCCAACTTGTGGAGTTGCACCATCTGTGTTAATAACGATTCTCCAGATTTTTGTTTGAATCTATCAAGCATATCAATAATGTTATGCTGTATATAGTTGTCTATAAAATGTTTTATAAACTGTTGTCCATTTGAATAATATTCCGTTTTCCTACACAATACAGGGACAATGTCAATGGTCTTATCTGACCCAGAATCATCTGGATCAGTAGAGTCCCATTGGTCGTGACATGCAGAGAGAGACTCTAAAACTCAAAGACAAAATGAGTTTTAAAGAACGTATGTGATAGGTTTTCTCCTCGAGCCAGGTCTTATGAGCTCTCAGAGAACCTATCACACCCAAGATAGCCCAGCTACATCGAATGGCATAAAATTAGCAGGATGGCTTCTGAGGTGGTGTTGGAAACAGAAAAAGTTTTAATAAAAGGCAAAATTACAAAGCTCTTAAAGAGAAAATCCGAGCCAGGGGCAAGAGGTTCTTGCTGCTGCTAAAACACCCCACAAAAACGATTATTTCCTTTGTTCTCTTCTTTTTCTAGTGAATTACCTAGGTGGGACCTTTTGGTCTCTGTCCAGTTGGGCAGCCCCAGGTTTGAGGTAAAGTCACAAAGGTCCTATGAGGTGTCTCTTTACCAAATTAAGGAGAGAAACTTCTGGGCTTTTTTCCTTTTTAAGGAGACAACAGATAATTTGGTCACTCTGTCAACAGGGGGCACATTCTTACATCTCACCATTTCTATATATATAAGAAGGAGGAGAAAGGAACATGATCTGAAAAAGTCTCACCCTTGTTGACAATTTGTAGTTATGCTAATAATTTTAAAATTTGGTTATAATTTTTATTGCTTGTAAACTATCCTTCTGTCTTAACTTTGGTGAAGTGTTTTCCCTGGCAAGCCTGAAGTTTCTGGCTATATATGATTTTGAGCACTTCAAAGCATTTTTAACATATGATTCAAAGGTAGGTTACTAACTTCTAACCCAACAGCAGTAACTTACAGAACCTTTTTCAGTGCAAAACTATTTTTGAAACAATTTTAACTAGTGCAAACTTAGAAAGCACAGTCTCTGCTTTAAGAAATATCTTCACGTTTGAATATGGTCATCTGTCGCTCAGTTATTTGTGTGTTCTTCTTCTGGCGTCTTCTGCTGCTCTTGGATCAGCTGTACCTGCGGTTTGACATTTTTTGCAGGGACCCATCAAAGACCTGCATTTGTAGAAATGCATGAAAACCCCCTCCCCCATGTCACAAGAGGATGGGGTCCTGAAATTTGTCCTGTCTCTGGATCCTTTATGAAGACTGGTGGCCTTTCCTTGAGCTTTGCTTGACTGGTATTGCTGAAATGTCTGAAAATTGGTGGTACCTGCTCCATAAAAGAATTATTTAAGAAATTAAAAACATATATAGCTTTATTCAGTCTCTCTATGGTAGATAGCACTTCTGTCCCTCCCTTTTGCCTTTCAAGGATCAAGATTTTCAGAGATCTGTGTGCTCTTTCTGCAATAGATTGGCTTGTGGAAGAATGTGGAATACCTGTGGTGTGTTTGATACCCCAGATTTTGAAAAACTCCTGCAGTCTGTTAGAAACATAGGCTGGTCCATTGTCCATTTTAACTTCTTGAGGAATGCCTAGGAATGCAAATGATTGTAAGAAACATTTAATTACATCTATACTCTTTTCTCCTTGATGTGCAGAAGTGAAAATTGCTCCTGAGAACGTATCTATTGATAAGTGTATATGTTTAAACCATGCAAATGACTGATATTGAGTTATGTCAGTTTTCCATATCTGCAGGCTATTCAAGCCTCAAGGGTTAACGCCTGTTGCTATTGCTGGTATGGCTAACTTTTGGCAATCTGGACATGATTGAACAATCGCTTTAGCCTGATTCTGAGAGATGTTAAACATTCTTACTAGAGCAGGTGCATTTTGATGATAGAAAGCATGGCTCATTCTGGCTTGTTAAATAACATTGGGAAGTGTATTCTGTATTGATATGGCTAAAAAATCAGCCATAGCATTGCCTTCTGCTAGGAAAGCCAGGAGCACAGAATGTGAATGAATGTGCATTAAGAAGTAAGGTTTCTGTCGAATAGAAAGAAGGAAGATTAATTTCTTGAGCAAACTGTATAGCTGGTCATTGGAAACCTCTTTTAGCAGAGACCCTTCTGCTCTCTCCACTACACCTGCAACATAGAATGAATCCATTACTAAATTAAAAGGAAATGTGAACTTTGAAAAGACTCACACAACTTCCATTAACTCTATTATTTGTGAAGAACCATCTACTTCTTCAATATCTGATTCCCATTTTTTGGTCTCTGGATTTTGCCAAGCAATCACAGATTTTTTTGACTTCCCTGAACCGTCTGTAAAAAATGTGATTGCATCTAGGGGTGCATGACTTCTTAAGGGCTTATGAATTAATTTTAAAGATGAATTTAGTAGATCATGTTTGGGACAATTGACTGATATTTTCCCTGTAAAATTTTCTAGGGCAAATTGCATAACCTCTGAATTTTGAATTAACCGTTCCAAATAGATGGATGTGACAGGCAGAAAGATTTCTGCAAAATCCTTTCCTGAAAGGGAAAACATTTAGGATCTAGCCTTTATAATCAATTGTGATATAATTTCAGGGCAAGTTGTTATAGTTTTACCCAACTGACAAGATAGGAAAACCCACTCTAAGATTATCAGATGGTCCTTCTTCTCTAGATCCCACTGGAATATTAGACCGTGAAGCTGTGGACTCCCCCCTAAAACTGCAAACAAAAAAGACAAGTTAGAATTATAAGGGTGAGCCTGGTGTGATTGGATGGCTTGCATCACTTTATCTAAAGCATTTTGGGCTTCTTTGTTGAATTCTCACGGTGAGTTTAAAGCTGTGTCTCCCTTCAATAGATCAGACAGAGGGGCTAGGTCCTGGTTTGAGATGCCTAGGAGGGGATGAAGCCAGTTCAGACTGCTGTACTTCATTCAGTTTTTTTTGATTTCTCTTTAGTTGGAGTGGTTGTGGAGTTACAGTTTGTTCTGTTGATTCTGTATCCTAAATATTTCCAGGGAGGAAGTATCTGTATTTTTTCCTTGGATATTGTGAGTCCTGCTTTCTGAACTGCTAAGATGACCTGATCTGTTGTCTCCTGCATTTACGCTTGGTCCTTTGCTTTGGGCGGGGGCTGCCCGGGGGGGGGCGTGTGAATATCTCTTGTTCAAAATCGGAGCTTCTCCCAATATGGGCACTGCCATTTTGGATGGGGTCGCTTCTGGGAGGTCACATCCACTTCCCAAGCTAGGCAGGGTGAGGGCGTGCCATCCCAGGGTGTAGGCTGGGAGTAGGGGCTGGGAGACAGACCCTGCTCGGCCCACAAAAGAGGAGTGTCCCTCATCTGATGGGCAGGAGGTTAGTGATGAGTCGGAAAGCGAATTCTGTGAGTCAGAGGATGGAACACGCCCATGAAAGGCAAAGCTCGGCAGCTCTGAAACATGGCGCCGGCCGCGTGGGCTATTGACCTCACAGAGCATGGATGCAGCTCGGCTTTTTTCAATTGCAGTGCTGAAGTTCACCGATTTAGTGCATCTGAGGTTACTTTTGAGAGGAAACTGAGGGGAATTTGTCAGATTAGGGGGGTTTGGAGAGACGGGTTGCAGACTGGCATGGCCATGGTCAGTCTGTTTCCCTCGCGAGGGAGGAGGAGGGGCTGGACAGGGAGCAGCTGGGCCACACCATCTCCAACCTGCTCTCCCGAGGTCAGTGTGCTTCAGGGTGAGTTGGGGACAGTGTTAGTGTCTCAGAATCTCTGCCCACCCTCATTTCTTTCTGCTGCACCCTGCGGTCAGCTCTCTCTGTGCTCTGAGGTGTTTTGTGACTGTCTTTAGCTTGCTTTTCACTCTCCAATGTTACAAATTGTAACACCATCTGAAATACTGGACATAGTTTTAGGCTGGAGTTATTCTTTTCCCAACTGTATAATCTTAGTCTCACAGCATCCCAGAACTTTAGAGTAAGCATATCAGACGTATTTATGGTCGGGATTTCTGTGAAAACCCATCTGATGAGTTTTTTAAACTGTTTCTTCTCAAACTTTATATCTTGAATTTCTAATTTGTAGTTCAAATAAAAATAAAGATCCTGCTCTGCTACAGATAGCTTGTTCCCCATATTCTTACTCACCAAAAGATGGTTTTTAGAGCAGCTATCGTCCTTGGTCTGAACTCCCTGGGTCTGGAAAAGCAGCAGTGTTCAGCAGTCTTAGCTCAACCAATAGCAGCTCTCTTAGAAGGGGTACTTAGGACTTTGCAGCGCGTTCTCCAGCCCATCCCGGCTTTCAGCCTCTTTTCACCAGTATGAGGCTTCGATTTGTGTGGCTCCCTCTAACGGCCTCAGATCCTCCATAACCTGGGGTTTTTTTCTCTGGTGCCACAAAAACCCACTCGCAGGCCTGCACTCCCCAAAATGCAAGACCAAGGAAAAAATCTCCTTTTTTGACTGAGGGCAAATCATAAATTCCCAAACTATGTCTCTCAAAATAAGAAATCACCACTTTGGTCACCAAGTGATAGGTTTTCTCCTCAAGCTAGGTCTTATGAGCTCTCAGAGAACCTATCACACCCAAGATAGCCCAGCTGCATCGAATGGCATAAAATTAGCAGGATGGCTTCTGAGGTGGTGTTGGAAACAGAAAAAGTTTTAATAAAAGGCAAAATAACAAAGCTCTTAAAGAGAAAATCTGAGCCAGGGGCAAGAGGTTCTTGCTGCTGCTAAAACACCCCACAAAAACGATTATTTCCTTTGTTCTCTTCTTTTTCTAGTGAATTACCTAGGTGGGACCTTTTGGTCTCTCTCCAGTTGGGTAGCCCTAGGTTTGAGGTGAAATCCCAAAGGTCCTATGAGGTATCTTTTTACCAAATTAAGGAGAGAAACTTCTGGGCTCTTTTCCTTTTTAATGAGACAAAGGATAGTTTGGCCACTCCATCAAAAGGGGGCATATTCCTATAGGTATGCTCTTATTCAGCCTGACGCATGGGAATATCTCCACAAAGACATGTGTACCCCCTGTACACTCAGGTTTTCTTTTATCCCCTAGAATGTTACATATTCATCAAGTTTCACTATAGATCATTTCCTGGCTCCCTTCCCTCTCTTCTTCATATGCTAATCATCTTATCAGTCCTTTGGGCCTCCGCAGCTGTCTCTGGTGGTTGTCTCGGGGGTCATAGGGGATGAAGTAAAGTTGTGTTCCTAAGGGTTGACTTTCTGACCCTGCTGTCTTGAGCATGCTTACTGATCTTTCGGCCACTGTCCAAGGCAGGAGTCCAGATTCATCTGGTTTCAGGGGCTCAAGGAACCTCGTTATCTCAGTATACTTGCATACTGTATCCTGTTCTTGATAAACATCCTTCCCCTTATCAGGTATCCTTGCATTCTTTCTTGCTGTTTTGAAGGTAGACCTTTCCTTTCTCATGCAACCAAGGATGCAGCAAATATTAAGCAATGTCCATCATTTATGTGCCTATTCTTAATCAATACCTTCTGTCCTGGTTTGAAAGGAAGTGGTTTTTTTTTGGAGACAGTGGCTAGCCCAGTGGGGGCTTAGGTGTGAATATTGGCATCTGTTTGGGCCAATGAGGAGATGGTTCCGCCTCTGAGAACACAGGGTATAAAAAGCAGAACTCCCAGGAAGTGGCTCTTTTGCTTTTCGGTGAGCAAAGGGATCGGGTCAGTTCTCTCTCCCCCTCCGGCTGTAGGCCAGGTGGGGGAGGGGAAAAAGGCCACGAGGCGGCGTGAGGTAGGCCGGAGGCCTTGGACCTTGGAGAGAGAGAGACCAGGGTGGGGGGAGTGAAAGGATGGAGGGGTGAAAGTAGTGAGAAGCACCGAGCAAATTCCCCCCACCCCCCACCCCGCTTCCTAGAGATGAGAGAGAGAAAGGAGAGAAAGAGATAAGATGCGGCTTGCAGCTCCTGGGAAGTCGGCCAAAAGTGAGAAGGGAGTCCGGCACCTATAAAGATGATTTTAACCCTTTTTTTTTCCTCATGATGGAAACCTTGCAAACGTTGATCCTCCCAGAGGAAAGAGATATAGCTGGAACAAGAAGAAATGGACAAGTGTAATGAGAGGTTTGTGTGAGTAGGGTGTAGCAGAGATAATAAGAAGAATTTATTTGGGAGGAGATAAACAGAGCAGGTTTTTTTGGCTGAACTTTTTCTTGTATGCTGTGGACGGACTGGCATTCTATTGTAACACAGAGACTGCGGTTTTGGGGGGAAAGCAATGGTTCGAATCCAAGAAAGGCAGTGAAGAGTGGTGATGGGCAGAGATCAGAAATGAGGAAGATGATCTCTGTCGTGAAGCCCTAGCCCCGGGGAAATGGGGGGGGATTTTACTATCCCAAAATGGAGAGACTGTCATTTTCTTGGAACTGACCAAAGTATCCTTAAAAAGAGAAACCCCAGAAGCAATCTTCTGGTCCATTTCCATGGTGGGAGCATGGAATATGGAAAGGGGTTAGTCAAGAAATGGCACAAGGAGAAGACTCCTTTCTCTTTAATAGAATGAATTGATTGTTTGAAGAAGGATAATGGACTGAGAATTAAAACCTGGGAGATGGGGACTGAAGGAAAATCTGAGTTTGTATTGTATGCTGTAATGTGGGTTGAGAGGGGGAGGAGAAATGTGTTTGAAAGATCTCCATTCTGTTCTTTGTGTGTGTGTGTGTGTGTGTGTGTGTGTGTGTGTGTGTTAATAAAGTTTTTTTTTCCTTTATTCCTAAGTTGGAGTTTGCTTGCTCTGTTTCTGATCACATCTCACAGTAGACACCAGGGTGGATGTGTTTTCATGGAGGCACTGGCATTGTGCCCAGTCCGAAACCATGACACCTTCTAATTTCTGTGATTAATATATATCCTCTAGTTTCTGACCCCATGTTTCAGTCCCATTGCAATCCAGCTTCTGCAATTACTGCATGTAATTTCATTTTATTCACTTGCCCCCTGTGTTTACAGTACTTATATTCAGCTACTCTAACAGCTGCTTTTTCATCCACGGTTTGGTAGGTATCCTATTTATGAGCAAGCAGCTTATTCTGACATTGTAGCATCACAATTTTATTTGTAAGTCACAAATTTGTTTCTCTAAAATACTTTGTTCACACAATAGCGTTTGTTTGGTCTGATGTATGGATAAGCAGTCAAAAGAATCCATCCTCTTCCACCTAAATTCGTAACTTCTTTCCCTTTTACAACAGGCAATTTTTGTAAGCATTTAATGTTATAAATGATCAGCCAGAAATCCAAAGTAATAAATGCGAAAGATTTTTTTTCGCGACCAAAATACGGTCCTCAAAAACCACAGCTGAAGAGACAGCGTCGAGCCGGGGATCAGGGCTGGGTGAACCTAGGTCTGACCTCTATCACATCAGATCCCCTTCTGTTCATGAATGCCTACAGTTTTTTATGCCTGAGGCAGAGTTGCCCCCATTTCTTTTGTAGCCCCGCATATGTATGAAGGTTTCTTTCATTTGGCTGGGCTGGACAATTGCTGTTTCCTGAGTAGTGGCAGGCACGGATCATGTCAGGGGAAGTCGTGTATTCAGATGTATGTTTCTTGGTGACTTTGGTTATCTTGATTGATGGTATCTACCAAGCGATGATCACCCTTGGGTGTTTCCTGATGGCTCCCGAGGAAGCCCATGTCTGTGCTGGCCATGTTCTTTCATTAGTAAACGAAGCATTGTTCTCCTGCTTCTACCACGAGTTTCGTAATTCCAGAGTAATCTGTCTCCAGGCTGCTAGTGGTCAGATGCTCACTGGATTTTACAATTTTCATTGCATACGTTCTCCCCTAAGCATGAATTATTTTATAACATATATTACATTTAACCACATCAAGAGGTTCAGCCGCTCCCAATTTTGTATTCCATGACTCTCGCAGTCCTGCAGCAACAGACCATTCCCTGGCTATTGAACTATAAGGCATATCTTCCCCTCCTGTAATGTCAAGCAGGGGTTTCTGGTCTTTCTTCTTTTTTGATTCAAACATTTTGTTCAAATCCTGTCGACTACACCATTTTTGTTTTGCCAATTAATGTGATTGTTATGAACAAAAAAGGGTTACCCATTTTTTTTTAAAAGGTTGTAGAATTACAAGTTTACCCAGTTCTGGCAGAGGGGAGTTCTTTGTTAGCTTCACGTTGTAATCACCTGGTAAAAGTCAGTTGTTAACTCCCTATTGTTGGGAATTCCTCTCTTGGTACCACCCTGCCTGCAGCCAGGAGGATGGCATCCCCCCCCTTCCCCCGACGGTAAAAGGAGGGGACCTTGGAGTTTACATGCAAATAACCTCAGACCCAGAATGCAATGAGAGACGCCCCTCCACCACACTTACCAAAAAAAACCCCAAAAGCAACAAGCCAAAACAGAATTAAGAGATCAAAGTAGTGTAGTGTCTGGACATCAGGGGAGAGGTCCGGAGCCAGCAGAGACGCTGAAAACCTTAGTAGCCCCTCACCATAACCTAAGAAGATGTTGGTCGGAGCCAGGACCCTGGATGGCAAACTCAAAAAGTGGGATCCAGGGTTATATACCGCCTACTGCTCTCGTGAGGATGGGACCCCCAGCTCTGCCCCCTAGTGGACAAAGCTGCACTTTCCTCCTCCTCCGAGCCACTCCTGAGGGCGACGATGGCAAGACCACGGACCCATCGGGCCTCCCAACCTTGAGCTGATCACTTTTAATAAAGGCATTAAAAGGAGAAAGATCTCCTGCCCTATTTATTTCAGTGATCAGCAAAGGGATCAGAACAAAATGACTTTTGACGTTGTTGAGTCAGGGTCAAAATGAAAGACTCCAGTCTTCATAAGGGGAATCAGAAGGCCAGTTTAATGAAAGTAGCAGGTCCTTTTATAATGTGACTTGCTAAGGTGAGACTTGATTGGTCTCAAAGTAAAAACCTCTCACACTACTGGTGAACCATGAATAGCACACTGGAGAACCATATCTATAAACAATGGTTACAGAAAGAGAGATATCAATTGTTTTAATTCTTTTCTATAAGTTTCCCACAGCTTCTCACAGCTTCCCAGGATTTTCCTGGGACAGCTATGTCTCTCTCTGTTCAGAGGATATGTGATTACCACAGACTTAATTAGAGATAAGATTATTTCTATTGTTTGCTTATCATTCATGTAATAAATAAGCATAGAAAGGCAATGCATCAAATCATTACTACAGATTACAGTTAGTGATTAAAAAAAGATACATCACGAATTACCCTAATATATTACCATCATCCCGGTCCGTATTTCAGCTGGTGAGCCCTGTTGCAACAAAGGGCCAAAGAAATCCTCCTGCTAATTGATAAATCCTACATAGCGCATCTGCTCATAGGTGAGGCTTCTTATCCTGATACAAAGTTGTTAGAGGTTAGGAGTTTTCATTTTTTTTTTCTTCTTTCTTTCTTTCTATCAGGGGGTTTTTCTCCTATTTGTTGTCTAAGAGATGATAACAACCAGTACTTAAGAGACAAAAGAAGAGGCCAAGTTGGGGAGGGATGCAGCTGGCTACTCTCTTAGCTGGGGGGGGGGGGAGGGTTTCTCTTGGGAAGGACTGAGATTTTGGCTGGGGGGGTTTAGGCTCGGATTGGAGGGGAATGGTCGAATTGCCTCTACCACGGAGATAATTCACTGCCATGTGCAGTCCAGCCCTGTCGCAGTGAGGGAGGCTCGGGACCCTCAATATGAGAGTTCAGCAAGCTTAGTTTATTGATTAGAGCATCAGACATTTATGCACAACAAGTAATAAGCTCATGCATATTCTGAAAGCTAAGCAGTCTATTGGTTATACTATAAATATCAGTTCTCCTCTTACTCCCTCATTCCTTACGACTTACATCTCCCTTTTCTCATGTCTCTCTCTCAGCTACATCATCTTGTTATCATACTACAGCTATACTCAAGGCCATGGCGGCCTTGCAGGCGCAGGGACTCAGATTAGCTGGGTCCGGTACTTTTCCAATTCTCAGCTATCCAGAGCACATCTACGTGGCCTTTGTCACATAACCATCATCCCTTCACACAGCCCCTGTACTGCTTCTTCCTTACGGTGGATGAGCTTTTGCTTTTAAGAGCAGACATTGAACTGGGACCTTATTAACATCCGATCGCAGTAGAAAGGACCTTCATCATCTAATCGGATGCCTCAGGGGAAAAAAACCTGGGACCCCAAACTCATCCCCTTTCCCTGAGGGAGCGTTTCCCGGCTATGTGCCGCAGCTGCTTGCAGACACCTGGCTGCCGCTGCCCAGCCCCATTGTTTTCTGCTGCTGTCTTGAGCTTTTTCTCTGCATTTTAACCCAGCACCCTGTGCCTACCAGGACACCCCATGGCTGCTGCTATGGCTGTGGAGTTTCTGCTACATTTTGTTTGCTACCCTGAATGTGTCCACCTCTGCCATTCCAGCTGCTGCTCAGAGGTTCCTGTAACAGCCCATTTTGCCATCCAGAGGGACACTGAGAACGGCTGCCCCTGGGGGTTTGTAAAAGAAGCCCCTTTTCCATCTCTTCTGCCATCTTGCCCAGCATTACCCACATGCAGAAAGGCAACTGACCGTGCATGACAGTGCCCCCTGTAGCCACGGGAGAATCATCGCACCTCCCCCACCTGGCCAGGAGCCAACAGTGCCCCTGCCAGCTGTGACCATCCCTACACCAAAGGAGAAAGTGCTTGGCAGCCATGAGAAAACTGTTATTTGGTTTCTTGTTTTCTTTGTTGTTGCTGCCATTGTGGTTGTTTGGTTGCCTTGTTATACATACTAGTAAAGAAGTGTTATTCTTTTTCCCATATCTTTGCCTGAAAGCCTCTTAGTTTCAAAGTTATAATAATTTAGAGGGAAGGGGGTCATATTTTCTATTTCAAATGAGGTTCCCACCTTCCTTGGCAGACGCTTGACTTTCAAACTAACACAAAAGGGGTTTCACTTTTATATTGTTACTTGTATAAAGGTACATGATCAGATGTTTATTTTGAAACTTTGTGGTCTGGCATACCCATCTCCTGGCCAGGCACCTGGGCATGTCAGTCATGAAGCCCATTTTCCTAAAATTGCATGTGTTGTTTTGAAAAGGTACGTATGTTTAAAGGTTCACACAGTGGTCAACTTTGGTTCAGGCTCCACATAGGGCCTACCACATCACCTCCTGTGCATGGTATGAGGTGGTATAGAATAAACCCAGGGTCCTGGCCTTAACCCATCTGGCTGCTGCAAAAATTAGCTCTTTCCTGGCCAGAATCAGGATACTCCTTCAAAGCAAAAGTGGCCATGGTACTTAGGTTTCTTTGTTCCTCTTTAGTTTTTACTTTCTCAATTCCCATTTGTGAAAAATGGAGTAGAAGATAAAGAATTTTTGTGAAGTTTAATAAGAGATTAAGTAAGCGACAAAAAAAAAAAAAAAAAAATCCAGCGCTGGGGTCCTCCTGGCTAACAGCCAAAGAACCAAAGAACACTGCTGGTGTGTACAGATAGTGTTATCTTTATACTGTTACCTCTGCTGAGATACATGCATATTCATGTATTTCATGCATTATTCAAACATTCTTTCGAACTTTCTGATGTTTTGGGAACTCCTTTGTTTGGCTTCTTCACACTCTGGCTTATCTGCATGACATCCTGTGTGGCAGGTCAATATATTTTATTTCTTCTTGTGTCTCTATCCTGCTGTTTCACATCCTCTGATAAGGATTTAGTATGTCGTCCTTAAATTTAACATGGTATTCTCTAATTGTCCTCCAGTGCTCTGGTTTGTGTCATGGTTCTTATCTCTTGGACTGGTTGCTCAGCAGATGGCCTTACACTGTTCTTCTTAGTTACACAAAAGCCTTTTTTCCATCTTATATTTTGCCAAGGTCTATATCACAATACATCCATCACACTAGTATTTCCATAAGCGATACATAGATATTATATTCATTACACTACTATTTCTATGAGCAACACAGTGCATACTTAAGCTTATAGATTATATTATATTATATTATATTATATTATATTATATTATATTATATTATATTATATTATATTATATTATATTATATTATATTATATTATATTATATTATATTATATTATATTATATTATATTACAGCTAAAAAGAGTTATAATTGATACTATTTCTAAATACTTATAATCACTAACAACATACATAAGCTAATACATAAATGTGAAAGCCAATATTATCTGGTCATTTTTCACACATTTGACTGCCCTTTCCAATCCTTGTTCCTGCAGTCTCAAGCCTGACAATTCCTGAAATTTTTATTTGAAAAATCATGAATGAGGGAAGTTGAAAATTCTTTAATGAAAATGAATATGGAACATTGCAATGTATTTATGGACTTTCATTGTAATTTTGTGTGTGTGCTTTATTTGATGTCCATTTTTGTACTTTGGATTCCTCCTCTCGTTTTCTTCCAACAAAACTGAGACAGACATGAAGATAAAAATACTCATTAGTTTGTCTAATAAGTATATTTCGTCCTTTTAATTTAATTGTTCAATCTTTAGGTATAATTTACATTTTGTGTTTTGCTGTCATTTTGCCATGTTTTATAACAGGAACAGGCTTCCTGGGTGTGTCAGTGTGATGACAATATGGTTCAAAAACTAGAAACAGATTTCAAGATGACTCTTCAGCAGCAGAGCACTCTTGAGCAGTGGGCGGCCTGGCTTGATAATGTAATGGTGCAAGCATTGAAACCATATGAAGGAAGACCCAGCTTTCCTAAAGCAGCACGGCAATTTCTTTTAAAATGGTCTTTCTACAGGTAGTCTTCTAAATTATTTTAGCTATTTTATTATTTGCTCAATAGCATGCCATAATAATGTTGAAAAAATTATATCAGACAGTAGTTCCCAAGAAATGTAGAGCTTTTCCCCCACCCCCTAAAAGATCGGTGTTCTTAACATTAAACACAGTGATATGTGCAACTCAGCAGCAGATGAAATTATCCTTGTATATTGTTTTATAGGCCTCGTGCAAGTGTAATGAGGTTAGAATTTTATCCTGTTTTGGAAACATGCTATGAAATATTTTGGGTTGAATAGCTATATAATTTTAAAGCCAGTGTTTTACTATTAGTTATTAAAATACCATGGGTTCTATTTCTCTTATGTACGGACAAATTTATTTTTAATTGTGTAAAAAGAACAAGACAAATGTTCTATGCCATCTGCTACTGTATCAGTTATCATAGTAAAGCTATTTTTTTCAAAATGGTACATGATAGCATCTATTTTGTGAGAGTATCATGTGGATGTTTTCATCCACAACCTGCATTTTTCTATTATAAGGTATACACAAACTTATCTAAATTTTACAAGTTTAAAAATCATTCCAATTAAAAACTTTGAACTAGGAATGGGAGCATAGCAGACGCAATATTCTGAAAGACCACTTTGTTTGAAATTAAATAACTTTAATACAATTTTGTTATTTAAAATTTTAACAAAGAACTTCCTTTTGCTAAGTTCAGTTTTTACATGTGCTCATATATTAGTAATTGTGCATACACCAAAAAACCCCTTCCTGCCTTTTTGAAAATTTATATTCTAGTTGTGTAATATGGTCTCTAACTATGCTTTCAGAAAAGGGGAGAGACAAATAATTGTCTTTCACAGACATTTCTTTCTGAGGACATCATAAATCAGATGGTTTTGAATAGCATTACTTTATTATTCTTGAAGTGTATATTCCATATGAATAAATTATTAAAGAATTGTGATATTTATTTCATATTTTCCCCTCCATTTTTAAATAGCTCAATGGTGATTCGAGATTTAACCTTACGCAGTGCTGCTAGCTTTGGCTCTTTTCATCTGATCCGCTTGCTTTATGATGAGTACATGTTTTACTTAGTCGAACATCGTGTTGCTCAGGCAACAGGAGAAACACCTATCGCAGTTATGGGAGAGGTAAGATAATATGCAAGAAAATGGATTGGTGAATTTAGCAATAAATTCATATATGCATTTTCAGGTTTTTTAACATTTACATGGACCCATGGGATATTTTTTTAATAATTGCAATCTGTTGTAGATTGACTTGCAAATACATTGGCATCTTCAAATTTGGGTTATATACCTTAATTCATGTTTCACACAAATGAAATGAAAGTAGCACGGAAGTACTTGCAGGATTGGGACATGGCATAATTTCATGCCTATATTTCAATGTATTTTGTTTAAAATAAACAGAGCAAAGTATAACTTCAGAATCACCGTGTCTTATATATGTTTATGGTATTTGCAATCTGAAGTTTTCCTCACTCATTTTTTTTTCAGTAGCGCCCCTAACCATTACTTTTGTGTAAGCTGCTTAAGAATTCACATTATCCTAGGAGTTATCATCAAGGAATTGTACTTTTAAAGTTCTAGAAAATGGATGTGGACATACAATAGATAGTTCACCAGACTGAAGCTCGATGTTTTTATACTTGATGATCATTATATCATGTTTAATCTTACTGATAAGTTGTAAGTCACCTGGCATGACTTGATATATAATTTTTTCCTCAGGATATATTAAAAAGTATAATTAAATATTATAAAAATATGTACATTTTCATAGAGATTGGAAGCCTTGGCTTAATTTGTAGTTTGAATTATCTGACACGTAAAAAAGAAATTACTTTCTGATTAGATACTTGAACTCTGCCATTACATTTATAGCAAAGTATTGCAAAAGTATAATATTGCTACATTCTTGTTTTCTTGACATAGTATATGTCAAATGTAATGCTTGTGGTGTACTGTGGGACTTCCTAGAATGTTTTGGTAAACTTAAGACAGATATTAGAGAGAAAACATATAATCTAAAGTTTTGAGAGATGAGAGGGTAACAGGGAAGTTGTAAACATTCATTAAATGCATGGCTTCTTGTGTTTCTCTGCATTTACTGACTAGTTGAAATAAAATGGGAAAGACTAAGGCTTGTTTGGCAAACACTTGAAGCCATTATGAACTGTCTTTACAGCTGAGAAAAAGTTTCCTCCTCTCCCATCCCCTTAGATTTGTAGATTGATGCTGGCACAAATACTCAGACAGTCCTGTGGTTAACTGGATCAGAGAATTAATCCTGTCTGAAATAATCCCTTGGGCTATTTTTATTGGGTTAGTTCTGTCATGTTGTTCTTTGCATGGCCATGTGGATGACTTAAGGTGAAAGGATGGGTATGGGAGGGTGAGGAGGGAGTATATATGAGGGAACCCGGAAAGATAGGGCTGCTGCTGCTTATGCTGTTTTAGTGTTCACTGAAGTTTTATCTTTCTGTATTTCTGAAAAGGACTGAGTCAGGTATGTTTAGAAATATATTTATTTAAATACTGTACTTCTTTTATTTGAGATGAATGAATCAAATTATGATCTGCAGCTTCTCATTTAAGAGAAGGGTAAAGGACTCAGACAAAGAAAGGGAGGAAAGAAGTTTGTTTTTTTACTTGTGAGCAACTTTTCACTTTATTTTTTATAAGTAAACTAGTCAGCATAATATACTGTAATAAGCATCAACCCTATTTTCAGTGGTGCCATTTATTTACCCTATGTATAGTTTTGCTACACTATAGCTGCCTTTAGTGACACACCATTTCAGGAGAATTTTAAGCAAGCTTTTGGTTAAAGTATTGCAGTTTAAAAATGGGCACCGGTCATATTTTCCAGCATTCTACATCAGAAATATCTCACTCAAAGCAACAAAGGCCTTGACATAAGTCACCCTAAAAATGCAAAAACATATGCTTAAGTTTATATCCTATTGTTTTAATTGCTGACAATATTTTATTTTAATTTTCTTAATATGAACACAAATATAATGGAATGGAAAATGAAATGGTATACTATGGATGTGACTGCAGTCAAATGCATGCACTTTCATACTAGCCACAAGCCATTAGAGCACACTACTGGCTTTACCATAGATAATCTAAGGTCATGTTTGTGTAGGACTGTGTGCACACTTTTTATTGTTTATTTTGCAGTTTGGTGATTTAAATGCTCTATCCCCTGGAAATATGGATAAAGGTAAGCACTCCCAAATGTATAATTTTATATAGAACTAGCATGTCTATTGGAGCAAAACAAGTTGTTTTTTTTTTTTTTGATATAGTTAAGCAGAATCGAAAGCTACATCATAATTTAAATTATGTGAATATTACTATTATATGGGTAGAATATGCTATACATGATATATAGTATATTATAAAGACTAGAATACTCTAGGGCCTAAATAGTTAATTTTTTTTTAATGTCTATTATTTACACAAGAAATTTTCAAAATTTAATTGTATATTCTGGTGAGAGAGCTGAAGGGGATGGACAGCTGGAAAAAGGAAGATATGATTGGTTATTACACTTTCCTGTGCTTTCATATTTCATGTTATTTGCAAAATGAAAGCCTTTGTATTCAGATTTTTTCCCTTTGTGCTTTCTTTTCTTTTCTTTTCTTTTCTTTCTCTTTTCTTTTCTTTTCTTTTCTTTTCTTTTCTTTTCTTTTCTTTTCTTTTCTTTTCTTTTCTTTTCTTTTCTTTTCTTTTCTTTTCTTTTCTTTTCTTTCTTTTCTTTTTTCTTTTCGTTTGCAGATGAGGGCAGTGAAGTTGAAAGTGAAATAGAAGAAGAGATGGATGAAAATGGAGGGCCACAAGCCAAGAGGGAGAAAACAGACTTAAACCAAGCATTTCAGGTGGGCTGCTTGCAGCAGCCAGTGCTTGAGAGTGGAATAGAGCAGAGCCTCCTGAACCCAATTCATAATGAGCACATTGTTACAAATACTCAGACTATCAGACAATGCAGTGCTACTGGAAATACATATACTGCAGTCTAATATTGAAGTGCTCCTTAAATGCATTAGCCTTGTTGATGCTGGACTTAGTGGGGGAGATAGGAGAATAGGTCTGAAAGTCGTCTTATCAAATTTTAGCTGTGCTGAACATTACCTTTTATTGGAGTTGTGAAATAAAATGGGTGTATGCATTTTGCCAGATGTTTAAAAAAATTCTTAGCAAAATCATTTTACATTGGTTATTCAATATTAAGTTTTCGTAGTTTCAAGTGTCAATGAAGACTTTTGTCAAGCTTTTAATGTTAGTGCTTTTGTTCTCTTAAAATTAAAATAACTTATTTTTTTCATAGTTTATATTTTAATGCTAATTATTTCTCATAATGATTTCATATACATAGATTTTTAATTAGATGCAAAATATTAAAATAAATACTTTCTTTGACATACTGGATGGCATACTCATTTGACAGTAGATGCATCAAATCTGTTATAAAAGGTGCTTTTCATTGAACAGAACTAGAAGACTGTTTTCATGAAAGTGTGAGCATTCAGGGGGTATTTTTATCATAATGTTGCAGGGTTGGGAAGATGTACTGTTTTCTTTCTGTAAGGAAGAAGTGTTTTCACTGCATTTACAAATGCAGAATAAGTGATAAAATTGTAACAATGTGGTAATGTGTACACTGTAGGCGCACCTAATTATCTGATCACATGTAAACAATACAAGCTTCCTTTAAAATCAACAGCTCTGAATTATATTTGCATGCCAATTCCTCTGGTTTCGGAGAATACTGATTCTATTTTAAGACCACTGCACAGATAGGTCTGGTTGTCAAATGGTACTGTAGTTAATAGAAACTAAACCACAGTAGAAGTAACTTGATTTTTTTTAAAGTGTACATGCTACTTATGTTGAACTGGACATACAGGAAAACATTCCTTTTGGATGACTTTCTTCTATTCTAGGCCTGTTCCTACTATTTTAATTAGCTGTTTTCAAAAATGATAATTTATAGAATGTAAAAAATGTAGCAAGCTGCATAATTTTCTTTTTAAAATGTATTTCTTGATTAATAAAGTTAATTTAATTTTTTACAAAAACTTATTAAGGTAGTGTAACTGGCATGCCTCCCTTGTACTTATTCCCAATTGCATTAAATTTTAATACGTGGCTAGATGGATCATTGCTATTTAAGAATGTACATCAGGGATCATTGTACCTCGGCTTTTACATGGTGCCTTAAACAGAACTGAAACTAAGATTTAGTATTTTTTGTTATTTTTAATAATGCTTAAAATTTATTCAACAAGGTGTGCCTGTCACTTTCAAATTTCCTAAGTATTAGGGGCAGGTTACATAGTCTTCAAAGAAATAAAGAGGGTTTTATTATTAAGTGATATTTATATCCCTCCTAAAATTGATACTAAAAATATTTTTTCTTGTTTCTAGTTGAATTTCACTTTATTACAAATAAAATATGCTTGGGAAATTGAAAGCAAAACTAGCTTTAATGCCAACGTCAAATCTTGTTAAAGTAAATGGACCATAGTCATAAGCATGGTTATATATTTTAAACTCTTCTCAGATTTTGATTTAAAAAATTCAGACTAAATAAATAAGCAGGTACATAATGCAGCACATATTTTCAATTTGCATATGTGGTAGGGTGTCAGTCTGATGCTAGGTTTTAATGATTATATTCTATAGTGATAGTTTATACAGTCCATATTAATTGATGTTAAACATTTATGATTATTTCTGATTAGTTTAAGCATTTTCATGATTTTTAAAGCAGACATAAATTTGCTAGGCTGAAATATTGAAAATAATTAAATAAAAGCAAAAAAAGTGAAAGAAAGAATAACAAAAGTAATTTTATAGAAAGGACTGCATTAAAAATGAAGGGAGTCTCTTGTTTTATCTAGTGTGACTGTGGATTGATATTTTTTAAAGTCATATATACCAAATGGGTGAACAGCATGTGACATGAACAGTGTATTTTTAGCAAAGAAATTTGTTGCTAGAGCTTTCAGATGTATCAAGAATGGTTTTAGCTCAACTAACATGGCTTAATACTTTTTGGGGTACAAAATTATTTGTAAATTTCTTAAGCAAAATTTGGAGGCAAACCCATCCTGCTTCATTCTATGTAGGCACAATTCCTACTTATGTCTGTAGATATTTTCTGTCTCAGCAAAAAGTGCAAATGAGGTTTGTATTAATTTCTCTCTAAATTCACCTGTGCACTGAATCCTCATAGGTTGTGTTCTCCCAAATATCACTGCATCCTGGGTTTTTTCCCTTAGAAATCAGCACCCTTCACCAAAAATCCTAAAAACTAACCTATGATAAATATTTGCTCCCTTTTATTTTGCATTATAATATTTTAAAAAATAAAATATAGTTGAATACTCAGCATTTTTCATTCTTAACATAGGGTGCCCTATGCTGTACTGATGGTCCCTATTGCCTGGTTTCAAATGTTGTGTTGACAAACTTTAAATATTTTTTATTGGTAGAATGTTGGATTTATTGTTGCTGAAAGAAAAGTATGGTTGTAACATGTAAATCTAGATTGCTAAGAAGAGGTGGGACCTGAACATCTTCTGAACAGTAATCACTGTTCATGTAGTGCAAAAGGAAAACAAAATATATGCGTACAAAGATAGAATGCATATAATGGATTCTAATAGCAGTTGTCAAAACAAATTTAAATTATTCCTTATTCAGATAACTGAATTAATTTTGTATTTCTATGCTTATCAACTGATTATTCTCTCAAATTTTAAAGTAATATTTTCCCCATTTTAACAATTAATTGACAGAATTAAGTTGCTGTAAGCTGCTGTGCTTTGCTTTTAAATTTACTACAATTTAGATCAAACATGAAACAATTTAAATACTTTTGATATTTGTTAATAGATTCGTATTGTTAATGATTTCAGCACAGAAATATGGATACCTCAGTCCAAATTATGTAGTGTGTAGCATGTGGCTGAATTGCCACTCTGAAGCCTGCTTAACTCTTTTAGAGCTCTAAAGAGCTGTAGCAAGCATCTACTGTCTAGACACTACAAGATAAGGGCTCATATAATTTGTGGATTTTACCCAATCTTGATGTGAAATTAAAAAAATTATTTTAGAGTCGCTTCCCCCATTGGCACAAATTACTTAGTAAACACTGTGGCAGAATGGGAATGGGTATTGTTGAATTACTTTTTCAAAACATGGGGCCCAATTTTCACAAGTTTGATATTTATGAAAAGTTACATTTTCATATTTCTCATTGTAAATCAGTTTTTTTAAAAGCCCCCTCTTTTCAGTTATCTGCTTCTGTGTTTTATTATTATACTGTAGCATGCTATGTGCATCTTTTTGTTTTAATGTTCCATTAAAAAAAAAATGGATAGTACTCTTTAAATTGTTTACTTGCAAAATTGTGATGTACAGCATTTCTGCCTTTAGTTCAAAATTGTGTAACATATTGTGCTGGTGTACTGTCACTGAGGAATGTATAGCTTTGTAAAACATTTCAGTTTAAACGGAAGCATTTTTAAATGTCTGAAATACTGCTTCTGTTAAAAACATTTTCCACGGGAGAAGACCTGACCTGATATATTTGTGGTTCTCACCAAATGATATCAGCATTGTTTAGAAAGACATTTATATTAGTTAGCACTACATTGCAATCTAGCTTACTTTACAGAGTGGTTTTACAAAATGAAATAACCTTTTATAGTCATGGGAAAAAAAAAGGTGGAAAAGTAACTTTTTAAATTATGTAAGTATTTTTTGTACTTTGTGACAGTTATTTCAGAGTTTAAATCATTCTTTTGACAGATCAGTATAGATTTCTGAAAATTACATCCTTGTCTCTGTAGAAAAGGAAAACTGTCATGTCTGTGGTTTAAAAATAGGTCAATGAATGGTATTCTAGTATCTTTGCTACTTTGGTGATTAAAAAACTAAAAAACAGGAATAGAAGAATAAATACAAATTACTTAGTTTTAGCCTTAGAAAATTAATTTAATGTAATGCCTTGCATTAACCCTTTGAGCATTGTGAGGATACACTTTTTAGGTAATTTAATTAGACCACTGAAAATATTCTATATATATAAGTAACTGATTGTCCTGCAGAATTTTTTTTAATCTCTAAATTAAATATTTGCATGGTAGGCAGAAATGTTTTTGTTTCAAAAGGTTTAATAGATTTAGGTGAAATTATTCATTGCCACCAATATGTGCTGTATGGTGCAAAACTATTTCTGCTATTTTCTTTTCATAATTGCATAAATATCTGAAGAAATAAAATATTTGACTCTACAGTCATAGGTTGTTTACTTTAAGACCTCTTTACAATGCGGAGGTATAGAAAAATATTTGTACTCTTTTGGAAATATCTTTAGGGTGATATTAAAATACTTTAATACTGTAAATTAAAATCTTCACAAATAAAACCAAAACTACTTAATTAACAAGAAAATGAATTTTACAGAACCCTTGGTATGTTTGCAATCAAATTTTCAGCAGTCTATCTGATAAACAGACAAAAAGGACATTGTATTCATATTACTTTTAACAGTCAGTCACTGTGATATGAACTAATGGAAAGACAGTGGTACTAGATTCAGCTTCCTCTACAGGGATGCAGTTTCTATGACTTATTGAATGTCAAAATTTAAAAATAAATAAAAAACAAACCCTAGAAATTGCACCTGCCTTCTGCTGTGTTGAAAAGTCCTTTGTTCTTACAAGTAGTACTCATCAGAACAAGGGAACAAGTTCAGAAGTGAGTAGAGAGTTGTTGAAAATTATAGATAGAAATACCACCTTACTTAGCTTTTCTACTGGTTGATGGCAGAAGCAATCAACAACAGTAGGTGCAAGTGTATTTTATTCAAATCTAGCTGAGTGAAAAAAGTCTCATTACATTTAGTGGAATTACATCGCTAATATAGTGTAAGTAAGTTGTAAAGATTTCTAGTAAGTTAATGCAAATTCATGCATAATTATAATGCAATACTCAAAGGGGTTTAATTTAACAATCTTTTATTCATATTTTACTGTAAATGCTCCCCAGTTTTCCTGCCTTGAATATTGCTGCTAGTGATTTTAAATGTGAGCAAACCTAACTGTAATTTACCCATTTTACTTAAGAGTAAAAGCCACTTACAAAGTGACTGCCTAGTTTTTGTTTGAGGAAAATATGCCTCAGTTTGATCATTTAAACTTTCGTCATGTATTCTAATTTTTTTTCTTTTAAAAAAGAAACTCAGCAATTAAAATGTTGGGACTGGAAGCCCTGAGTAGTTAAAGTTTTTGTAAAAATTGTTCTTCACTATAGAGAAAAAGGTCCAGAACAAGACTATGAGCATCAAAATGACCCTCACTTAAATCAGAATCAGGGAAAGGCTCTTATGTTCTTAAGTGCTTCCTTGATCATGTTGCAAATGTCTTCAAGAATTTTCAGCACTGAGTGAACTTTAAAATAATAGATATTGGAAAATAATTAAGACTGTAGAGGGACAACTTCCCTTGATTTGGGTTCACCAGGTATATTTATCCATTATCTTTTGACTCGCTGATAAGAGAGTCTTTTTCTTTTAGATTTTTTTACACAAAGAATACTGAAGGGTTCTCAAATACACTGTTAAAGTGATTTTTCTGTATTTAAACATTAAATATCATATTGAAGTAACCCAATAAACCAATTTAAATGGAAAAAAATATAATTATGCACCAAAGCAAGTTTCTCATCCTCAATGAAAATTTGGATTTACAGTAATAACCAATGAGGCTATTGAATAATCTTTGAGTGCCTTTAAAACACAGGAAATTTTGCCTCAGGTGGTAAACTGTAATTAGGTTAATTCTAGAGCTTGCCAATCAATAATTCTGTTGTCACTCAGGGCTTTCTTAGCTTCTAGAAAACTGACTTGGTTCCATTTATTTTCTACTGTATTTTTTTAAGGTTCCATCATTTAAATTTCACTTAGTAAGTGGCAGTTTATATTATTCAGTACCACAGGCACAGAAATGTAATAACACTAGGAGAAACTGAACTTTTGTTTTCCTATTTACTGCATACATTATGTAAATTAAGAAAACAACTTTTTTGTAGAAGGTGCATGTGACATAATGTCGTTTTGCAGTTTTTAATTTGTTGAACTCACTTTTTAATTATTTAAGGAAAACCTCTTTACAGAATAATTTGATAGGATTTTTTGTATAATGTGCTTGATTTTGTAAATATGTATTTCCTGGTGTGGTTTTTTTTCTTTTTTTTTTTTTTGTGAGAAATGGTTAATCTTTTAGTATATCATGTCCTCTCAAAATTGGAAGGAGTTAAATAATAGTTTGTCGGCAATTTGCATTGTGTACTGTACAATAACTAGGAAACTTTTATAATTCTAAAAATATATATTAACTTTTAGTGCGTTGTTTTTAAAAATAATGGCTGGAACATGCTAAGGACAGTAGGATTTTTCTGAATATTTCAGACAAACTCAGGCTAGTTTTCTTGTGTTTTTCAAAATAAAATTGTGTATTGTCTTCTGAAATAAATAAATTTGTTTTCCTGTTACAAACATTTGACATTTGAATTGTTTTGGGGTTTCTATAATTAAATACTTTAGATTGCAATACTAATGAATTTGGAAGAAAAATTATTTCAACTTTATTTAAATCATAAATGGAAGTTTAGTTCAACCCCCCTGCAGTGCTATAATATAGTTGCCATAGCATACAATATGGCAGAAATGGTGGAAATTCAGGGATGCAAGTTATTGTAAGAAAACAGAATATGATGGGTTGCACCTCTAAATACCATTTTTATTACTTCTGCAAGGTGATTTTTCTGCACAGTGCTGATATTACCAAGCAAGTCACAGTCCATATCAAGCTATTTTAAATGTATTTAATTTGCTTCCCCTCAGTCAATCACTTCTAATGTGTAAAAACACATATAATCCACAACAATCTAAACTGTGTGAAAAGCCATGACAAATATAAAGCCAATTATTATTCCACAAATGAACCAAGACACTCAAACTGATGCCTTAAGTTTTACCTTTCATATTTTTCGGATTCTGTGCTGCCTTGGTGTGTAGTTCTGAGCTTCATATTAAGTGTTAGTAAGTTCTCTTCACAGGGTGGGTAGACAAAACAATCCTTTTCCAGCTTGAGAACCAAGGACAGCTGTTACAGCCTCAGGCCCAAAAAGCATAAACAATGGTGAACTGAAGAGAGCAAACAAGGAGGATGGGACTTCATAACCTGAAGCTGTAATTGGACAATTAACCCCAATATGTAAATGGACTAAAACTTATAAAAGTGTGAAACCTCGTGACTGGTCATCCATTTTGCAACCATTTTGGGTCCATCTTGGGTGTAGCCCTGGCCAGAGTCTTGTACTGCCCAAGGTGTATCCATTAAGGCCTTTTAATAAATACCTACTTTATTCTTTTAGCTCTGTCTAGTGTGTGTTCCAGGTCAGCCTCTCAAGTCATCAAAACCTTTATCTCTTTCTGGCACTGTTAATGCTATGCCAAATAGAGTTGCTATGTTGACTTGATGCTGTTATTCCTAATCTTGTTCCAAATTTCACTAAATACCATTGTATGTATTCTTCCCCAATAACTGGATTAGCCTAAGGATATTAAAAAAACAAACAAAAAGAAATCTTGACTACAATGTGGTGCTCTTGACAGTTTGTTCTGAACAATTTTATTAATATAACTGTTTTCCTAAGGAAATACTATGCACCCAAAATCTGAAGCTGTCTTCACTACTAGAGTTTAATGCATAGTCAGACATACTTTCACAGATTTAGCTGCAGTGGTATTTAACAAGATGTTGTCCCTAACTGTTCTCTCTTTCCAGCTGGAAGTTGCTGTTCCCCATGGTGAGTGTGATGTGAGTACAGATGATCTGAGTAATACCTTTGTTCCATAGCTTGGGATGTCCTTAAAGCTTCCTAAGGTGTTGTAGTAGTTCAGTTAGAGGAAGAAGAAAACAAGTGGATGATGACAGGCATTTATTGAATTATTGAATCATATAGGTTGAAAGAGACATTTGGAGGACTCTAATCACAGAATCACTACGTTGGAAGAGACCTTTAAGATCATCAATCCAACCCATGCCCTAACACCTCAACTAAACCATGGCACCAAGTGCCACATCCAATCTTTTTTTAAACACATCCAAGGATGGTGACTCTACCACCTCCCCAGGCAGACCATTCCAGTACTTTATCACCCTTACCATAAAAAACTGTTTCCTAATATCCAACCTAAATTTCCCTTGGTGCAGCTTTAGACTGTGTCCTCTCATTCTGTCAGTTGCTGCCTGGAAAAAGAGACCAACCCCCACCTGACTACAACCACCTTTCAGGTAGCCCAATCCCCCCCACTCCCTGATCATGGCCTCTATTTGTGTTTGACATCTTTATGGGGTAAAAGCTTCCTAATATCTAAGTGGAATTTCCCATGTTTCAGCTTGGGCCCATTGCCTCTTGCCATTTCTTCTCTTTTGAAGACTAAATGATCCCAGCTTTCAGCCTCCTCATTTATGCCATACTCTCCAGCCCCCTGACCCATCTTGGTGGCCCTCTGCTGGGCTCACTCCAGCATGTCAAGTCTTTCTTGTACTGGAGAGCCCAAAAGTGGACACAGGACTCCAGTTGTGGTGTCATCAGTATTGAATAGAGGGGGAAAAATAGCACTTCTCTTAACCTTCTGGTTACATTACATCCCAGGACGCAGTTGGCCTTGACCACAAAGACACACTGTTGGCTCATATAGTAATTGTCCACCAGAATCCCAGTGCCACCTAACAAGTTCTATTTCTTTAAAAAGGAGTCTATGCATCAGGTATAAAAGATGTTAGAAAATTCTTCTAACTTTAGCACAATAGTGCATGATCCCTATATCTGTGGTTAATGGTTAATTTTGCACCATACAGTGCTTAGTACTGATGCCTAAAGAGGATACCAAGAACAGAGTTACATACTAATGCAGTACAGAATCTGGAAAATATGAAAGCTAAAACTTAAGGCATCATTTTCTCCCTGTAGAGGCTTGACAAGGCCTCTACCTTGTTGAGTCTCTATTCTAAATATCTACTAATAATAGGTATTTAATAATAGATAAATATCTAACAACAGTAAATATCTAACCATAGTACATATCTAAAAGTAATAAATATCTAACAATAGTAATGTTTTGCACAGTCAGATATCATGCAAAGAAGAATAATGATAATTATGAACAGTTGTTTAGGCACAGAAGAGGAATCATTTAAAACATGTTTTCGTATGCATCAGTCTGATTTTTCACTTGTTTTAGGAGCAGAAGCCTTCTTAACTCTGGAGCAGTGAATCCAGGGTCCTTTGCTAGCAACTTTCAATGCGGTGAGGGTAGTCAGCAGGACTTGGAACAGTTCTCTCCACTTGGCTTGTAGAGGACCACTGTCCCACCACTTCACATAGACCCAGTCTCCAGGTTGGAATGGATGTGCAGGTGTGTCTAGTCCTATGGGTCTGGATAGCACGATGTAATTCTGGAGCTCCTGCAAAGTGGAACTTAAAACCATTAGATATCTCTGTAAATCAAGTTTCCCCTTCATGTGAATTTCACCTGGAATATGTGGAATCTGATATGGCCTGCCATATAATATTTCATAGGGACTGATGTTATCCCTTCACCTTGGTTGTATGCGGATTCTCAGTAAAGCTACAGGCAAGGCTTGAACCCATGTCATGGATGTTTCCTGACAAATTTTACTAATTTGTGTTTTAAGGGTTCCATTCATACATTCAACTTTACCATTCACTTGGGGTCTATATGGTGTATGCAGATCCCAAGTAATTCCCAAAATTCGGATTACTTCCTTAACCATGGGTGCAACAAAGTGTGGTCCCCTATCTGATGATATCCCCAAGGGAACTCCAAACATCAGAATTATATGATTAAGCAAAACTTTCACCACTTCCTTGGCTGTGTTAGTGTGACAGGGGTAAGCTTCCAGCCATCCACTGAAGGTGTCAGCTAATACCAGTATGTGCCAGTATCCCTGTTTGCACGGTAACTCTGCAAAATCTATTTGTCAGTAATCTCCAGGAAGATGCCCTGCCTTTGTTACTCCTAACACAACTCTTTTCCTCGTGTAAGGGTTGTTTTTACAGCAGATTTCACATTTGCTCACTACTGATTATACAATATCAATCATTCCCTTTCCTATTACTGCATTTTTTAGCTGTTTCAAAAGATTTTCAACCCTGAAATGTGTGTTTTCATGTTCTCTCTGATCTAGCTCCCGAAGGATCAGGGGTGGGACTACAACCTGATTCACTGGTGTAACAGCCCATCCACTTTCTGTGATCTCAGCTTTAAGAAACTTGATTAGTTTGTGGTCTGCTTGGTCATATTTTGGGGTCAACCCTAACAAATCAACCTCTTTTCGTAGAATTACTGTGAGAATACCTTTTTTGCAATTCCTCTTGCTGCTTTATCAGTGTCACAATCCATCTTTATGAACGGGTTTCGTGATGGTTCGTTAATTGATCTCAGAGTGCAAAAAAAACCAACACGGAAAGGGGATTTGCAGTAATAATCAAAAACAAATACACCTTTTATTGAATGACCACGGCAAATGCAATAGAGGGATTAAGGGAGAGAAAAAGAGGAGGGGGGGGATATAGCTACCAAACATAGAGATGAAGTCCTTTGGTCTAGTCCAGCCGAGGATCCACCTGTTACGTCAGGGAGATCTCAAAATCTCTAGCTAACTCAGAGGTTTTTATTATGATAACTCTATTGAAAATTGCAAGGGGGGGGGGTGGAAACAGATATAATAAAGAATAGATGTAACAGGTAGTTCATGTTCTCAGCAGTAAGAGAGAGCCCTTGTATTCTTGGTCCAGAGATCAGGTAGTGCTTGGCAAAATCTCAAATTGGTCAGGTCGGTTCTCCCCCTCCCCCGTGTTAGGGGTTTCAGTCTCAGTCTTTGGGAGGAGGGGGAGCTTTTCCATATAGGGGTTTCATGTCTCAGTCTTTGAGAGGGGGCTTCATCCATCTCAGTCCGTCCATCACGGTGGTTGAAAAGCAGATGAGGGATTCTCCGTGGGGGACCACCAAAGGTTGCCCAGAAAGACCATTTGGCCAAGAGGTGGGGGAAATTCACGAGCTATTGGAGCAGGAACCATGAAGCGGGTGCAAGCATTCAGGGCAAGTCGCCTCTCTTTACCAGGCTCAGTGTTCCATGGCAGCAAACACACCTGCAAACAACAGCTTGGCAAACCAGCAGGGTTCTCAGGATCTTGGCAAGCAACCATCTCAAGCAAGGCCAGAATTCCAACCAGGGTCTTTTCGGTGGTCCCGGTTTCTGTCCTTTCACGACAATCTTGAGGAAGATGAGAGGAACTTTCGACAGAGACTTACAATCAGCAAAGCAATTTCCCAATTCTGGAGTAGTTTTCCCTTTTTGGTGACCTCTACAATGCATGATAGCTACTTCTGCGGGTTTTTTAATGCTCTCTAAGAGGGTGAGTATTTGTTCAGCATGCTTGATTTGATTGCCTTGAGCGTTCAGAAGTCCTCCCTCCTTCCAGATGGCTCCATGGGCGTGGACAACACTGAATGCATATTTAGTGTCAGCCCATATATTTACCTTCTTTCTTTTGCTCAGGTCTAGGGCTCTTGTTAGTGCAATCAGTTCAGCTTTCTGTGATGACACATCTGCTGGCAGGGCCTTAGCCTTGATCACCTTATCCTGCATGGCCACTGCATAGCCTGCCATCCACCTATCATTTCTCATGAAGCTGCTCCCATCTGTAAAAAGCTCCCAATCTGGATTAGAGAGTGCTTCAGCTCTTTAAAAGCTGCTCTAGTGTTTTCAGTCCATATGATAAATCCTTTTTCAGCTGCTTTTAATGCTCCATATAGGGGTTTTGCGAACAGTCCCTAATTTGTTATCCACAAATGACAGCAGCCTACCATTCCCAGGATAGCTTGCATCTCTCTCATGGTATGGGGCTCTGGGAGTTGACAGATGGCTTCTTTCCATTCTTTGCTGAGCTGTCAGTGCCCATGAAAGATCTCAAGCCCCAAATAAACTACTGCTTCTTTGGCAATCTGTGTTTTGTCTTTAGAAACTCTGTACTCACTCTGTCCCAAGAAGTTTAAGAAACTTATGGTAAATTGTATACGGTCATCTCTGGTTCTAGCCTCAATCAGGATGTCATCTACATATTGAACAATATCTCCTTCAGGCTTCTGTCTCTTTCAGTCCTCTAATTCCTTTGCTATCTGGTTTCCAAATATTGTTGGGCTTATTCTTGAAACCTTGGGGTAAAACTGTCCATGTAAGTTGACTTTTCCTCCCTGTCTCAGGATTTTCCCACTCAAAAGCAAAAAACTCTTGGCTGGTTTTGTGCACAGGAATGCCGAAAAAGGCATCCTTCAGGTCTACAACAGTAAATCACCCTAAATCATCCATCAGTATGGTCAAAAGGGTGTAGGGATTGGCCACCACAGGGTGTATGTCTTGGTTTGAAAAGACAGCTATTTGCTAAGAAAGGCAGGAGCCTCCCTTGAAATGGAAAATGTAAACTCCCTCCCTCTGAATTATTATAATTTTGAACTGAAGGGGCTCTCAGGCAAACATATGGGAATAGGAATAAGAGTTCTTTACTAGGGAAATTAAAAATACAAATGTAATAGTACAAAAAAAACCCAAACAAACCACTGACGGAGTCAGAATACGACCTGACACCCTGTTGGTCAGGGGGGTGGTAGCAGTCTGATTAAATTGTGTATGTAGTCTTCCTGGAGTGACAGATGTGGTTCTGTTGAAGCAGTGATCTTGTAGAAGGGTACAGTTTTCCTCCAAAGGTCTAGTGGTGGTGTAGATAGGTCTGGTCTTCGTCTGGGAATCCAGTGGAGAAGAAAGCTGCTCCTCTGGGAATCCAGTGGGAAAAGACTGTCTCTGGTGTTCTAAATATCAGATTATATCTAGGTAGGAATGCTTGGCTCCTCCCCCTGGGCAAAGCATCTCACAATGGGATGGTGTGTAGTATTTTCAGGGTCCCCAGGATGAAGGAGGAATTGAGAATCTGACTCCATGTTCTTAGAAGGCTATTATATTATATTATATTATATTATATTATATATATTATATTATATTATATTATATTATATTATATTATATTATATTATATTATATTATATTATATTACGCTATATTAAAACTATACTAAAGAGTAGAGAAAGGATACTTACTGAAGGTTTAACAAGATACTAATTAAACAAGTGACTGACTCCTCAGAGTCCTGACACAGCCGGACGGTGATTGGTCATTAAGTAAAAACAATTCACAAGAAACCAATCAAACAACCACCTGTTGGGTAAACAATCTCCAACCACATTCCAAAGCAGCAAAACACAGGAGAAGCAAATCAGATAATTATTGTTTTCATTTTTGTCTGAGGCTTCTCAGCTTCCCAGGAGAAGAAATCCTGGCAAAGGGATTTTTCAGAAAATATGACAGTGACAGATAGTGTAATTTTATCAGTCATGCACTGACACTTAATGGCTCATTAACAGAAGATATCTCCCCAGAGGGAGGATTGGTAGTGGAACAGATAAAGAAAACTGCTCCACTTGGTTTTAACAGGTGGCCTAATTAACAGAAGATAACTGCCCCATATTTAACAGAGTGACAGGGGTTAGGTAGAAACACATTACCCTTCCAGGAGTCCCAAAGACGTCTCATTGCTCTACTCCATCTAGTCTTCTTGGTAGTGAGAGTCACCTGCCTCCCGCTGCCACCAGAAAGTATAGAATCTAATGGATTAATATATATTTGGGCAAGATGGGAATGCCCATGTTCCTCCCTTGGGGAGGGCAAGTTTGACACTGTCCCTTGCAACACTGTAGATCTGTTGCATCATGTTGCAGTGTTCTGGTGCAGGATCTGGGGACCCCTTTGGGGAGGCCTTTGATTGTCCATGACATCCCCTTGGCTGTCCTTCATGTGGATTCGACTTTTCTTGGGGTGAAGGGGCCTCTGCAGCTGGGCTCTGCACAACGCAGGATGGGTGTTCACTGCCTCTGACCAGAGTCTTTTCCACCACACACCCAAAACCTCTCCTCTTCCCCCCCACCCTTTGGTGTGAGGGTCTGTGCCGGCCCAGCAGCTGATATCCCCAGGGCTGAGGTCTCCACTCCAAAGGTGCTTGATCCCTATGCAAAGGCATTCTTCTTCCCTGAGTCACTTTATCTTATCTTCATCAATGAGCACTGTAGGGCTCGATTCAGGGTTTTGGTGGTTTTCTCTGCAGTTTTTATAGAGTTTTGCTATAATAGGCAAAAGTGTTATGAGTAAAAAAAAAGGGTTACCCATTTTTTTAAAGAAAAGGTTGTAGAATTACAAGTTTAACCAGTTCTGGCAGAGGAGAGTTCTTTGTTAGCTTCATGTTGTAATCACCTGTTAAGAGTCAGTCATTAACTCCACATTGTTGGGAATTTCCCTTTTTGTCAGTATCACCCTTGCCTGCTGCCAGGAAGATGGCATCCCCCCCGCCAGACAGTGAAAGGAGGGGACCTTGGAGTTGACATGCAAATAACCTCGGAGTCAGGATGCAACGGGGTAAACCCCCCACCAAACTCAGCAAATAAACCCCCAAAAACAATGAGCCAACCCAGAATTAAGAGATCAAAGTGATGTCTGGACATAAGGAACAAAGTCCAGAGCCTGCAGAGACGCTGAGACCTTTTTTTGCCCCTCACCGTAACCTAAAAAAGATGTTGGCTGGACAGAGGACCTCAAATGTCAAACCAGGAAATTCGGGAATCTCCTGGTACTCTTGTGAGGACGGAACCCCCATCTCTGCCTGCCAACCGGTGGACAAAGCTGCACTTTTCCTTCTCCTCCGAGTCACTCCTGGGAGCGACGACTGCATGACCGCAGACCTGTCAGGCCTCCCAACCTGAACTGATCACTTTTAATAAAGGCATTAAAAAGGAGAAAGATCTCCTGCCCTATTTATTTCAAAAGTCCTTCACTAAGATGTTTAAGCCATAAATTATAACATTTTAGTCTCTGACACCACAGAAGAATTTATCTGTTCTGCCAATGAGCTGGTGCATAACTCAGGGCATTTTCCACCTCACGTGAATTGGTGAGATAACCCAGGCTGGATATCTGTCTGTTAGTGAGTCATCTCTGGTGCCAGGGAAGTGAGATCCCTAGCTGACAGTAAACATCTTGCCTTGAGAGCAAGATGTAGGAAGATAGGCTGCTGGAATTTATGACTGACAGACACTTCACTTTATAAACTATAAAAGCTACACAAACTTTCACAAAATCAGAAGTCTTCTGTACACTAATGTGTAGGGCTGCTCCTCGAAGTTTGGATGCAAACTCCATGGTTACTTTTCTGGGAACTGAATGAAAGGACTCTATGTGTACTCCATCATCAATTTGGTGGTAAGTTGCATTGACTCCTAATCTATACTATTTATTTGTTAGCTGTAATATAGGTACCTCTATCATGCACTGTATTTGTATCTACTAGTAGTTCTTTTGTTTATCCAGTGTAGTAAGTCTGTTTAAAGTCTTCTGTCTGTTAATCTTGTGTCTATTCAATAAATAATGCATTTTATAATAGACCTAATCAGCCATTCTTAAGAACTTGTGAGCGAGATCAATTTGGGGTGCAGATCACCTCAAAAAATAGAGCTACTGCCAGAAATCTGAGCCGAAGGCAGGACTCGTCTAAAAGCTCTTGTCTCCATTCATAACAACAGCAAATATAAAATGGTGTAAGATCATTCAGTTAGTGATATTGTCTGACTTCCACTGATGCACTGGAGTACTTTCTTTAAAGCTCTTTTCTTTTTAGATCTAGTCTTTATAATGTCTTCCTATTTTACAATTAGCACTGATGTGATAATGCAAAAGTAATCTTAGAGGGGCACTTTTCTCTTGTTTTAGACTTACATATCTAGTTTTGAAAAAGATAATGATATTTATAGGGTTTTTATGAGGTGGTAACAATGGGAAAAAGCATTTGAGGGTTCAAGACTCAGCAGGAGGCCTCAAGCCATGATTTAACATCTGGATAACCTTTCATCACAAGAAATTTTTAAATCTTCCCTCCATGCTATTTCATTTTTTTTTATCTGGAAGTTGATGACTTTATGGACTTAAAGACACCTGTTAAACTTTTCATTGTTCTGATAACCGAGTTATACCTGGGATATTTGGAAATTGCCTCAAAGTGCATATTTTTTTATCTCTGTCAATCTTGTAAGATGACTGGATTTGTATTAAATGAGTGATTTGATATTTTGATCAGCTGAGAATGACAGTGCTTGACTTTTAGTAATTCCTATTCAGTTCTGATAAGATGGCCCCCTTCCTTTTTTCCTTTATGCTAAGTAAAAATAAACATAACTGGTACAGAGGGGTCTTCAGCACCATTTTGATTTTTACCAAGTCCACTCTTATTTCTGGAATGTGAGAAATGACTGCTCACTTTAAAAATTTTAAAAAGTTTATTAAACCTTTTCAAAAATATAACAAAAGGACTAAATAAGGAAAAGCAGGCTGGGGAGCTGCCCTTGTGGTTGCCTACTATGTGGCTGGATCATCTTCAAGATGGATGTTTGGCCTTTTATAACCCAGGGGGATTGCATCAGCCAACCCTGGCCCCTCCTAAAGTCTGTCAGTGTGGCATTCACATTTTCTGGAAAAATCCCTTTGCCCAGGATTTTTCTCCTGGGAAGCTGAGAAGCCTCAGAGAAAAAGAAAAACAATAATTATCTGATTTGCTTCTCCTGTGTTTTGCTGCTTTGGAATGTGTTTGGAGATTGTTTACCAACAGGTGGTTGTTTCATTGGTTTCTGCTGTGAGTTATTTTGACTCAATGGCCAATTGGGGCCAAGCTGTGTTGGGACTCTGTAAAGAGTCACAAGTTTTCATTATTATCTTTTTAGCCTTCTGTAAGTATCCTTTCTGTATTCTTTAGTATAGTTTAGTATAGCATTCTTTAATATGATATAGTATCATAAAATAATAAATTAGCCTTCTGAGAACATGGAGTCAGATTCATCATTCCTTCCTTCGTCTGGGGGGGAAGGCAAATACAATATGTCAGTCAACCCTTCTTCACTGTTTATTGGTAGAGTCTGCTTTCTTGCAACTTGATTGGAGGGTCAAGTATTGTCATGCTCCCCCCACCCAGGAACAAGTTTTGGTACATGCCTTCTTTCTACCTGTCCTAGATGACCCAGGCTGTCTGATGGTAACAATACAGGGGGAGGGGAAAGGGGACTATGGGGAGAACAGAGGACATCTAAACAACAGACTACAATAACGTAATTATACATCAATAAAGCTTCTCTTCATATTCACACAGTATTTATCCCTTAATTGTGAGAGCAAATCATATTATCCATCTATAACACGGAACAATCCAGGATAGAGGTCCTACAAATATAGTTTAAAGGTCGACCCCAGCAAGTAGTCAAACACTCACCCTGCCTCTTGTTCACTCCCCTCTCCTGCCAGATGGTGAAAAAACAGAAGGAAGGCAAGAAGACTTATTGATTGAGATAATGACAGTTTAATATGGAAAGCAAAAGCTGCATGTGCAAGCAAATCAAAAAGACATTCATTCACTACTTCTCACTGGCAGCCAGATGCCCAGACACTTCTTGAAAAGCAGGGCCTCAGAACACATAACAGTTGCTTAGGAAGACAAATGGCATTACCACAAATGTCTGCCCCTTCCTCCTGCTTTCCCTGAGCTTTTATTGCTGAGCATGGTATGGAATATCCTTTTGGTCATTTGGGGTCATCCATCTTTACTATGTCCCTTCCCAATCTCTTGCCCACCCCATCCTACTTGATGTGAGGAGACGGGGAAAGAGAAAAAACCCTGATGCTGTGCAGGCACCATTCAGCACCAGCCAAAATATTCATTTGCCACAAATACAAAGCACAGCATCATATGGGCTGCTATGGATAAAATTAATGCCATCCAAATCAGATCCAGTAAAAAGGTCTGGAGGACCAAGCATAAACATGATTTGTCTCAAACATTCTGACTGTTATGACAAAAAAAATGTGATCTGAAGAGATGGTCCTGCAGAGAGGAATTTAAGGGCTTGTTAGCCAACCCTTTTGAGTCTAAATACTGGGCTAGTTGCCAGAGTTAAGGCTACTATACAATAACAGCCTAAGAGTTCCCTGACATGCGGTCCAGTGTCTTTGTTCAGCCTGAATTTATAACTAACATTTATCAGGGTAACGGGTCTCTGGCCGGGTAATAATTGATATAGACTCCATATATTTCACAGAAGGCTGATAATTTTCATTAAGAAACCCATACTTTTGTAGACAGTTACGATACAACTGGACCTAATTGGTCCTCTAATCAAAAAACCATCACCATTGGCTAATTAAGACACCACCCTTTGGTAAACACATCTCCATAACACATTCTACATGTTCACAATACCAGGTGCAGCAAGTTAAGAATTGTTTCTCATTCTTTTCTCTGATCTTCACATAGCCTTTCACAGAACGATGCCTGGGAAAATTGTCTGTTTCTTTCTATGGCCAGAGAGCTGCTGCCACAAACATCATGCCCCCTACCAGTGGGTTTTGATAAAAGGTACTTTAACCCTTCTCCTCATTCTGTGGCTTCTGTGATGTTTATTTCAGAAGTGCAAAGTAAGGAGTTGTCTTAGATGTATTTCAGAGAATCAAGTCACATCAGTGCCTTGAAAGATGTCTGTGGAGAAGGGAAGGTAGGCTGACAGAGGTAGCTGAAAGAGTGGGCATGAGGTTAGTGTCACAAATGAGTGGTTTAGGTCATTTAAAGACTCACCAGCAAAGTCATCAGCAAAAGCGGGTTAACATAAATTTACAAAAGTGCAACAAAGTTCAATGGCAAGGTTTACTCTATTACTTCACAGAATCACAGAATCACATATGTGCTGAGTTGGAAGGGACCCACAAGGATCACCAAGTCCAATTCCTGGCCTTGCACAGGACCATCCCCAAGAGTCACACCATGTGCCCAAGAGTATTGTTCAAACGCTTCTTGAAGTCTGTAAGGCTAAGTGCTGTGACCACTTCCCTGGAAAACTTGTTCCTGTGTCTAACCACCCTCTGGGCAAAGAACCTTTTTCTCATATCCAACCTAAACCTCCCGACAGCTTCAGGCCATTCCCTCAGGTCCTGCCATTGGCCACCACTGATATGCAGAAAGACTCTAAAACTCAAAGTGAGTTATAAAGTAGGTGTGTATTTTTGGCCAGAGGCATGCGCATCTACCTGCTCTCAGCAGTTCTTTTTTATCCTCTAAAACGTTACATATACATTAGGTTTTGCAATACATTTATGCATAGTTATTTCCTGGCACCACCTTGTCCCACTTCATATGCTAATTAGCTTATCAGTCCCTTGTGCCTGTGTACATGTCTCTGGTGGTTGTCTTGGGGGTCACAGGGGGTCACAGGGGGATGAAGCAAGTAGTCTTCATCAAAGTTGACCTTTTCACCTCGTCTTCTTGCACATGCTTACTGATCCTTTGGTCACAGTGCAAACCATGAGGTTGGTTTGATCTGGTTCGGGGGTCCAGAGGATCCTTGTTATCTTGGTAGCCTTGTAACTTTGTCCTGTTTTGATGAACATCATCCTTCCCTTATCACACATCCTTGCATTCTTTCTCATTGCTCTCTCATGTATACCCTGTTCCCCACGTATACCCTGTCTTCCCTTTACAGGCAGTTAGCACAGTAAAATGCAGCAAATTTTAAACAATATTTCATCTAAATATCTATTTCTAATGAATACTCTTCTAATTCGTAACCCCATGTCTCACCACAGACAAGAAATCATTGCCTGCCCTTCCTCTTTCCTTGACAAAGAAATTGCAGACTGCAATGAGGTCCCTCCTCAGTCTCCTCTTATCCAGGCTGAACAGACCAAATGACCTCAGCTGCTCTTCATTTGGCTTCCCCTCAAGGCCCTTCATCATCTTCATTGTCCTCCTCTGGATGCTCTCTAATAGCTTAATGTCTTTTTTATGTTGTGGTGCCCAAAACTGTGCAAAGTATTCAAGGTAATGCTGCACCAGTGCAGAGTAGAGTGGGACAATCACCTCCTTTGACTGGCTGGTATTACTGGGCCTGATGCACCCTAGGACACGGATGTCCCTCCTGGCTGCCAGGGCACATATCTGACTCATGTTAAACTTTGTGTCGGCCAGGACCCCTAGGTCCCTTTCCGTGGCACTGCTTTCCAGCATCTCAATCCCCAGTCTGTTTGTACATCCAGGGTTGCCCTTTCCCAGGTGCAGAACGTGGCACTTTCCCTTATTGAACTTCATAGGGTTGGTGATTGCACAGTCCTTTAATTTGTCGAAGTCTCCCTGTAGGGCATCCCTGCCTTCAAGGGCGTTGAGAGCTCTTCCCAGTTTTGCATTATCTGCAAACTTGCTTAGTATCCCTTTATGCTCGTTTGAAAGTAAACTAGTGGGAGAAATGAACCCCACACTGTGGAGGGATGATAGTTACATGACAAAAGCCACGTAGACATGCTCTGGATAGCTGAGAATTGGAAAAGTACCGGACCCAGCTAATCTGAGTCCCTGCACCTGCAAGGCCACAGTGGCCTTGGGTATAGCTGTAGTCTGATAGCAGGATGATGTAGCCGAGAACAGAGCATGAGAAAAAGGAGATGTAAGTTGTAAAGAATGAGGAAGTAAGAATAACCAATAGATTGCTTAGCTTACAGAATATGCATGAGCTTATTATGTGTTGTGCTTAAATGTCTGATGCTCTAATCAATAAACGAAGCTTGCTGAACTCTCATATTGAGCGTCCCGAGACTTCCCTCACTGCGACACACACAAATACCTTGAGAGAGATTTCAGGTTGGACTTGCAATTTAATAGAAAGATTACAATAAATGCAATGATACAGAAAAAGTGGCTTAAACCCACAAAGTCAGAGTACAACCTGGCACCCTATTGTCAGGGTGGTAGTTGCAGTCAGGTTAAGCAGTGGTTGCAGTCCTGTTGAAGTGATGGTTGCAGTCTTGTTGAAAGCAGTGGTCCTGTGGAAGGTCTGGTCCTCCTGTGGGTCTATTGATCAATGGTGGTTATACTGGTGTTCCTTGTCCTGCATTATTTACAGTCAGATACAGGCGGGAAACCTCAGTACCTCCCCCAGGGTGGGGAGTTTCACAATGGAGTGATGTAATCCTGTGAGTCATAGGATGTTTTTTGAGTCCTTGATGGTCATTCCAGCTGCCTATTCTGCTGGTGCCATTCAGTTCATTATGGCCTAGTAGCAGACATGACCCCCTCAGGATAGGCGATGCTGTTGCTTCCCCAGAGGGAGCTATCATGGCTGAGTCATTGGTGTGAAGAAAAAGAAACATTACCCTGCCTCCCAGGGTTGCCTCTTTATCTCATTTAACAGGAAGCTTTTAACCTGAGGGGCCAGGTGTGCACTGGGCAGCTACTGCAAATGACCCATCATTAACAGTTTGTCAGAAAATGACTTTAGAGGGGAGTAGAATACATAGTTTGGTTACATCCCAGATTAGCACTCACCTTCTGTAACCCTGGACACTCTTCCAGTCCTGCGTCCAAGTCATTTATGAAGATGTTGAAGAGCACAAGGATGAGGATGGAACCCTGCAGAACCCCACTAGAGACAGGTCACCAGTGTGATGTCATCCCATTCACTAGAAGCTTTTGTACCCAATCCATGAGCCAGTTGCTCACCCATTGCATGATGTGTTTATCCAGCTGTGGGCTGGACATTTTGTCCAGAAGGATCTTGTGGGAGACACTATCAAAAGCTGAGCTGAACTGTCAGGATCTCTCTCTCTAGCTGGTCAGAGTGACCCCGAGAAAAGTTCGAAAGTTTCTTTTCCCAGCCTGTCGCTTGAAGGAGTCAGGGCTCTTCATTTTTCGGTCTCAAGGTTGTTTATTGTATCTTATCTATAAAATTCTTTCTCCTGTCCAACAGAGATCCATTCGGCAGGACAGTCAGAGGCACTCCGCCTGCCCCCAGGGCAGTGTTATCTTTATATACTACAAACTATGTGTACAATATTTACAGTTATTTTCCAATACCTATCATCTATATTAGACAGTGGGTTTCTACTCTAGGCCAATCTAAAAGTGCCAACATCACCAGACAAGATGGAGGTAGAGAAGAAGAAGAAGAAAGGCTAGACATGCCCAAATCCCTCCATCTTGTCCCCAGAAACCCCTATACCAAAAATCCTAAAACCTACATTTACACTCTGTAATTATTTTATTCTTGCACTATCTAAACTTCCATGGCTTTTATCTCTTCATGTAAAGGTGTTAAGTTGTTCCATGGTTCATAATCGAACCTACTGGTGTTCTGGGCTGTGTGCCAGGGTCTCCGAGCCCCCTGGCAAGGGTCCCAGGAAACTCCGGACTCCCAGAGGGATGTCCTGAGTTCCGACATCTCCCCCTTCTGTTTGCACCAAGAAGACCTCTCTGACAACTTGGTTCACAACCTGCTGTATGCACAAAAGAATGCATGGCACAATAAACAAGAGAACTAAAAGCCCTACTAAAATATAACAAACTATCATCTAACAACAGTTCTACAACAGCACTGATTCCCACACCCCTGAAGTGACCCAAAGTCCACAGTCTTCTGTGGGCAAAGCACAAGGGTTGGAATCTCTGTGCAGTCCACATCTCTACATCTTCTTTTCTGCTTATGGAATGGTCAGCGTTTTCTTGCCCGCGCTTCTTGTCAGCATTGTCTTGCACTGGATGGAGTTTCACATTCTTCACTGAGATTCAAATGGACTTTTGTACCTGCTAAAACACAAACAAATCCACGTCCCCAAAGAGACTGGAGGATTTTCTCAAAATCTCAGAGGTGAAGAATGGGTCTTGATATGAAAATCAAACATTGTTCGGCTCTGTTTCAGTCTCTATGCAATATTGCATAGGGAAATGTAAAATGACAGCAATTAGAAATCAATTAGATAATACACATAACCAATAACACATCTGAAATCATACAATTGTCAAACACTACAACACTGAACTGTCATCCCAGAGTCTGCAACAGCTGATGAACCTTACAACAACAGAGAACTGGAGAATCCATGTTCGGATTCATGTTTCTCCAAACTCCCTCTGAAAACAGGCTCAGCTATCATATATTGTCAAATTGCCAAGCCAAAAGGACTTGAATACATTTGATGCAGAAAACATCTGGGCTGATTGTCAATCACTCCATTCAAGTAGAGCTAAGACTTGGCCAGAGCCTGAACTCTAATTGATGGATATCACTTAGCACATTCTTGAAACGAGATTCTTAAAAACAGCAATTATGAATAGGAAACCTTAGGATTAAAGATCTATCAAACCATTAAATAATTGAATCTCTCTGAAACTTCTGTCATCAGGATAGAAATTCTTCAAACACAGCAAACCTCTTGAATTCTTGGCTGAAGTATCTCTGTAATAAGTGAAGAAACAATAACTGAAGAAAACCACAAAACCGGCAATCTGGATTTAAAAGAAATCCAAAAACATATGAGTAGTTAGGAAATAAAAGACAAGATTCTGAAGAGACATGTGTCTTCGCACAAAAGAGATAGTGAAACACTGGCTGGCTATAAACACTACAATACCCTGATAATAATTCTTATCACAAATTCTGAGAATTCTCATTATATAATCAACTTATCAACAGGAAGTATTTGAAGGAGTGAAGACAACCTTTTTAAAGTATTCATATAACATTAACAACAATCCTTATTTATCAGTATTACCTATAAAATCTAAAAATAACAAAGGTTACAAACTCAGTAACAACAATCCTAAAACTCTGAACCACTGGAGAATCAGCTGATGACCCCACAGATAGGATCTGATTGATGTTTCTCAAATGCTCTGTCTTCAGAGACACTTCAAGTAATTGAATCCTTACTAATACTTCTATCTTTATATGGTGCCATCTCTCTCCCTGAGAGGCATTTTTCAAAATAGATTTCCATCTACATCATATTTGGAATAACATTGATTTGCATTTATTTCCCCTTCTTTCTGTATCTTGGGCAAAAGCCTGGTGCTTTCTCACTTTTCTCTGATTTTGGACAACTTTTTTTTTTTTTTTTTTTTTTTCTTTTTCTTTTTTTTTTTTCCACATCCATCTTTTGCATCTGAAACCTGATCATCTGGTAAATGCTGTTTCTGTCACCTCTGTGGAACCGGCCTGTTGAAGAGTTCGATGTGCCTCACACAGCATGTGCTGCATCCGCGAAAAATCTCCAACTTGAGATTTTGGTGGAAGCTGAAAACTGTGTGTTGGCTGCTGCGATCGGCTGTGTGCCGGCTGTTGCCATGGGACCGGAGAGGGGGTGGTACCTCGGGCAGCCTCTGTACCCTGACCACGCCCCGTTCTGCCTTTGCCGTCACAGAAGTGTGGACATCCCCGCCCCGACCGTGCCTCCCCTGCGCTCGTCTCGGCGCAGGCGCAGTCTCGGGACTGTCCTCTGATCGACACCGGCACTGCTCAAGATCCCATTCTGGCCCCGTGCCCACGCCCGCAACAGGCGCGCGCGGTCCCTACTCGGCCGATGCCCGTCCCGCGTCCGCGAACTGGGGAAAAAACCCTTCCCGCTCCGACTTCGGGTTTTTGCATCATCATCGCGCGTCTGCCACGCTCCGTAGCGGTTGCAGGGACGCTGCAGTCGTCCCGGCTGCCTTATTCCCACTCGGCGCAGCTGACGCGAACCGTGCGCTTTTCCCCAGGTGGCTGCTGATTGCCAGCCAACGCCGTCCCGCGGGTTGTCCCCTTCGCGCGCGTCTTTGACACCGCCTCGCCTGAAACTGCCGCCGCTGCCGGCATCGTGCCCGTGCAAACCGCGTCAGTTCCCGCGCCTCCCACCACCTCCGCGGCCCCCCCCGCCGCCCCCGGCTGCTGCCGTCTGCCCGGCGCTGCCTCGGCGCGGCTGCGCCTGCGCAAAAAGGGTGCCTCCCCCCTTCCTCAGGTTCCGACACCGTCCTCCCCGCCACCGAATTCGCTGCTGTCTCTGCCCTACGACCGTTTTTTGGCTTTTGCGAATAGGGCTGACCTGACTCTAGAAAGGCTAAGTCCAAGTCTTCCAATTCGCTAGGGGAAATCTCAACCCTAAGCTCTTCCGGGAGTGACAAGAGATGAGTTTGAATCGGTATCTGAGTGTACTGAGATTTCTGGAGCTCTAGGACGCTCTGGGGTTCCCGTGGACCTTTGAGGCACTGAGGGGTTTGGAGGTGATGATGTTCCTCCTGCTCCCGTGCTCCGCTCCGCCTGGCCCGACCCCGCATGCCCTGGACGGCTGCTGACCACCCGCTTTTTTTTTTTTTTTTTTTTTTTTTGTTGCGATCGCGCGCACCGCCGTGCACGCTATCGCCTCCTCTGCTGCTGTGTCTGCGACTCCCCCGCCCTGCCCCCGTGGCCCCCCCCGCCAGCCTCCGCAACCCCCACGGCTGCCTCTGCGGCTTCCCCGGGCTGCTCGGTGGCAGGCGCCACCCTGGCACGGGTTTGCCAGTTGCCGAGAAGCAGCTCTCCCCCGGGTCCCGCGACCCCTTCCGCCCTCCTCCCCTCGACCGAGTCCGTGTCAGAGGATCCTGAAGGTTCTGAGGATTTTGTGCGTTTTGGGGACCCATGGGACTCTAAAAATGATGCCAATTCCTCCCACAGCTGTTTGGTAGGGTTTGTTTCTGACCCTCCCTGGGCCCACTGATGGCAGGGCAATTCTCCTTCCCCCATCCTTGGGAGAATATTTCCTGCCTGCTGATAACTGGCAGACCCCTGCGGAATTCTGTGAAATTGCCTCTAGCATTACCCTTGCTGGGGATAAAAGTTTCAAGGCCGTTTTACCTTTTTTCAGAGATTTCACAAGGTGTGTGGCTGCCACGCCCTGTAGGGCTGACAAAATCCTTAACTGTTCCTGAGAGCATGTACCCCCTATGTTCTCAAATCTCAACTTTCTTACCAAAAGCTGTATCATTTGCAAGGTCGTTCCAGAGGTCGCCCTGGTCACTGGCCCCCCTGCTAGATCTGGATGCGAATCTGTTTGGAAGAAGTTGGATCTTGGATCTTCTGTCTGGATTTTTTTTTCTTTTTTATTTCTTCTTGTTTTTTCTTTTTGAGAGTGCCTGCTTCTTTTCCTTGTCCTTTTTTTGTTGTCTTCACAGGCTGTGTTTCAGCGGCTGATGTCTGGTGAGGTAGCCGCCTGCCAACTGCCCACCTGGATGCTCTCTTGCTGCCCAACGTGTCGTGGTCTCTCTTTTGCAGCCCATCCGGGTTGTTCTGGCCGCTCGCCAAGCTCTTATTAGCAAGCCCACCAAAGGGACACCAATTGTTGGGGTCTCTCTCTCTAGCTGGTCAGAGTGACCCTGAGAAAAGTTTGAAAGTTTCTTTTCCCAGCCCATGGCTTGAAGAAGGAGTCAGGGCTCTTCATTTTTCGGTCTCAAGGTTGTTTATTGCATCTTATCTATAAAATTCTTTCTCCCTGTCCAGCCGAGATCCGTTCGGCAGGACAGTCAGAGGCACTCCGCCCTCCCCCAGGGTGGTGTTATCTTTATATACTACAAACTATGTGCGAAGCAGCAAGCTGTCGGGGGGGAGGCTTGTCCTCCCCCTTTCGCCCGGCAAGCAACCAGCACACTGCTTGCAGCAGAAGCACTCTCGGGTCGTACCCGAGACAGCGCCTAGGGATACAGCCCCACGCTATTGTGAAGGCAGCTCCCTGCATCAGACGTGTTATGAACAAAAAAAAAGTTACCGTTTTTTTTTCTAAGAGAAGGAGCAGCAGAGGAGTTTTTGAGTTGATCTGAGAGTTGACCGTTGGCCTAGAGTTCTTTGTTAGTGAAATATTGTAACCCCCAGTTAAGTATCCTTAAGTATCGCCATTTGACTCTCTATTGTGGAAGATTCTCGTTTTCCAGCACCACCCTAGCCTGTTGCCAAGAGGATGACAACCCCCCCTCGGACAGTGGGGAGAGGGGGATATTTGCATCTCAGGAGACATGCAAATTTACCTCCAAACCCAGACTACCTTAAGACAGGACCTTTACCAAATCCTAGAAAATACCCCAAAAGAGACGAGCCGAAGCAGAATTAAAAGGTCAGAGTAGTGTCCGGTCAGCAGGGCTGAAGTCCGAAGCCGACAGAGACACTTGAAAACCTCAGTCACTCCTTGCCCCAACTACAAACGATGCCAGTCGGACCCAAGACCCGCTAGACTGACAACCCAAACTGAGAAACCCTGGGTATACCCCACTGCCTTGCGAGGACAGGACTCCCGGCCCTGCCCCCTTGGGGACAGAGCTGCAAATCCTCCTCTTCTGATTCACTGCTGGGAGCGGCGGCAGAAATCCGCAGATTTGCCAAAACCCCCATCTTCGAGCTAATCACTTTAATAAAGGCATTAAAAAGAGAAGAATCTCCTGCCCTGTTTATTTCAGGACGGGGCTCGCAGTAACAGCCAACAGAAAAAAGAGGGCTGACTCCAGCCGAGGGTATAATCAGGCTTTAATGACTCTAATAAATTTTCCCGGTTGGAGCCCCGACCCCAGAAATGCAGCAGCTTTTAAGGGGGCAGGGGAAACAGGGGAGGAAACCACCTCTGGACGAATGGGAAACCAGAGGGGAGTGGGATGCAGGGGATTGACATTAGGGACAGACCAACGGGAATACATCGAGGGAGGGGTCCTGGTCCCTGATCCAATCACTCGACGCTCCAGCTAGAAGTTTCTAGAGGGAAGGGAGGGAGTGCCAAGTGACAGACAGGGCACCAGGGAGGGATCAAAGGAAGGATTCATAAGTCTGGGGGGGGGGGGGGGGGGGGTGTGGAGCAGGGATGACAGGCAGTGGGGAGGAGGGCAGAATGAACCAGGCTTGAACCATTGCAACTAAGGGGGGGAAACAGAACAATCCAACATACAAACTGAGAGGGGAACAGAACAACCTAACACAACACAACGTATGTGTACAATATTTACAGTTATTTTCCAATACCTATCATCTATATTAGACAGTGGGTTTCTACTCTAGGCCAATCTAAAAGTGCCAACATCACCAGACAAGATGGAGGTAGAGAAGAAAGGCTAGACATGCCCAAATCCCTTCATCTTGTCCCCAGAAACCCCTATACCAAAAATCCTAAAACCTACATTTACACTCTGTAATTATTTTATTCTTGCACTATCTAAACTTCCGTGGCTTTTATCTCTTCATGTAAAGGTGTTAAGTTGTTCCATGGTTCATAATCGAACCCACTGGTGTTCTGGGCTGTGTGCCAGGGTCTCCGAGCCCCCTGGCAAGGGTCCCAGGAAACTCCGGACTCCCAGAGGGATGTCCTGAGTTTCGACACTGAACTTCAAAAAGATTACAGCAAGTGGGCTTCCCTTGATCAGCTAGCTGGCTTACCTTGTCATAAAAGGAAATCAGGTTTTACAAGTAGGACTTTCCCCTCATGAAGCCATGCTGGCTGTGACTGACCACTGCATTCTTTAAAGTGTTTTTCAATACGTCCTAGAATAATCTTCTCCATAACTTTACCAGGCACCTAAGTGAGACTAACAGGCCTGTAGTTTCCAGGGTCATCCTTCTTGCCCTTCTTGAAAATCAGGATAACACTTGCCAGCTTCCAGTCAGCTGGGACCTCTCTGGATTCCCAAACTGCTCAAAAATCCTTGAGAGGTTTTGCAATGACATCAGCCAGCTCTTTGAGGATTCTTGGATGAATCCCATCCGACTGCATAGATTTGTAGGGATCCATTTGGAACAGCAGATTCTGCACGAGTTCAGAGTTGCAGTGATGGTAATCCAGCTCAGGGCACTGAGAAACCCTTGGTCCATCATCCATGTCCAAGAGAGAGGTAAAGAATGCGCTAAACAGCTGTGCCTTGTCTATGTCCCTGTTTGTGAGGTGACCATCCTCATCCTGTAATTTCCTGGGGTCATGTTATGATACTGTATCCCTTATCATCTACTTTATGCCCAGACATGGGTCCTGTAACTTTAAGCTCGAAGTGGGGGTCTGGGGGAATTCCTTGGCTCAAAGTTTTTGTTCAGTCCTCACAAACTCCCCCAGGTTTGTGCAGCTCTGTTTTCTAGCAAGGACAGAGGGACTAAATCTTTGCTTTTAGCTTCTTGTTTGTTAGCTGAGGCAAAAAGTTTTTCCTGGGACTGTGACTTCTTCTGGAACTGTTCAGTTCTACTCCAGTCTGAAACACCAAAACATTGCCAGGACATCCATGCAGCGGCCCGGACGGGAGGCTTCAGAGTTGCCACATCCCGGCTCCAGACCTCAGGAGAAGCCAAGCAGGACTCTAAAAATCCACCATCTCTCTCCACAATGAGAAGGTTTATTATGTAACTGTGGGAACTCAGCACATCATTCCTGATGGCCAGAGCTACCGAGAGAACCCTTGGGGGGGGCTCGGGAGCCTTGGAATGTTGCCAAAAGCACTTGGTGGCTTGATTTTGATCCATCTAGGGATGTGCCACCGATGTATGAGGAGATGGAACCTGTGAGAATCACTCGGGTGTGAATGGTGAAGGGAAGACATAATTATAGGGTAAATCACAGATTTTGGGGTTTTGGTACAGGGGGGTTATGGAGACAAGATGGAGGAATCAGGGCATGTCAAAGGCTCTTCTTCTTGTCGTCCATCTTCTGTTGTGGTGTTGGCACTTGTGGATTGGTCTGGGGTGAGGGTGTACTTGGTGACGAGGGTGATAGGTATTGGGGATAAAAAGTAAATATGATATACGTAGTTTTTGTTATAAAAGATGCAACCACCTTGGGGGTGGTCAGAGTGCCTTTGGCTGCTGTGCTGGTCAGATCCAGATCGGGCAGAGAAGGGACTTTGTAGCTAAGAAACAATAAACAATTCTGAAGACTGAAAAAACCTAGAGTCCCGACTCATCTTTTGAGGCCCAGCATGCAAGAACCATCCTACGCGTGTGTGGGAGCAGAGACGGACAGCCGAACCCCATTTCTAACATTATTCATTTTCTTTTCTATGCCTGTGTACACTCTGCTTGTTAAATAAACAGGTTGTTTTCACTCTCCTCCAAGAAATTCGTTTTGAACCTATGGGGGAGGGGCTGCTGAAACCTACCTTTCTTTAGAGGACATGTTCATTTCAGGATGTTTCCTCCTAATTTGTCACAAAAAATTTGGTGACTAATATAGGGCTGGAGAAAGTGAAAAAAACCCCAGTAATAATTACATTCTGGTTTTAATCACTTTGTATTTGAGTAAAGCAGTCAGTAGTCACCATGTGGTTTTATGTATTAATGTTGCTCTGGTCCCTAGGCTTGTTTGCCTATCCACAGATAGTGCCAATTTTGTCCCTGGCATGTAACTTTTACAGAGCAGGGATATGAGTCAGGCTTGCTATATTGCTGTGCTTGGTGATAATGATTTATAGAAGGCTAACAGAGGTACTGGGATGTCGATGCAGGGCAACCCCCAGCTGGGGAATAACATGCTGTGACTCCATGATTCAGAAGGCTGAACAAGTGCTTTATTAAGCTATACTATATTATATTTGAATATATACTGTACTATACTATACTATACTCCAGAAAAAACCCATGACCCTTTCCAACAGTCACAACACAGCTTTGACCTAATTGGTCAATCAGTCAAAACAACCACCACCAGTGTCCAATTAAGAAATCCCTTCTTCAGTAAACAATCTCCATAACACATTCCACATGTGCCAAACAACAGGCGCAGCAAGTGAAGATAGGAATTGTTTTCTTCTTTGAGCTTTCTCACAGACTTTCCCCAGGAGAAATCCTGGGAAAGTTGTGCCTGCTGCTCTCTGTGAAGAGAGCTGCAGCCACAATTCACCCCTTTTACTATAATAAAAAGAAAAGGACCTGCTTTTGCAATTCTTCTGCTGGGCCCTTGCAGAAGAGAAAACAAACATAGCTCAAGAGGTTCCCTATGTGAAAAATGCGTATTTTATGATTGGCTTTTCGCAAATATTAAAATGAATATTATATGTGTTGTGTTAGAAAGTAACGCTGTATTAATTCTCTTCAGTAGTGTGTTAAATATAGTTTTAGGTTATAAAAATTGTTAAAATAGAAACTATGCTATTGTGGATACTTTTTATAAAGAAAGGACTTGCAGCGAGATAGCAGCCACAGGACACCTAAATCTTTCAGAGAAAAAGAATTTATTGCTCCCTTATCAGAAGAAACTAACTTCTTCCCGCCTCGAAGGCAAGGCGCTGTTAGGATTAGGAGGAAGAAGTTAACAGATGACCAGGCCTAATCGGTGTTTGAATGGAATTTGTGCATCATGTATGAAGTGTATGAATATGCAACAGGCTGTTGTTTTTAAGGGTTAATCCTTTGCTAACGGGTATCCTTTTTAGGGCTTGTGCTGCCCAGAAAAAGGTACCCGGACGTCTGTAACTCTTTGTTTTTATTGTCTCATATTGTCTTAATTCAAATTGTCTAAATTATATTACTCTAAGTGTATTATTATTTTTATAACTATTTTATTACTATTAAATCTTTAAAATTTTAAAAAACAGGAGATTGGTGTTTTTCAAACCTAAACAATTTGCTGGTTGTCAAGCAGAACCTCAGTCAGATGCTGATGTAGAGTGATCAGGGAGATTCTTTACCTGTAGAATATCTATTTCTATCATATCACTACAACAAGGTTTACAATATAAGAAACCCAAACAACAATGCAAAGAATGCTCATTGTTTCAAAGTCCAAACAGCTGAGTTTCAGGAGAAGGTCCATTAGTTGGAGACGCTGATCTTTGACATCCCTGAATGTCCTTCTTGGTCCTGAAACAGAGAACTGCTGAATCCTGAAACAGAGAACTGCTGAAGAAGGTTACTGAAACCATAAAAAATCCATCAGATGTGACATTATATAATTATCAGGCACTATTGAGAAAATCTCTGGAATGCTATGGACACAGCCTTGAATTCAACCACTTGAGCCGAGGCTGGCTCGTGGCTTTCCAGTACTTTGAGCTGGCAGTGAAAACAGCAGCTTTTTCCACCTTTTTTTTTTTTTTTTCCTTTTTAAAGGCTAGCAGCAACAGCGGGTCGTAGGAGTTAGTGGCAGTGGGCGGGGTGGGGGACCCAGCCCCAGTGGGCAGGCCAAGGGACCCAAACTCAACGGGCAGGCCAAGAAGCCAGGGACCAGGGGGGCCAGGGGCGGTGGCCCCAGCCCTGGCAATGGAGGGCTGCAACGATTTCTCCATCGAGCACAGACATGTTTGGTCTGTTGTTTTCCCCTAACCCCCCCCTCCCATCAAAACGGGAGGGAGGATTGAGGATTTCAGGAGTAGCTGAAGGGATGGGCTCCCTGACCCAACTCCTCCTCCTCCTCCCCCCACTCTCTCCAGGACCACTGGTTCATGTTGGCAAATGGGAAGGAGAGGTTTCCCCAGGAATATGACATTACACTCTGGATTTGGGGTTCTTGGCACCACCCACGTCTGCCCAGGAGAAGCGGGTGATCCTCACTGTCTCATGTGCCTCCCTCCCCCACGATACAAGTGATTGTTGCTCAGCTCTCTGATCTGCGCCCCCCCCCCCCCCCCATCCCTCCCGGGTATGAGACCAGCGGCAGCATTCTTGGAGACCGCCCCTTCCGCCCCGCAGATGCGAGCGGGAGGGGTCACACGCCCCGAGACCTGGTGGGAACCCCACGGAGCAAGGGCACCCCCTGACCAAGGGAGTATTGGTCCCAAAAACATGTTGCTCCCCAGAAAGCCACTGAGTTTCAGAATTCTCAGTCTGGTGGCACCAGCAGACAGCTGCCGAGTGGCGCGTCCGGTATCTTCTTTCGCTGTCCCGGCCTCCACCTCAGGGAAGCACAGCTTGGGACAGCAGCCCAGACTTCAGCCAATGTTGGGGGTCACCACTTATCAATGCAGGATGACCCCCAGCCGGGGAATAACATGCTGTGACTCCATGATTCAGAAGGCTGAACAAGTGCTTTATTAAGCTATACTATATTATATTTGAATATATACTGTACTATACTATACTATACTCCAGAAAAAACCCATGACCCTTTCCAACAGTCAAAACACAGCTTGACCTAATTGGTCAATCAGTCAAAACAACCACCACCAGTGTCCAATTAAGAAATCCCTTCTTCAGTAAACAATCTCCATAACACATTCCACATGTGCCAAACAACAGGCGCAGCAAGTGAAGATAGGAATTGTTTTCTTCTTTGAGCTTTCTCACAGACTTTCCCCAGGAGAAATCCTGGGAAGGTTGTGCCTGCCGCTCTCTGTGAAGAGAGCTGCAGCCACACTGGGAGCTGTTCAAAATGTGTATGCTTTGTTGTTTCTCCATCCTAGTCTCGGTGGCCTGATTTGGGGGTTTATTAGTAATTACACCCAGTTTGTTAGAGGACAAGCAGGGGATGAGGTTTGCCAGCCTATCATCTCCTTCTTCCCCTTTAAATCTGGTATGTCACCTTTTGAGAATGTTCCATTTCCCCTGGATGTTAGAGACTACCTTCCTGGTGTTTTATCTGGTAGGATTACTTTATACTGTCTGCAGTTTCTCTAGAATCATAGCTGAGATTTCCAGAGGGGCTGGTACACACCTGCCCTAGGTGTGGAAAATCCTGAGTGGTGTGGGGAATGGGAAGATATGTGCCAAACCCTGAATGAATTCTCTGCCCCTACAGCTTGGAATTTCCCCCCTGAATAAATTCAGAACCCAGTTGAGGTGGGAAAATATCTGAAAGAGAAGTGCAATGACAACTCTAATGATAAAAAGCTCATTGCAATATGCTGGGCCCTGGTATATGCTTATTGTACTCTGCTCGATACTCTAGGGCAGCAGATATAGACAGAGGGGCAGGAAGATAAATCAGCAGACTCCCCAATCCCTCAGGCTGCAGCTAAACCAGACAGGGAGCTTAGGCCAATGGCAGTTACTCTTATTCAGAGAAGAAAACACAAAGCAAAAACCAATCACCCAGTGGATGATGATGATGGTGATGATGGTGATGATGATGATGATGATGATGATGATGATGATGATGATGATGATGATGATGATAATGATGATGATGACAGGGCAGGACCCTCACAGTCAGCAGCGGACTCAGAACCAGAAATCATTATTGGGTCTCTGTCAATAAAGGACCTTTGTGGCCTGAGAAATTATTACACCCAATGGTCTGATGAATCTATATTAAGTTGGGTGGTCAATATCTGGGGCACTGCAGGCGATAATACAATTCTGGATGGTACTGAAGCGAGGCATCATGTCATGTGATTTGGGTATCAACCAAGGGATGGCAAGGGGGCCTGAATCTCTCAGTCTCTAGACACGGCTCTTGAGAAGTGTAAAGGAAAGATACCTGTGCCCAGAAGATCTCCATATGCAGCAAACCCCATGGAGACCATAGAACAAGGGATTCAACACTTGAGAGAACTGGTGGTGGTAGAGATCATTTTCTCAGCTGACCAAACAATTAACAGTCCAGACATGGTAAAATGAACACCAGTCGTGGCAAAAACCCGTATGACTTCGGCCACAAGAATACACTTCTGCTTTAGCAATGATTAAGTGGAATGAGGGGGGTGAGACTGTGCTTGCTATCGTGAAGAAGCTCTGAGCATATGCAGATATTGTGTATGGCCCAACACATGCCAGAATCTCAGTAGTAGTAACATGTCTATCAGAGCGCATGCAGAAAATGGAAGATAGGATGAAGAAGAATCACCAGAAACTCAAGAAGGAGATTGAAGAGAACCTCCATATCTCATCAGTACAGACCGGAGGTTCTGTTACCAGATGCAGATGCCCCAACTAGAAAGAGAGGGTACACCCCTGTCTTGGGATGACTTTATGATACTGTAGCTCCTATCATCTGCTTTATGCCCATATATGGGTCCTGTACCTTTAAGTTAGGTCCAGGAGAGGGCAGGGGAAGTGGTGGAATTCTTTTTCACACCCTGTGTTTAAAACACAGGTAACTTCCTTGGTTTTTCCCCAGCTCTTGGCTCTTTTCTCAGGAGAGACAGAGAGTTAAAATTCTTTGCTTTTAGCTAGCTTTTTGTTTGTTAGCTGAGGCAAGAAGTTTTTCCCAGGACTGTGGCTTTTTCTTCTTCTGGAACTGTTCATCTTGTCTTTGGTCCAAAACACCAGAACATCTCCGGGGCCCCCCCCACCTGCACCACAGCCCAGAGGGCAGCTCCAGATCCTGGAGGGAGCTGAGCCACAGCTACAGAAAGGACTCTGAATCTACCAGTTTTTCTCCACAACAAGAAGGTTTATTATCTAACATTACTAATTATTTTTTTCATTTGCCTGCGTGCACCCTGTTTGTTAAATAAACAGGTTTTTTTCACTTTCCTCTGAGGTGGCTTAGGGGGAGGAGTTGCTGAAACCTGCTGTGTATTAGAGGACACGTTCATTTCAGGACATTTCCTCCTAAATTTGTCTAAAACTGGGACAATCCCATGAACTGAGCTGTGGTTCTTCCTGTGTGATTGTGGGGAACACATGAGGAGGTGGGATGGAAAACCCACTGCTGCCCTGGTTGCACAGGTGCATGAATTGAAGGAGGGCAAGACTCAGAGAGGAAGTTCCACCAGAAAGGAAGTAGCTCCAGTTGCCCGTAGCCAAACTGCCAGACATAATGGAAGAGAAGATGACATGTCCAATCCCCTTGAAGGAACCTCTAGAATGTATGCCCAGGGAGGGAAGGATAACCAGGACTGGAGAGTCCCTGCCTCTAGCTAGATAGAGACCAGAGAAAACCACATCTTTTGAATGGTGTGGATTTGTTGGCCTGGCACCAGAACATTGCTGGGCGCGCCATGCTGCGGCCCGGATGGGAGGCTTCAGGGACGGCGCATCCCGGTTCCAGACCTCGGGAGAAGCCAAGCAGGACTCTAAAAATCCACCATCTTTCTCCACAATGAGAAGGTTTATTATCTAACATTATTCATTTTCTTTTCCATGCCTGTGTGCACTCTGCGTGTTAAATAAACAGGTTATTTTCAGTCTTCTCCAAGGAATTCCTTTTGAACCTGTGGGGGAGGGGCTGCTGAAACCTACCTTTTTTTAGAGGACATGTTCATTTCAGGACGTTTCATCCTGATTTGTCTCAAAATGGAGATGTTATTTTTACACTGCCTATTGCTATTAATATCTTTGAAAAAACTCTTTTTATTGTCCCCCACAGTTCTAGCAAGCTTCATCTCCAGTTGGAAAATCACATTATAATCCTTCTACAATAATTTACATGGAGACCATAGATGCAAAAGTGTAAGGATGAAAAGGGTAAGGGTGCAGAAGGGGTAAAGGAGATCTCATGTTGAGTCACAAGTTTTAGAGTGGACCCCTTTGCCAAACTTAGCCTCAGACTTGATCAATGGTTTTGGTCTAAAGAATGTAGCAGCAATTATTCCATTGTCTATATTAAAAATTACGAATTGATTCAATAGGATTTACTATAAGCACAACAGTAACTTAATTATGAATCTAAGATGACAATGTCAGGAAAGCCCACAAACGCCCAAATGTCCAAAAAGGAAACAGAGGAGTCCTTCAACTTTATTCAAATAAAGGGAGAGTCCACTGGGGCGCACACCCAAGGGCTTTTCTCTCTTGGGGTTTCGGAGGAGTCTCTTCCTTCTTTTGTTGTTCAGCAAATGCCTTATGGGCATGCTGAGTTCGTGGAACAGCTTCTCTAATCCCCATGACAATTAATGTTCTATTATCTTCCATGTTTTGCCTTCCCCCAGGGTTATTGTGATCCCAATTAGGACTTTGCAAGGGCATTTTCTGATCCCCAGAGAGTTCGTGTGCATGTTCCCTCTCCCATATCTGCATACCTGCTGCTCAGATCATTTGTCTTTTTTCGGGAGTAAACAAAAGGTTTATTAAAGATTGCATTTTATCCCAGGTATAAACACTGGGTCCCAAAAATTGGTCTACTTGTTCTGCTAATCTGATAGGATCTTCTAGTAGACCTTTTAATTCCTTTTAAAATGTTCTCACTTCGGAGGAATCAAGTGGGGCAGTTATAAACCCCATTCCTCCATGTGCCCCTCTCATTGATACTTCTCGGAGGGGGTATAGTGCCACTGCTTGGTTTTCACTTTACAATTCATCTCGTTGGACCACTCTTCCCCTGGTATTCTGACTAGGTCCGTAAGGGTGTGGAGGGGGTACATTAGGTGCTGGCAGATAATCTAAGGGGTCCCAGTTTTTAGTTTCTTTTAATTTAAACGTATTCACCTCCCTCAGAAAAGCCTCACCCTTCCAACAGGTAGCATAATGACTCTCTTCCCAGCTAACTGGTTCTTTAGCATTCACATGAATATTCAAAGCTTAGCACATCCACGCCTCAAAAGAACCATGATTGGGCCAGAATAAATTATCTGATCTTATCTCCTCTAGTCCATTCTATCCCACAATATTGTATCATTTTTAATTTTATTTTTATTCTTCATGTCAGGGTTATGTTTCCACTGTGCCAATTTTATCCCTAGGGGGCTATTGGGAGGTATATCTATTGATGTTGTCCTACTCCCCTTTCCCCTGGGGGTTTTCCTCTTTGCTTGCTTTGTGTCACATTTTCTCAGCTTCTCTCGGCACCATTCACACACCATTTTTTCCTCTTTCTTAACTTCCAAGCAAATCTGACTCTACAACTTTCACATGTATTTTCCCAGTCCTTCTCAGGTCCTGTTCAGGCTCGGGGAACTAAATGCTGTTTTCCCACACACTATTTCCTACAGAAAGTAAAAGATTTAATGCCTGATTCCTGGCTCTCAATTCCACTCTTTCACACTCTCAGCACCAGGCACTCTTTTGTGTGGATGTTCAATACCATCTTTTATGACAGATTTTACATTCACACCATACCTGTTGCTGTTGATTAAGAAATGACACAGACTCATCAGAAGGCTGATTGGCATAACACGCCATATATTTGGAACTGCTCCTTTTTATAAGCTGTTCTGATTCAGGTAGATTTGATTGGTCATTTAGTTAATACATTTCACTTGATTGGCTAATTAACAAGATGTCGTTCTTATAAACAATCTTTGAGAAAAACAAGAAAACAAAGAGTAGGAAAACAACACCTTCAGGTTGTTTATAATAATGAGCTATCATTGTTTATCTTCAACTCCCTAAAGTCTCTCAGGCTGATTCTTGGAAAACTTACCTAGTTTTCTTGCTCTCTGACCAGGCTGTCACATCCACACATACCCAAGGTTCACATCCGAGTCCACAACTTAAATACAAAATTACACTCATACAGACAACATAAAAACTTTATTAAAAAATTTTATTCACATAGACAATAAATGCTTTACTTTTCTCTGGCCGCCTTGGTGGCCCAGTTTGCAGTATGTCTCATTCACTCAGCACTTACACTCATCAATCACACAAGATGCAGGACATACACATTTATTTCACACACATTCACACAATACTAAGGTACCTCTGTCATTTAATTAGGTGTTAATATTTCTTTACCGGTGCTTATTTGTTACACAATAACCTACCCTCAGTAAAATAATCCTAAACCCTTCTAATATCCCCAAGCTCAAAATCTTTCTCTCACTTACCCACACACGTAAAAAACCCCAGCTCTATAATAGCACTTAAAACCGATTTCAAAGCCTTACTGAAGGGTCACTGCTTATCTTTGCTTACCATCCTTGTAGCCAAAAGATACATCAATTGTTGTCTTACTTTCCTTTTACCCCGTTATCAAGCAGGCCTATCGGAAATATTTTTGCCTGACATCCAGGAGGAATGATGAGGAGGACTCCATGGATATCAGAAGGCTAATTAATTACTTTATTATACTGTATTATTCTATACTATATTACGCTACATCTAAACTGAATCTGCACAAGCACCCAACTCAACTCCACTGCACAGAATCTCGTGACTGTCAGCCAACAGCCCGACACACACACACGCTTGGTCCTGATAGGCCAAGGAAACAAAACATATCACTCTGGGTAAACAATTTCCGTATTGCATTCTACTTTGGCACAACACAGGCACAGTGTCTTGGTTTAGGGCAAATTTGGGAGAGAATCCCCAAAGGGGGCCCCTCCAGAAAGCAAACCCATACAGCCTCTCCCCCCAACCGGTTCGGGAAGAATTCCTTAGGAGAGAAGTGGGAAGAACCTGTTTATTTAACAGGCACAGCACCCCCAGCGCAAAAAATGAACAATACTGGATGACACCACTCTTTCACTGCTCTGAAAAAGATGACAAATTCAGAAAGTCTCTCTTGGGGGTGGTCGCTCTGTTATCAGTCCCTCCGGCGCTGGGGCAGCTGCTGCAGGCCACAGGGTACAAACTCTCGGTGTTCCCAGGTCCCAGTCTGGAGCAGGTTCGAGTAGGTCCAAAACAGGAAAGGAGAAACAGTCCAGGAAGAAATTTGGACTGTTTACCTAAACTAACTAATGAGAAGAAGCAAAAAAGCAGAGCAAGCAGAAGCAAGAGCAAAGCAAAAAGACAAGCAAAAAGCAAAAGCAGCACTATGTACTGTACTGTCTGTATTTCCCACCAGCCGTGGGGGAGTGGCTGACAAGAAACCAAAACAAAACATTCACTCTTCAGAGCCAGTCTTGAAGGCACAGAACATAATATCCAGCATAAACAGCACACACGAATGGGGATACAAGCATCCTATCGTCACCCTAGGACACACAGCAAATGAGATAAGAATTGTTTTGCTCATTCTTTTCTCTGCTTCTCTCACTGCTTCTCTGAGGTTCAGAGAATGTGAATCCCACACAGGCCTAATCAGTTTCTCAGATCTCTCATGCAGTGTTATCTGCTCAGCAGCTTTGCACCCCTAGACCAGCCCAGCCATTCATACCTATGGGTATATTGGGGTCTCGGGTTTTCATCATCCTGCCTTCTGCATACCTTGTACCCAATATAGTCAAGGCTCCTGTAGGCAATCAGGTGTGGACTGAGAGCAGTAACACCCAGAACTAGGATTCCTGCAGTTGGATTACAGGCTATTCCTCTCTTCTTTGTTTTCTTAATTCCGCTCTAACCCAAAGTAGCTAAACCTCGACAATTACAGGACTCAGCCTCTGCTATCCGCTTTGTCCCTTCACAGGCCAGTCCCCTCATGGAGAGACAAAAACGCGGTTAGAAGGACTCCGCTATTGCTTCGCAGATCCGGAGTGCCTGGTCTATGTCTCATACACACACACACACATACACACACACACACACACACACACACTCTCCCAGGTTCCGCACCACCCCTTCCACACAATGCTCCTCTGTCTAGGTTTTTGTGCACATTTTGGGGCTGGAAGTTGCCAGTTCTTAGGGAATCTTTGCTTGCCCTTTTCTTTTTGTCCCTTGTATCCACAGAGTGTCTGACCTGCAGTCACCAGTAACAGCAGAAGCTCAGTCCAACCGCTCAGGATCTCCCAGAGTTACAGAGATGAGGTGCTAAATCTCGGTGGAATCTCCAAATTGTGAGAAACAAGGCTCACTCTTAAAAATTTTTAAAAGTTTAATAAGGGGTAAAAGGGACAGTAAATAGCGCTGGGTACCTGGCAAATTGCCAGTGGCACTTTAGTTAGTTATAGCAACTTTACTTATATACTTTTTCATTGCACTGATCAAATGCATATTCATGAGGATTATACATATTCAACCATTCCTTTGAGTTCTTTCACATGTTCTGGGAATTCTTTAGCTTTGTTCGACCCCTGACCTGTTGTGCAATAGTGTAGATTTGATTTCTGAGAGTCGTGTATGTCATTTCCTCACAACCACAAACAGGGAATTATTGATAGCTGCAGGGTCAGTGGTAGAAGTCCTTTTCACATCCTTTCTTCTGATGTTATCTGTGTGGTTCCTTTGATGTTATCTAATCATACAGACAGTTTTAGTTATTTACCCAAACTTATCTCAGTTATTCTCACTATTATTAGTTAGTCACAAAAATAAAAGCATTTGGCAAAACTTAACATTCCACAGTCTCTATTTTAATATTTTACGAAAGCCTAAACTACAATATATGTTTATCACACTAATACATATATAAGCTACTCATGGCCAGGGCATTGGCCTCAAAAGCTGACAAATCAAAAAACTATATAAAAAACAGTTTAAAAGTGATTATGAACTGTATTACATCAAAATCGTTGTGATTAATAATAATTTGCAAAAGCTAACACATAACAGCGAAAGCCAACAACTACATAGTTATTTATAACACTCTATATGCAGTTTTCCATATTTCCCTGGGACTGCCCCCACCTCTGGGTTCACTCCAGCAGTCACAACAGTGTTAGCCTCCCCATTACTCCCCACAATGCCAATTCACATTCCCAGCTCCAGCCATCAAATCCCCTCCCAGCAAACCACAATCACAACTAGGAATAATCAGAAACTCATACTTTTCAAACTCATCTCATGCATTTAGCAAACTCTCACGGGCATCCCCATATACACACACACTCACCAATCATCTTTCCCACTTATGAAAAGAACATTTGAACAATTGCTCCCCCTTTGGCATAGATAGAGAAGTTTCTGTGTCTACTAGGAAACACACTTCTCAGTTGAGCCCTCAGTACCATAGCAGATTCCTTCCCAAGTGTTCTTTCGGTTGGGTCTCCCTTGCCGAGAAGGGAATGCCTCTTCCACATCCTTGTGGCCAGTCCTGTCCGTTCTATCCTGGGGAATTCACTTGGGCCCTGCAGTTTATCCCTCTGGGGCTATAAAACTCTGCCATCACCACTGCCTTTGCTTTTGCCTTTTCCTCATCCCTTCCTACATACACTTTCTAACCAGTTCATCCAGGAACTTATTCTGCCCTTCCTCTAGATCCCCCTGTGGGTGCTCATTCTCCCACAGCTCAAAATTACTCATTTCTCCAGTGACCCAAACAAAATACCTTCATGTATCAAGCCAGGCTTGGGTGGTACTTTGTCTTATACTGTATACCAAAGCCGGTCACTGTACCTTACACTGCACGTCAAAGCCATTTCCCGTCTAGTTGCAGTGTCCAGACACCCCTGCAGCACACCCGTATGGGCCCCTGGGCGACTCTCACAACACCACAAGCTCTGTAAAGCACCAGGTCCCAAAGTGCAGGCACAGCTGATGGTGCAACAGGGATGGGCAGGTGGCCAGGGTGTCCTGAAGCCTCATGGGGCTCCTGCCAATGAGGGTAGCAGCGTTGGGCACCTGTTGGAGCTGAGCTCTGGCTGTCCTACAGCCTCGGCTCAGTCTTGCACCTCCCCCACAGGTCCCCAGCCTGTGCTGCCAATTGCACCTGGCCTTGGACAGAAACCCCCTTAAGTCCTGAATAGCAAGGGGACAAACCCAAATCCTCCACCCTGACTCCATGACCGGGGGAAGGGTGGGGGTGTAGGAACAATAGTTCCCTGCTTTCCGTCTCCTGGAAGCTGGGATTACAAAAGACTTGCAGCTGGCCCTGTATTAGATTGCAGATTTTGAAAATAAGGCAGAGAACTTCCCAGTCTTTCCTTATCACATAGCCTCCCGCTGCTATTTGCCTTAACCCTATTTCTCCACACTCCCCTTCAACCACACCTATCCCAAACCAACACCATATTGTCCGCTCTGGGCATCAGCTGCCAAGACCCTTTCTTGGTGCCTCTTATTGCCCCCTCTGGGTGTCCATGTCCTTTTAGCTACCTCTGGGAGAATGTGCAAACCATCTCAACATTCTCCCAAAGGACCCTTCAGAGGTATTTTGGGATCGTCATCCCTAAAGTCGGGAACCTTTTTTTTCTACTTTCCTTTATTGCCCACCCTGGGCATCCTACCATGTTTTACTCCCCGAAGTTGTACTCACTGGTGAGATTTGCTGAGACCCTTCTTGACTTTCCCTTACTGCCCCTTCTGGGCATCCATGTCCAGCGGTCCTTTCCTATGGACTCTTCTTCACGGACCCCCCCCAGTCTGCCTCTTGTCTGTCTCCTAGACAGTCTCTGGTACCCAATCAATTGCTCAGTGTCAGCCAGCACCAAAGGGAGCTGGTCACCAAAACTAGGAGAGTCACGCCTTGTTTTGCGGAGAAAATCAAAAACTCCACAACTTTGTAAAAGTTGTAAAGCCGGTATGTTTATTGCAGCGTGTTACCTCGTTTTGAGGGGTCTCAGGATGAGGGAAGAGACGACGAAGTTGACTCCATGTATCAGAAGGCTTGATTTATTATTATATGATATATAATATATAAAAACTATACTAAAAGAATAGAGAGAAAGATTTCACTACTAAGCTATGCTAAGAATAGAATAGGAATGTGTAAACTGAGGTCTTCTCAGACTGAGACCAGCCGAACAGGAGTTCTATGATAGGCTCTCAATTGCAAACAGTTTGACGGGGCCAATCACAGACATCCCCCCGTTGCATTCCACAGCAGCAGATAAGAATTGTTTACAGTTTGTTCCTGAGGCCTCTCAGCTCTCAGGAGATGAAAGATCCTAAGTAAAGGATTTTTCACAAACCATGTCGGTGACAGCAGCGCTGGACGCATGCGGGGATTACTCCCCTTAAAAGGCATGCGTACCTCTGGGATCTTCAGGTCCCCCTTTTATCTTTCTCCCCAAATACATATGCATACAATTTCACAATAGGTTCATACATATTCATTTTACACACTTCACGTGACATTTAGTGCTAGTTCTTTTGTTATCAGAAAGAATTCCTAGGCCAAGTTGACCTGTCTCCCCCTGCCTTATCTCTGCTCTTCACTGGAGCAATTTTTTTCTGAGCTCAGACTAAACAGCTAAGATTCCAAGGCTTAACTAAAAGATGTCAAAATGGATTTCTACCCTGGAACCTGGAAAATTTCTACTTTGTCTCAGCTTCCAACTCCTCTTGCCGCATGCCAGACCCAGACAGTGGAAGGATCCCGGACCAAGCCCCCAATTGTCAGGAAAATCCACAAAAGCCAGAGGTTTGTGTCCAAAAAGGAGAGAGAGGAGTGCTGCAACTTTATTCAAATAATGGAAGACAGTCCACCAGGGCACATGCCCGTGGGGTTTTCTCTCTTGGGGTTTTGGAGGGCGCAGACTCCTTTTATCCTGAACTCGCAGCCACATGTTGCCCTCTTACTTTCCCCGTTGGCTGAAGTGCTAGGAAGGTACAGCCTTCCTGAACCGCCTACCCCCATATCCCCCCTTGAACCTACTGTTTTACCACAAAGTTCAGAAGTTCAGGCTTCTGCAGACCCTTGACTATCTCAGGAGCCAAGCTGTCTGGGTTCTGCAACAAACCTGCTGCTTGAAGTTAGTAGAGACATTAAGACCCATTTCAAAGACGTTAACACCCATACCTTCACCCATCAAATTATTTGTAAAGACATTAGCACACATCTTTCCTCTCAGTAATATTCCTAGTACATTTGCTATAGGGTATTTAAATCAGTGCACACATGCATGCACAGAGATACAAAGTAGTATGTAGAAAGGTATACCTAAGAAAAATTTTGCTTGAGTTCAGTGAGATACTCATGTTGGATGCCTCTGCATCTCTAAATGGATGAAAGGTTGAGCCTCGAGAAGTGGGGGTATCAGCCCAGACCCCAGTGTCATATTTTGGCAGAGGTCCTCTAAATACTGCTAACTTGGGAGTTCACAAGCTCTGAGAGGTGTCCCACTCAGAGGGAGATGCTGGCACAGCCTGCTGTGGTTCAAGAGGCTTCAAAATGTCTCACTTCAGGTCATGAGATGATCTTATTGGCATCACAGAGAAGTGATGGGACAACTCCTATGACTGGAATGTTGGAATGGAAGGATACAAAGAAAAATCAAACTATACTTAAAGATGTTTCTCCTTATCATGCTATATATAAAAATCAGACCTTTTGGTATTATCATACTTCTTTAGTTCAGTCTGCATTTAATGATATCTCTTTTCAATTACCACGGGGAATGTTTTTCATTTATGGAGATAGAGTCTGGCCTGCTATCCCAACACACATCATAAGTAGACCATGTAGGATCGGGAAACTTTCTCTGCTAATACCCAATGCAAAAATGAAGCATAGAAACAAAAAATATATCAATCAGTATAAACCAGACTACAAAGATGATACGGAGCTCTGCCTGGGGATGGATAAGGAGCTGACTGAGACCTTATGGCTCAGGATTAATGGGAGGGCAGATACAGATGACAAAGAAGTGACTAAGCTGCTATCCATTGTATATGAGAAGCTGTGGCAGTTGGGTGAAGTTTTCACTGACTGGATAAAAGGAAAACATAAGTCCCATTTTTAAAAAGGGAGAAATGAAAACCCAGGGAACTGCTGGCCTGTCAGTTTCACCTCGGTGGCAGGCAAGATCATAGAGCAGATCGTCCTGGAATCAATGCTAAGGCACGTGGAAAATAAGGAGGTGATTTGTGACAGCCAACATGGCTTCATTGAAGGCAAATTATGCATTACAAATTTGGTGGCCTTCTATGATGGGGTAACAGAAGTAATGGATGAGGGAAGAATGACTGACATCATCTACCTGGCTTTAAACTGAAAGAGGGTAGGTTTAGGTTAGATATAAGGACGATATTCTTTACCATGACGGTGGTGAGACATTGAAACAGCTTTCCCAGAAAACTTGTGGATGTCCCACCCCTGGATGTGTTTAAGGACAGGTTGGATGGAGCCCTGAGCAACCTGGTCTAATGGAAGGTGTCCCTGCCCATGACAGTGGGTTGTTTGAACTATATGATCTTTATGGTCCCTTCCAACCCAAACCCTTCTATAATTCCATGATGCTATGATTTAGTTTAGTCATCAGGAAATTTCCTTTCTGGCCACAGTCTTGTCCAGTAGTGACTAGACTTTTCAAGGAAATATTGTTCCACTTGCCCTGTTATTGAGGCAAAAATAAGGTTTCAAGGCTATTTGTTAGAAAACGAGCTCACTAGACAACAGATGTTCCTGGGAACACAGTGTTTCTAATAAGCTCAAGAGGCACGTAAATACCCAGGTGCCATTAATCAAGCCCAAGGCCTAACAAGCATTCCTGTGGTCTTGGTGCAGCCTAAGGAGGTAATGGGGCTGATGCACCCCCACAGCTGGAAGGGAAAATACCCAGGAAAACTGACCCAAGGTGATCAAAGAGGCATTCCATACCATATGACATTTCACATAGTGTGGTGAACAGGGGCATGGCAAGTCAGTGAGGGTGTGGCAATGATGCCATTTGGGTTTTGCCTTTTTTTCTTTTATATGTTCTCTGTATTCTTCACACATATATTTGTAGCTCTGTAGCCTATTGTACTAATAGCTAGTTTTCCCAGTACTTTTCCATGGCCTTTCCTTAAGCAGAAAAACAAAACAAATTCCAGAGCTACAAGCCTCAGAAGGTTATGCAGCCTCCTGCTGGGTTCAGATTTGCTCCCAAGCAGGCTGCACGGGGTCCGGATAGCTCAGTCCTTTAGGGGACAGACCACCTGGGTCCCCAAGCAGCTCTCAGCTGCTGGCAACCATAGCAAGCTTAAGGGCTATCAGCTCTTTAGTGATTATCAGCTCTTAGTGATTTCAGCTCTTAGCTTGCTAGGTGCCGCAGGCAGGCAGACGCAGGGTGAGAGACGAGAAGGCCGTTCTGGCGTTACACAGCAATATCTTTATTGGGTGGTCTGTGAAGTTCCAGTGGCAGCTCTTCTAACCAGAATGGGCTAAACCAGCCCATTATTTAGGGTATAGGGGAATCAGAAATTGTCCAATAGCAGGGGTTAAAAGGAGAGTGACCTATAGGTTTACAGAGAGATAAGCAGGGGTCCAAAAGGCGGAAGAGAGGGGCTTCTAGCTATTCACCATGACTTGGCATTTCCTATCTTTCTGCTCTCCATGGGGCCCTAGCAGGCCCATGGCCTGCTACAAGGGGGTACAAGGCACCTATGCTATCTTGGTTCTTACTGGGAGCCAAGGCCAAGAACATCTCTTTGAGATACATTCTCATGGACAAAGCACAGCTAGTGCTGGGGGCGGGGGGGGGGGGGGAATGGGACTCCAGAGAAGGGGCTCGACCTGTGGGGGAATTGCATCACCACTTGTCTTCCTAATTGGTGCTTTTAATCAATTATGCTAATTTCCTAAAACCTATAAGAATGTACTCACCCCTGGGAGGGGTAGACTTCTGTGACTTTTGTGGACATCTTTCCATAACTGCCCCTGAAGGCTTTCAAATAAAGATCCACTCTTATATTACCTTGTTACTAAAATTATCTTGAGTTTCATTTCCAGGTTGGGAGAAAGGCAACAGCACAGAAGTGTGGCAGTTTATTGTAGCAGCAAGCCCCTGAATGGGTAGTAATTAGCATTGACTCCATGATTGCAGAAGGCTGATCAATCGCTTTATTGTACTATACTATATTGCTATACTATTAAGAAAAAACATTGGCTTTGCAGACAGTCCAATACAGACAGACAGATCAAATTGGTCAATTGAAATCCAAACACCATCACCAGTGTCCAATTAAGAAATCACCCTTTGGTTAACAAATTTCCACAACACATTTCACATGTTCCCAACAACAGGTGCAGCAAGTGGAGATAAGAATTGTTTCTCATTCTTTTCTCTGAACTTTCTCACAGCTTCTCAGGAAAATCCTGGGAGATAATTATGTCTCTCTCTGTTCAAAGGATATGTGATTACCACAATAGTTCACACAGGCAGGATGAGCAGCCACTACCCTTGTGTGTTTGGTGGCTATGGTCTTTTGACTGGTTGTGGGGTGGGATTTTTCAGCAATGGTTTACAAATGATCAAAAGCCATTGGTGCTGTTGCCAACAAGATTGTAGTAACCCAAACAGAATCTCCCAAGACAGACACAGCTGTCCAGTTCACTGGCAGCAGGGAGTGTCTGAGCCAGGTATTAGTAACAGAGGACAGTCCAAAAGACACACTGGGGGTTGGGTTTTGTTTGTTTTGGTTTTTTTTCTGTTCTTATTTGCGGAAAGAAAAACTCTACAACTTGTAAAAGTATTAAAGCTGGTATGATTTATTTCAGTGCTAGACACGTGGTCCCCAAGGACATGCGCAACCCTGAAAATTCCCGAGTCTACTTTATCCCCTAATCTGTTGCATACACATAAAAGACATATGCATGTCTTTAAACTGTCTTATCAATTTTATGAGCCTGCGCAGCTTTTCAGTCATGTAGTTGTAATGTGGTGTTTGCAACCCAGATTCAGTTTTTCTGTTTGCTTCAGCCTCAAGGTGTGTGGGGCCTTTTCTTATCTCTCTTTAGCTTGGACGTTTGCATTCCTTTCTAAGTATTCTTGTAATGTGTTACTCTTTGAGCCAGGTCTTATGAGATCTCAGAGGAACCCATCACACCTGAGATAGCTCTGCTACCCCAAATGGCATAAAATTAGCAGGATGGCTTCTGTGGTAGTGTTGGAAACAGAAAAATGTTTAATAAAAGGCAAAATAACAAAGCTCTTAAAGAGAAAAACCAAGCCAGGGGCAAGAGGTCCTTGTTCCTCCTAAAACACCCCACAAAAGCAATTATTTTGTTTGTTCTCTTCTTTTTCTAGTGAATTACCAAGGCAGGACCTTTTGGCCTCTGTCCAGTCGGACAGCCCCAGGTCTGAGGTGAAGTCCCAAAGTTCCTATGAGGTGTCTTTTTACTAAATTGAGGAGAGAAACTTCTGGGCTTTTTGCCTTTTTAAGCAGACAAAGACTAATTTGGCCACTCTGTCAACAAGGGGGCACATTCCTACAGTCTTGAATCTTCTTTGCTCTCTCTGCATGCCTTTTTGTCAGCACACAAGTTAAAAAACTAAACAAGCAGACTCCAGCTAAATCCAAAATTGGTTTCTACCCTGAGGTAAATTTCTGACCCCCTGTTTCATTCCCCCCTTTTCTAGAAAATGAGTAAATTCTTTTACTTAGTACAAATTTCTACAATAATAGTTGTCCCTTAATGCTTTGCCATGTACATTTAATAAGAAGGTCAACACCGCTATTCGCTGTAGTATTCTCCAATTCCAAATTAGCACTATAAAAGATGACCCTAAACTTGCCCCAACTAATATTAATAAAACTACAGTGGGGTGGCACAATGTATTGAAAATTCTTGTTGCAGTTGGTGACCATCCAAAGATTACATCCCACCAGTGATGATCTGCAGTTTGCTTTATTCTTTGCAGAATTCTGCTTATTTCTCTTGTATTATGATGGACCGTAATTTGAGTATTTTCTCTGCTTTTCTGGATCTTCTTCAAAATCTCAATTAGGTCTTGGTGTCTAATTAATTGTCTTACTAATGTAAGGTCTATTCCAATAGGAGTAGGTGATAGCCCATGATACACTGTGTAATTGTTTCTAATCAGCTGGTGGGATGTCACTGGGGCCAAATACAAAAAATCACACCCAATAATCTTACAAAAATTACAAATACAAAAATTAGAGTGATTTTTACTAGGTAAAACTACACTGTTGTTATCGATTTTTACAAAAGTACAAGCAGTCCTTAAGCATACACAACCTTTACCAGTGTATACAAGCACAGTTTTCTGATCAGTGACTGGATGAATCTCAGTGGCAAATACTTTGTTCAGTGTCAAGACACATATATTGAGCATCAATAGTGTTGCTTTCACAGATGAATCCTAGTTGTTCCTGGGTAACACAAGATTCTAAGTTTACTGTTTGCCACTTCTCATTCATCTTTTGTGCCCACACTCTATGTTCTGAGGGATAAAGCACCGTTTTCTCATGGTTTAATTCTAGTGCAATGATGGGGTGAATAACATAAACAGTGGCATTACATACAGTAAGTACAAAGGCAGTGGCCACATTAAAAGTAGGATCATAGGTAAAATTTACCATAGTCCACCAAGATTGGAACTTTCTTTCAAAATCAGTCATGTTATCCTAGACAATCTTTCATATCTCAACTGGAAAATCACCTTCACCCCCTTCTCGTATGATCAAGGCTGCTGTTGCTTGCATCTATAACTGTGCTTGTAAACAACTGAAAGCTAAGGACATGTTATCTTGAACTATAATGCCTCTACTATCAACTTGTGGTCTTGGTCCCCAGCCTTTTTCCCATTTTGGTAGCACTTTTGAAATTTGCCACTGGCTAGTTTCTAATGCTAATAGAGATGACTGTAAAGGCTGTTTACATTTTGCTAGGCCACCTGCTGCAGTGGCCAGCTTGTTCATTAGTATTCCTGAATCAATTCTGTTTAAAACTCCCAATCCTGTCCTTAACATCCCAGTTAGATCCCCTCTTATTGTGCTCCTGAGGTGCATTTGTCTTTGTAACCATGTTGTCCCGCCCTCGAAGGATGTCCTCAGGAAAGAGGAGCAGGCTGGTTGGATTTCTGATATATTAATTTGCATTAGCAATTCGACATGTTTGAGAGACCACTCTGGATTAAACAACAGTTGTTGTTGACCCATATTCCTTATTATGTATGGGGCTATTTCATAGACCTTAGGTTCAAGTTTGGTTTGGGTTTGAGTTGCTTGAGTACTGGTGTGAGTTGTATGCAGTTCTGTTGTTGTAAGAGATATAACATCTATTTTTAATTTGAATGAGAGTCCGATAGTATTATGAGCCCAAAGACAGGTCACCTCTACAGGCTGTATTAATGTGAAATTATACCAACAGCCTGATTTACTTGGGCCATTGCAAACCTCCCAGTGCCTGTATGTAGGGAAAGCTGAAACACTAATTTGATTTGCTCTCTTATGGGTGGTCCTATTGATCATCCGGCATCCTACCCTGATTTCTTCTCCTTTGATCCCTTGAAGTGTTCCCAGTCTCCCTTCTTGCCACTTCTGCTTCCCATGTACCTGACTCCCATGCATTACCACCGTTGATAGGTTTAAATCTTTTACATCAGAATGTTTTCCCATGGTCCCAATGTACTGAATAAAAGCTTGGGACCAAGGCTATTCAGCATCATTTTGGATAAAGGTACTCTCTAATTCTAAAACTTCAATTGCAATTCCACACAGAACAATTCTGCAAATAAAATTACTAACTACTCCTGGCCGCAACATAGTAATTTTGCCCAAGTAAGTTTTTGTTTCAGTTCATTGTCTCCCAGTGTCACTTTCCAAGGGGCTTCTGGGGCCTTCCTCCCTCAAGAGTGGTGGATCCAGGCCTTCTGCTCCTTGATCTTAATCGCGGTGGAAGTGGTGAGAAGCACCTGGAATGGCCCTTCCCACTGTGGTTCCAAAGTCTTTTCTGTGAGAGACTTAACATATACATAATCCCCAGGTTGTATGTTATCTACTGGTCCATCTAACTCCCTGCTCTGAGATCCAGCCACATGTTTTCTGATTTCTCCAAGCTGTTTAGTTAAAGCCATGTAGGTGGCCAATGCCACCTCTCCAGTGTGGGTGGACATCCCCTTTTGTATTCCACATGGTCTTCCATAAAGCATTTCAAAGGGGCTCAACTTTTCTTTGGCTCTACGTTTAGTTCGAATTCGCAACAATGCCAGTGGAAGAGCTTGGGGCCAATTTGTTGCTTAATCAAATTATTAATTTTCTCCACCTGGCCACTCAATTGGGGGTGGTATGGAGTGTGAAGTTCCCAATCCATGCCTAGGTGGCTGCTCATTTGTTGCGCTATCCTGGAAATGAAATGCGATCCCCTATCTGAGGACATCGTAGCTGGAACTCTGAAGTGTGGTATTATTTCTTGTAACAATACCCTGGTCACCTCCTGAGCCTTGGTAGTCCTGGTGAAGAATGCTTCTGGCCACCCTGAAAATGTATCTGTCAGTACCAATGAATACCAATACCCCCCTTTTATTGGGAGTTCTGAAAAGTCAATTTGCTACTGTTGTCCCAGTCCATGGCCCCTCCCAATCTGACCAAGTTTTCGCTTGGGAGTATTCTTGGAGTTAGTCTGGAGGCCGAGTTCACACTGTTGGGTCACTTGAGGAATAGTGGCATATAAATTCCTGGCAATGATTCTTTCAATCAGATAGGTGTTCAGGGCATCAACTCCCCAGTGTGTTTTCTGGTGCTACTCCCTTACTAGTGACCACAACAAATGGGAAGGGATTACTAGCTTCTTGTTAAGAGTAGCCCACCCCTTTTTGTCATATATCCCTTCCTGATCTTGGATTAACTTTCTGTCTTTATTCTGGCTTACCTTCAAGGGCCATCTGGAATTAGGGCTCCCTTAGTGCGAATCACACCTTTTGCTGCTTCTTTTGCCTCTCTGTCTGCCAGACCATTTCCTTCCTCCAATTCTGAGCTCACTTTCTGGTATGCCTTGATATGCATTCTCAGGTAGCTGGACAGCTTCTAACAGTTTTGTTCTTTCTTGTGAATCCAAATCATTCCATGTGCATACACAACCCCAAATGCATAGCTTGAGATTGCTAATTCTCAGTCTTTTGTGCAGAGGTGTTTGTTGATAGCAGTCCAGACTCTATTACGTCTCTGCAAGTGATGACAGCATACCCAACATGTCTCTTTCTGCTGATGACATAACTGCTCCCATCAGTGAACCAGGTCTCTGCATTATCAAGGGGGATATCCTTCAAATCCAGATGGCTGGAGTATGTGGCCTCGATAGCTTCCAGGCAGTCGTGGATCACTAGTTCTCCTGTATCCCACTGAAAAAAGAAGCTGGGTTCACAAGGTTAGTGACTACAATCTCTACATCATCTTGTTCCACCATTATGGCTTGGTACTTCAGGAACCTTTGTGGGGAAAGCCAGTGTCCGCCTTTTACTTCCAGCACTGCCGACACTGTATGGGACACTAGCAGAGTCATCTTCTGGCCTAGGGTGAACTTGCGTGCTTCCTTTTGGTCTTGCCTTAGAGTCCTTTGCCCAGCATTAATCTCATAACACAGATAGGTGACTGTTGGCCTGACTATCTGAGCCTTTTTCTGAGGTACTCTGTACCCTTGTAAACCCAAAAAAGTTCAGGATGCTTACCTTCTAATCCACACATGCCTCTTGGGTTTGGGTAGTTATCAGGAGGTTGTCTACATACTGCAGCCGCTGTCCTTCCTCTGATGGAGTTCCCAGGACTCTAGATCTCTTGCAGGTTGTTTTTTCTCTGAATATCCTTGGGCTGTTGTTAAACTTTGGGGCAATACCATCTATGTGAGATGAGTCTTATGCCCACTCTTGGGATTCTCCCATTCAAAGGCAAAAATTTTCTGTCTGGTTTCATGGAGAGAGAGGCAAAAGAAGGCATCTTTCAAATATAAAACAGTAAACCAGGTTAGTTCAGGTGTCAAACATGTTAGAATGGTGTATGGGTTTGCCACCACCAGGTGCAGATCAGGCTTTTACTGCCTGACCCTAACTGGTTGTTTTCCTTAACTTGCTCAGGAGGTGCATTCTTTGCCCTCCCTGGTATGTTAGAGGCCCATACTCTAGGAAACACCTGATCCATTAATTTCATCCTTATTTTCAATTTTGGTCTCACTAATTGTAAAAATTAAGCTTAGTATGTCTACATATTGTTGATTCTTTACCTCCAAAATAATCTCCCCATCTTTAAATGTGATCTTTGCTTCCAGCTGCTCCAACAAATCCCCATCCCACAGTGCCTTTGGAGAGTTGGGCATATACAAAAACTTATTAATATTTTGATGGTTTGCAAAAATATGCTTTTTCAGATTGGCCAGTTGCCCCCTTACCATAACATAATCATCTGTTATAGGCATTTAACACTGAACATGTTGCCCCTGTGTCTACTAAAAATTCCATTTTCTTAGTCCCCATTTTTCTACCCCATCCCAACTCTTTGTCTTAATTCAAAAGTCTTGGGGTATAAAAAATAGGCTGAGCACACTCAGCTTTAATTATTTCTGCTGGGTTTCTGAAATTACTTGAAACTCTCTTTTCCAATAATTCAAACACTTCTTTGCTTCTCACAACCGGTTGCTACTAAAATCCTTATAGCTCTCTGAGTAGCCTTTGTTTCCTTAAAATAACATAAATGACAAAGTGCTTGTCTCGGTCTCCTTCACATAAACTCTGCTTTACAAAATCTCAGTCTTTTCCAGTTGTCTTCCTGCACAATCCAATTTTCAATTAAAGCATTGTTTCCACTGACAGTCACTTTGCTGCCTTGAAAAAGGCTGTCCCTGTTACAGCAAAAACTCTGATACGCTCCCAAACACAGACACCCCCCCAACTACAGTTAAACATAAATCACCATAGTGTAGTTTTTCTGCATAAAATGCTACACTTGTTGCAAACAAAATCCTAAAATCTCCACAAACACAACCATACAGTCCCGATAATCAAATTACCACAATGTGGGGGAAGAACCACACAAACCCGCATGTACCTCAAATTCACAAGAGTCAACTATAGCAAGCTGTCTCTGTTACAGTTCTAACATAGTAACTTTGCAAACTCCACAAGGAGAAGGATCACAAAGGCACCGTGTTACAGCGTCTGTCCCTTGCCTCCCAAGTCTCGCAGGCAAAGGATCGGTTAATACCCGAACACAAAGCGTTGACGAGAGACTGGTTATACTCAAACACCAGGTGTCACAGGGAATACCGTTCCCTGCAACTAGAAAGTTCACACATACAAACTCACCGGGAAAGAGGTATCTCTTAAAGTGCCCACTTTTCTCAACACAACACAGCATACAACACTTCAGCATCCACCCACAGTAGCTTCTTCTGTCCTTCACACACTCCAGACACAATCAAAATAACAGCACACAGTGGATTATTAACTGGATCTAGTGATTTGCTGGATTCACAAATTTTTCAGGGTCAAGCCCAAACCACTGAGGCAGTGGAATCCCCTCAGTTCATCTAGTTATGGTTAAAACATGCACAATCCACACAAACACATTAAAACACACTAGGTGTCCTCACCCACATTTCTCTGCTTGCTCTGCTTCTCCCCAGCCGCCTCCCTGCCGGATGCTATCTGCCCCCACAACCTCCCAGTCAGTGCACCCCAGCCGCCTCCCCGGGGCCGTTCGGCCACTTCAGATGGGGGTAGAACTCTCCTCCCGCCATGCTGTGGGTACATTTGCTCGCTCACTCCCCCTTTCATATAACCGAGCCCACCCAGCCACTCACTCACACAATTGCAAACACACTAACAATGTCTGGACACCACAAGCACACAATAGTAGCAATAAGGTCCAGGTTCACTCGGCTCACCCCCAGAGCCGCTAGGGGTTGCGCAATTGATAGTGAACCCCTCCACCAGCCGATCAGCCAGTGGACCCATCCCCAGCTGCTCCGTCAGCCAGCGGACCCTTCCCCCTGCCACTCTATTGGCAAGGGGACTCTTCCCCCTCCTGCCGGCCATGCTTGGCCAGAGGCTGCTTGCAAGCCCCAAACTTTTGCTCACGCAGGGCCTGAGCTGTGCACCAAATGTCTCTGAGTGGCTAACCGGCAACCCTTTTGGCCAAGGCCCCTTTAAGCTTGATAAATACCGTTTATCCGCACACCAGCAGGTCGTTGTCTGTCTCTGCAGTGGGCGACCTGGGACACGGAGCGCCTCCAGGGAAAGTCCCCTAGGGCGTGCCAAGGAGGTCCGCCTCCCCAGTCTGCTGCTGTGGGGTACAGAGATGATCTCCTGGCTGGCTTGCCACAAATGATTTGCGGAAAGAAAAACTCTACAACTTGTAAAAGCTGTAAAGCCGGTATGATTTATTTCAACGCTAGATGCACGGTCCCCAAGGACATGCTGTCACGGTTTGACTCTGGCGCAATGCCAGTGCTTTTCATGAAAATACTTCTTTGGTGTCTGCTGTGAGATGTGATCAGAAATAGAGCAAAGCAGGCTCTAGCTTAGGAATAAAAAGGAAAAACCTTTATTAACTTACAACTATAAAAGAAACACACAGAACTCAGGATGAAAACTTTCTAAAAACATTCCTCTTCCCCCCCCCACCAAATTTCTATTACATCTACCCCTCAGATTACTAACTCTCAGTCCAGTACCACCCTTCCGATAATCAATTCTCAGTTCATCAAGGAGAGAGGAGTCTCTCTTGTACCATAGGCTTCCCCTGGAAACACAGTTGAAACTTTTTGTGTTTTCATGTCACACGTGGCACCACCCAGAGATTATTTTGCCATTGTGACATCTTCCTTCTATGCCCAGTGCTCTCCCTACTGTGCATGGACCAGAGCTGCTTCTAGGGTTTTCCTTTTTAAAGGGTGCTTTGCCCAGTTCCAAAAAGAGCACAGTCTCTCACTTTTGGGACACCTGTCCCCCCCAGATTTCACCCCCTGGGGCCGAGGGGTCTCAAGAACAGAGATCATCTTTTTCTTCTTCTTCGAAGACAGAGGGAACCACTACCACCCTCTTCACCCGTAGTCTCTGTTCATGCCACTCCTTTGCATAACATCACTGCACTCTCTTGGCTCCAAGCCATTGCCTCCCCCCTAAATGCAGTCTCTGTGTCACAGGAAAAAATGTTTCTCTCTATGGCTATACAAAAGTCCAGCAAAAGGCTACTCTATCACCCGTCTCAGGCTCTGCCTGTCCAGAACTCTCACGGCCGCCCTGCCCAGCGTTCTTTCGCAGCACCTCCCCTTCTCTTTCACGCCGGCCGAGCTATCAAATTTCAAGGTCGCACAGGCACAGACACCAGCTCTCTCTCTCTCCCTCGGGGGTTGGGGTGGGCTGCCCGAAGCTTCTCAGTGCTCCTCTACTCCTCTATCTTGCAGGGGCCTTCACCTCCTTTCTCTGTCCAAGGCCCGGCCTACCTCCTCCAGCTGCATGGCTTCCCCTCTCCTACCCGGCTTGGAGCCGGGCAGGGGAGGTCTGTTCTCTTTCACGAACTGGAACTAAGAGGGAGCTTCTCCCGGGAGTTCTCAGCTTTTAACTCTCCTGTGTTCTCAGAGGCGTATCCATGTCTTCAGTGGCCACACTAAGTGCCAATATTCAAATCTGAGCAATTATTAGTTTGACCAGAGGATCCCAAAAAACTGACTTCTTCTCAAACCACGACACATGCACAACCCCGAAAATTCCTGAGTCTACTTTATCCTCTAACCTGTTGCATATGCATAAAAGACATATGCATATGCATTAAACTGTCTTCTCAATTTTATGCGCCTGTGCAGCTTTTCAGTCATGTAGTTGTAATGTGGTGTTTGCAGCCCAGATTCAGTTTTTCTGTCTGCTTCAGCTTCAAGGTCAGTGGGGCCTCTTCTTATCTCTCTTTAGCTTGGACGTTTGCATTCCTTTCTAAGTATTCTTGTAATGTGTTACTCTTTGAGCCAGGTCATATGAGCTCTCAGAGGAACCCATCACACCTGCTGGCTGTGACCATAACTACACTAAAAGTGAAAGTGCCTCAGCTGAAAGGCTGTTATTGGGTTCCTGATTCTGTTTGTTGTTGATGCCAAAGTTGTTGTTGTTTCTTTGCTTTATTATACATACTGGTAAATAGCGGTTATTCCTATTACCATATCTTTGCCTGAGAGCCCCTTAATTTCACGATTCTAATAATTCAGATGGAGGGGGTTTACATTCCCCATTCCAAGAGAGGTTTTTCTGCCTTCCCTAGCAGACACCTGTCTTGTAAACCAAGACAAAACACCAGCATGTGTTGTAAGCCGGTGAACGATCTGCTCTGTCTGGTGGCAGAGTTTAAGGAAGAAGTGGATAGGCTAAGGAGCATTAGGGAAAGTGAAAGAGAAATAAACTGGTAGAGTTAAACCCTTCCAACCCTAAGAGAAGCTCAGTAGGAGTCAGAAGAGTCCTGCCCCTCTTACCATCAGGCAGAGACCTATTAGAAAGGGGGGGGGAGGGGGATGGAAAGGCGTCCCTACTTGGGGAGGTAATAAAATTTCCTCCCAACCCCATCACCTTCCCAGGTGCCTTTACAGAATAGGTATGAGGCCCCGGATCCAGAGAGTCAGGCAGATGACACTAAAGAAAAGAATCTGTCTGGAGAATCTGCCAGTTGCACTTCATCTGTCAGACAGCTCACAAGCTCAATTATTAAAAAGAAAAGAAGGGTAGTTGTCATAGGTGACTTTGCTGAGGGGAACTGAGGGCCCTGTAATCAACTGGAACCATCCCACAGGGAAATCTGCCACCTCCCTGGAGCCCAGGTACTCCCTGAACTAATTCAGCTCTCTGATTATTACCCACTGCTGGTTGTCCAGGTTGGCAGTGACAGGGTTGACAAGAAGGGTAGCAGGGTAATTAAAAAGGACTTCAAGGCTCTGGGTAGATTGGTTGATGGGGCAGGAGCGCAGGTGGTGTTCTGATCTTCAGGACCCTGTAGATAGGAGCTTAAACCTCCAAATTCACTGAAGGAGGGGCAGTCTGTCTGCTTGTTGGGTAGGGAAATAGAGGGCCTGACGATGGTGAGGGTTGGAAGTCTATGACTTTTGCCAGCAGGAGGAAATCTCTTCCTCTAACTGCAGATCTGTATCTATAGGATGGGTGTCAGAGTGTGAAGGCGGGGGCTAGTGGGTCCGAGACAGAGACAACCACTCACCTGATGTTCATGTGTCAACAGTAAGTGTTTATTCCTCAAGCCCCTCTTTATAAAGCGGGTTTGAAAAACCCCATCTGAATATCTCATTGGTCTGATCTTTGACACTGCCCAGCTCCCGGACCAGTGAGATTTCTGCAGCTTAGGATGGAACGTAATTGGTTGAGGTTCCTGTCAGTCAACCCAGGGGCCGATTTTATGGAGCTGGCTGGGTTTCTTATCTATTGCTGAATTAATTGCCCAGTACAAGCCAGCTTGTACTGTGACATAATGTGACATCAGAGGAAAAGGGGAGGTTTCCTTAACCCTTAGTATTAATTTGACTGTCAGCACCCCAGGAAAGCCAAGACGTGTGATACATGAAGGGATGGGACCCACGAGCAGAGAGACAGTGAATCTGATTTTATTTGGAAGCATCAGTATATATATCTTTACTCCTAAGAGCTTTTTTTTGGTTACAGCTTACAGACGTAATCAAAGTTCTACAATAAATCTGTCCTTTTGACATTTCCCATTGTTGTCTCCAAAGCCATGGTAGAGAAGGTAGCATGAAGAGTGTACAGTTCTATGATGATGTGGAAGTAGAAACATGTTTCTCCAGTTCTGTCTCAGGTACACGCTGTCCAGAGATACGCTGCTGCTGTCGCTCTCTGTTTAACTCTTTCCTTACACCAACACCTGTTACCCCAACAATTCCCTCTTTTCTATTTTTTGGGATCATGGACAAAGCAAGTGCAACCATACCTTGGTTTTGTGTGCCTTTCATGGCTCTAATTATGTTGAAAAGAACAAGAAAAAATCTAAAAAGATATCACTGCCAGACAACCTAATCCAATAACAACCCAAACTCGTAAATTTATTCCTGAAAACCATTTTTTAAAATTTAGTCAAGTAAGATCATTTATTAAGTCTGTCGGCACCTTTTGTTCCTCCAGTGTTTGCAAATTTGAGTTGATCTTTCAATTGAGTGTGAAGTGAGTGGATATCTTGTCTTAAGGTTATATCAAAGGCTACTTGGAGGTGGGTTTTGATTGTTCCCCAATTTTGTTCTGCTTCATTCCATGGAAGAGGAGTGACACATAGAGTTATGGATGTGCTCCCAATCACAATGTAAAGATATGCGGGTTTCTTGAGCCTCAACTCTTTCGCCAATCCACAAAAGGGCATTTTCCAAGGCATTTAATCTGGTCATTATTTCCTTGTCAGTTTGCTCATGTGTTTGTAACTCTTCCGTAATATTGGTTAGAGCTTGTCCCACAGTGTGGGGTAGTTTGAATGGAATTAGTTAAAGCTGCAACAGCTGCAACTGCTGCAGGGGCTGTGGTTAAAACTCACACTGCAGAAATGATGGCAAAGATCAACCAGCCAATAAATTGGTGAACTACTTTCTTACTCTTGGACTTCCTCCTAGAATAGTCAAGCCAATTGTGAAAGCCCATGTTCTCCTTCCCAAGTCTGACTCAGATTTACAGGTACCCAGAGATTACCAGTCTTCTCTCAAATTGAAGAAAGACAGAAAATTTATTCATATCTTCATTGGTTACACATGATTCAAAACAAAAAGAATAAGCAAAAAGAAAATACAAGCCATTCCTATAACAACTTGAAAAATCATTAGCTAAAAAATCCCATATGGGTGTGAAGTACAAGTCATTAGTGATGGTTTCTTTAGCAATGTCAATTTTGAAAGGGTAGCATTCTTGTTCAAGTTCACCTGGTATATGGTGTGTTGGTTTACAAGACAGGTGTCTACTACGGAAGGCAGAAAAGCCTCCCTTGGAATGTAGAATGTAAACTGTGGGAGAATTAGGGATATATAGTGCGGAAGATTTCGGGATGTACGGGTAGTTAGGAAGCCCCCTCCTCACCCTGCAGTCTGACCATTGCTCCATACCCGGCCGCTCCCAGCCGGACATAAGCAAAGGAAGTGACACAGGCTGTCCAAGCCATAAGTACCCCTGAGACCCTGCAATAAATGCCATTTTGCTGTCCACCACATTGGTGTCTGTAGCATCGGACCGAGTGACCCTGTCGGGTTTGGGTCACCGTGCCGATGACCGGAACCAGGCCACCACACCAAAGCCGCAACATTTTGGTGCCAAAACCCCGGGAACCAACACCCGGGGTCGGGAATCTCCTGGGCAGTGACCGGCGGCTGCACAGCTGGACTAGTGCAGTGGGGGGGACGCCCCCGGAGCAGCGAGGGACATGGAAGCAATCGCGAAGGTCGTAACTCAGATGCATGCTCAGTGGGGTATAGATTGTAAGCTTAAGGATCTATGTCTCGCTATACCGAGACTCATTAAGTTGGGGGCAATAGATAGCCCCGTGGATATACTCCATTTGGAGAAATGGGATACTTGTACTAAGGTTCTCACCGAGGAAACCATGTCCTCTGGCTCAGGAAAGGCTCTTAAGTCATGGGGCAGAGTTGTGCAAGCCCTGCAAAAGGCCAGGGAGGAACAGGAAACCTGGCGTGCCGCGAAAGCGTGGCTGCTGGCCACGCTGCAGCTGGGGGTGGGCGCGGCAATGCAGACCGCGGAGAACTTAGAACAAACCGGCGGCGAAAAGCCGCAAACGCCGGACCCACCCCAGCAGACCGGCTTACCATCAGAAGGAGGGGAGGACGTGCAATCGTTTTGGCAGGGACTTGCAGAGGAGGCGTGAGTGGCGGCAAAACCGCCAAACCCCGAAGGGGAGGATAAAAGTGCACCACCTCCATATGCATTCGAAAATGGCGCATAAACGCATGTTCAGGGCGGAAATGCAGGCGCAGTGGGCGGAAGTGGAGTCAGCTCGCTTAACAACGCATGCGCGGACGAGCGGGAGGACGGGGCGGCCCCTGCGCAGGAGCGTATGACCAGTCAGAGCACTCAGCTCACATTAGGTCCTTATAGGGCAAGGACCACCCCCAGCAGGAGGCGGGGGGGACCCCAGGGGGAGGGAACGGTCCGACCCCCGCAAGAAGGGGTGGGGTCGGAGCCCGAGAAAAAGGCAGAGCAGCCCGGAAGTGTCCGAGCAGTCGTCTTCCGGCTGGGACACGGACTCCAGCTCCGAATCCGAGAGGGGGTCGGGGAGTTCCGATTCAGACTCAAGTTTTAATAGAAGAAGGGCAGCGGCACATAAGGCAACTAACCACAGCAATCCTGCATGGGTAAAGGGGATACCGGAGAAAGATCAAACTCCGCTTACAGACTGGCGGAAAATAAAAATACCGTGCGCTGAATGGACTCCGACGGCGAAACTGGTGTTTCCAGTCCGGGTGGGGGGACCCGGCGAAAACCAAAGGATCTATTCTCTGGTAAACCCGAAAGACGTGCAGACGATTATTAAAGCAATCGC